>NC_065518.1:19559796-19625682 GCF_006386435.1 Epinephelus moara | reverse complement strand
GCCCTGTGAGGCAAATTGTGATTTGTGATATTGGGCTTTATAAATAAAATTGAAATTGAAAATTGAAGGAAGCATGGAGGCTCTCCAGAGCTTTTTGAGAGTGGAAAACACATATTTTTGGTCAAATTTGATCTTTCATATTATTTAGAGGGTGACATTGTGTTTTTTCTGGGTTTTGACCCCACACAGTGGCGCCCCCTGTTGGATTACCCTCGGTTATGGTAGTAGAGGTCAAGAGCTTTCCAAAACTGTTGACCCCCAATTGGAAGGCAAGAGGCATGTTACTTATTTTTCTCCCTCCCAGACGAATAATGCAGACCATTGGAACTTATCCTGTTTATCCGGTTTGAGAGGCATGGTGTTGATGGTTACCTTCTTCGGCTCAAGCTCAGCTGCCAAGCACTTAAGTACCTGCTTGTGCCGCCAGGTGTGCAACAGGTGTATCTTCCCTGTATTAGGCTGGTCTTGATTATATGAATATGATTATTGTGTTTTTGAAACACTAACAGATAACAGAAATAACAGATCGTAAAAAGAAAAATCTGTCTAAATGAAGACAGTTTGTTCTTCTTTTGTTGTTCAGATTTTTAACCAGATGGTCAATCAGAAAACAAATAAAAGATAAAAACCTGGGAGTGATATACTTCAGTTAAATCTGTTATCTAGCTTCACACTGGTATGAAACTCCAGTGATGTTGTGATGCATCAGTTCAGTCCGATCAGCTGCAGCACTGTGTGTGTCCAATCAACAACTGATATCCAATTGGGGTGGCATGTTGGCTGATAAAAGACTTGCATGAAAGCTGCTCTCGTGTATTCTTGCTCATCGCTTCTAGCTCCTAACAGCCGGAATAAGAGTTTTGGGATGGCTTTCTAAATGGTGCATCACAACAACTTCTGGTTCAAGTGAGGAGCGAAGAAATATTAAATAAGAGACTTTGGGAGGCCACCAATGTAAACTTTTATATTTATGCTACCAAAATGTTACTGTCACTGCACTTGGTGAGGTAAGACTACTCCAGTCTAATTCTACTCATGTTAGTGTTAATTAACTGATCATGTTTTGTGTCTTTTTTCAGGGGGACTCTGGTGGACCTCTGCAATGCAAACAAAACTCACAGTGGGTCCAGACTGGCATTACCAGTTTTGGAGAACCTTGTGCTCTGGGTGATTTCCCTGAAGTCTATGCCCGAGTCTCCGAATTCCAGGCTTGGATCATGGAACAAGTGGCGGGGGCGAATGTCAACTTTGTGACATTCACCTCCAGTGGCACAGATTCAGATGACAGCTTTATGTGTCGCAGCTCAAACGAAACCACAGCAGCTCCAAATATGACTGCCACAGCATCAACTGTTGTAACTGAGCTTACATTTGTTGTCATCTTGGTGACAGTGCTCCTGCAGCTCATTGAAGCTCTATAGTACAGTTTTGTGCTAACAACTCTTAAATTTCTTCTGTTGTGTTGGGTTATCTTTGTCTTTTAAATCATTTTACAAAGACTGAACTTACGTATAACATAATGATATAGCTGAGTTTATATGGTAATAGTGTCACTACTAGCTTTGGAGCATGGCTTTGTCTCTGTTAAACCTGTAAGGTAATTTTTCACTTAATTTAATTCTTTCCTACATGCCAGGAGTTCTCAAACTTAACTCTTAAAAGGTCTGCATCTGGTTTTTATTCAAGGTCAGGAGCATGGAGTGATTGGCTGGTTTAGACTGCAAATTCATCTGTCAACTCCTCTTTGAGTACTCAGTTTTCTCAGTCAGCTTTTCCTTTCTTTGTACATTTCAACATCTTCCTCTCTTTGGTGACAGGATGTGCTGTGAGGACCCGTCCTACTCTTGTGTACAATTGTGTACTAGAGAAAACAAATTCTGTGGTGTAATGTTAATGAGTGAACTCAGCAGCACAGACACATGACACGACACGACATGACACGACACGACACGACAAAATGTCATGCCATGGGATGCAATGCAATACGATACGATACGATATACTTTTATGTCCCTGTAGGGAAATTTGTCCTGGACTCAGGAGCTGCACAAGTATTGCTGCTTTACAATAATAGTCCAGAAGAAATAAAAAGCATATACCATAAAAAAACATAGAAACACATACTACACATAACAGTATTGCACATCAGCCACTCATGGACTGCACATAACACCAGCACACAACAGAGCACCATAAGCAAAACACAACACAACACTTAAGCATCAAGGGACATTTAAAATCTTAACTGAGGTTGGCACAAATGAATTTTTAAAACGGTTCAGTTAAAATTTGGGCATCCTGTATTGTCTGTCCGAAGGTAAAAGCTCATTCTCAACGTGGAGAATGTGGGAAGAGTCAGACAATATTGTCTGAGAACAGACTGCTCATACAGTGTCTTGAGACAAAACCCCAGCAGTTAGCTAGCCTGGAAATCCAGACCCAAATCTAGAAAGATTTAGGGTCTGGCTATGAGTAAGACCCAAATCTAGAAAGATTTAGGGTCTGGCTATGAGTAATGCAAATGGCCCAACTCAAGGGGCAACACCGAGCATGCATTTGAAAATATCACTGCACGCAATTGGATAACACTACGACCAATCAGAACAATACACGGGGTGACGTATCCAGAGCTTAGCTACCAGCGGAGCTAACTGGTAGATTAGACTCTTGCCGTATCCGGTCGGCAAAACAGCAAAAACGTCCTTCTTGCAAAGGAAAGATTCGAGCGCCGTCTTCTGTTCCTCTTTTAGTGAAAAAGCCAAGTCTAACTCGTTCATTGTAGCGGCCAAAGCCGTTTCAAACAACTGGTGTTCATCCGTAGCCATCTCGCAATGTTTACTGACTGATTCCGGACTTTAGCTCGCCTCTGGCCGGCCTATATCAGATAGACCGATGTGATTGGTGCAGCTCGGCTCCAACGGCATGGGTAATGAGCATCATTACTGATTGCCAGAGTGACTCGCTGAGCAAATTCAAATTGTGCTCTTCCGAGAACTCTGGATTTCCAGGATAGCAATTGGCGCCGCCATGACAACAATGTCAGCGATACAGATATAAGCAGCATTCAAACCACATTCATCTGGGGAGAGGAATGCTGTTAAAGATCTTTAACTACACTGTTTATTTAAGGTCATTAACAATTTTTTGATCAACTGACAATCTGTTTCAAAATAGTAAATGATACACTTTGTAACATATTGTATTCAGAACAGACTTGTCGTTGGGTAGGGATGCAGAACTTGATTGAGACTTTGAGAAGCTCTGCAGAAGGCCTATTTTATATATCTAACTATACATAAATCCTCTTTGAATTCATCTTAATGTTATGAAGCCATTTGTGTTATCAGCTGCATCAAAATGCACTTAAAGGAGCAGTGTGTAGGATCTAGGGCAGAAATGGAACATAATTATAAGATTAGGGTTCACTGTCCTAATCATGAGGACTATTGTGTTTATGTTCTACTATTGTACATCTGTATTATTGTACATCTGTTTTGTATCTTGGTTGTTTCCAACTTGTATGTTTGATCATTGTTTCTGTTTTTGAGATAAAGTGTCTTATAAGCCCATAAGGGCTGGGCTTCTTTGAAGCATGACACTTAAGGGTCATAAGGACAGAGGGATGTCGTATGCTGTAAAGCCCTGTGAGGCAAATTATGATTTGTGATATTGGGCTTTATAAATAAAATTGATTGATTGATTGATTAAATAAAGAAATCAAATCAAATCAATATAATCATGTTTTCATTAGTGTATAATAACCTGAAACTAAGATTCATGTGTTTTCATAACCTTGAAAAGGGGTGTCAAACATATGGCCAGAACCGGCCTGCCAAAGGGTCCAATCCGGCCTGCTAGATGACTTTGCACACCTAATGTTGAGGCACATGTGAAGGCTAAGAGGTTTCAAGAACAAGTTAAACAGTGAGTAGATACTTAACATAAAAAGTCTTTTTCACTCTGGCCAGAATACAGCTCTCTGGAATAACAATGAATACTTTCTGTACTCATCCTGAAAGATATTGAGCATTGTGCAAAACATTGTCAACCAGCAGTTTCAGTACAAACGAATTTGTATCAGACTTCTATCCTTAAAACAATATGGTGGAACCCTGCTGCTGAGGCACTGACAAAACTTCAGACTGTAAATGGGTTGTAAGGCAGGGGATGACTTAACCTGCTTCTTCAATAGCTTCCTCTTTAGTGGAAAATTATGAAAAACAATGCACATGTAATGACAGCGAGTAGTAGACTGATTGAATGTGGAAAAACTGAGACATACTGTTGAATTTGTTCATATTTTTCTTAGGATATCACAAGCTGTTTATCATTAGTTTTGTAAATGGATGAATGTTTTCAGAATGAGCTTTACACTAAAAACAGGAAACATCTGAAGGGGTTGTTACTTAGAGGTTATTAAGTAGTGGTTTTACCGGTTTGGCCCATTTGAGATCAAACTGGGCTGTATGTGGCCCCTGAATGAAAATGACACCCCTGCCTTAGAATGTGCCCTTCATATCTACACAGGGAGCGGGTCCTCCTCTACAGTGCTTACTACGATGCACCCCCATTTTCCACAGTAGTACAAAACAAATTGCATTTTTACATTACCAGAAGGCCACCATAGGTTCTCTACATGCTTGGAAAGGGATTGCATTCTGAAATCTCACCACTAGATGTCATTACATCCTACACTCTGGTCCTTCAAAGCTGTTTAATCCTATAAATCTAAAGCAAGTTGACATCATCATTTTCTAATACTTTGATACAATGCTTAATACCACGTTAATTTTGTAATAGTAGTAGTGTATGTATGGTACATGATTTAATACATTTTATCACATATTTAGTGTTACAGGGTACAAATAATATAGGGTAATATTGACAATAGGACGATGTAGTACACCTGTTTCACAGCTCTCCAGAAACGTCTGCAGTATCAACAAGGGCCGTCTTTGTGGGGAGAATAAAGGAACAAAGTACAAAGGACCTCACCATGGATTAAAAGTTTGTCTTCATTTATTTTGAAAATTGTACATTACTGACATTGTAAGTTGACTGTTACTGTTGGCTGGATAGTTTGACAGACTATTTCTTGTATCTAAAAGACCAACAGCTTCAAATCCTGTGTTTTCTGTGTTAATAAATCAATTCCTTAATTCTGCAAATATAACAAGTTTCCAGAGGAGCCTTACTCTGGTAGGCTGTCTTTCATGTGCAGCCATCACAGATACTTCATCATCTTAAAACATTCTTTACTGCAGAGAATTTCAAACATTCATATGGCACTGAACCATAAGGAAGATGTGTCTGATTGCAACACTAGCTGGAACTGTCACAGATAAGATGTCTGCAGCTGCACGATTCCTGTATGTCACATGATTGTTACTTAAAAAAGAAAAAGAAAAAAGAAAGTGAATCATAATGTTCACACACTCTTAACTTTCCCTGCAACCTTGATTATGAAAACTCTTAATTTGCCTCAGTAAGTTAAAGAAAAAGCTGAAATGTGAGTGCAGTAAAGGTTATTTAATTCACTCTCGTGCTGTAGATTTCTTTTGGCTCATAAAACCTGGAAAATCTCCACCCCTCTGTTGTCTGCCTTTGCTCGTGGCTCAGGTCATGTTGCAGGTTGTTTTTCCCAGAGTTGTTTTCAATGGTCAGAGGTACGGTAAGGAAGCAGATTAAAAGATTTTCAAAAAAGCTGTCAGTGAGCAACAAGCAAATATTTTGATTATCCTTCCTGGTGTGTTCCTGTTAAAACGGACTGACCTGATTACCAGAAGGTTTCTTGAAATCCTTTGCACTAGATATTCAAACACATAAAAGTATTGATCATTTGATAATCAGTACATCATAAACTGGTATTACAGAGCAGACACCCTTACCCAAACAGCCATTGTACAAGAAGGAAATGTATTGTCTTTGTCAATACAATCATACTAGTCAGGTTTGACAGGAAGAAGAACAGATTTAAAGCTACTGTTGGTAACTTTTATGAAAATAACTTGTGTCCTATTTGCTGAAACTGTCATTATATTCTGAAATAAGTATATGAGAGAGACTGTAAAAAAAAAATCATGTCCCCCACTCCTAGTGCCTCTAATGGCTTTTGCCAGAATCTACCACAGTGCATCAAAAACAACCAGTCAGAACCGAGTCTCCAACGTAGCTGTCAATCATGTCAATCATTCAGAGAGCTGCAGTCAAACTGATCAAACTTCTCAACTCAATCTGCAAGTGCCATTTATTAGTGATAAGTTTGTTTATTTTTAGATGGTATGACAGAGAGAAATATTTAGTGTTATGTTGGAAGAAGTTGTTAAATATGTGAGGTTACTTTGTTCCTGTTTATTTTGACCTCTGCCGATCTTTATATTGGTCCTGTGCAGCTACCGTACATATGTAACGAACAGGAAGTAAAGCTTTTATTGTGAAATGTTCAGTTTGAGAAAATAAACGAGAATAGCGGAGCATCACGTATGTTTTACCGTTAGTTCGTTGGTGTCGCTACCGAGCCGACTCAATGCGTAAAGCAGTCTCCTTAAGATGTGGTTATTTATGAAAGTGAATTAAGACGAAGATGAAAACAATGCAGACTAAGGATAGCCACTACATAAATGTTTTCAGGAACATATTTTACTGTACTGTTTAGCTGTAAAATGAGAAAGCACCGCCCACCAGCAAAACCAATTTTCTCATTTTACAGCTAAACAGTATACTAAAATATGTTTCTGAAAACATATGAGGGGAGACACAGGCAATACAGTCACTGAATCTTGATTAATGTTTGATCAGCACCGCCTAGTTTGACCACAGTTCATGAGCCATGATTGACATGATTGACAACTGTGTTAGAGACTCCTTGGCTCTGATTGGTTGTTTTCATTTACACACAGTAAGGTCATTTAAAGCGCTACAAAGAACATGATTTTTATTTTCACAGATCATCTATCTCATTTACTACTGTGTGAATATAGTTACAAGTTAGGCAAATGTGATAAAGTTATTTTGTAGGGTTAAAAGCTACCTTAAATTTGACCTCAGTTGCTGCTGATGTTCAAAGCGCAACCACGGAGCTAACAGCTGTATGTAACGTAGCCAGAAGCAAGTAGTGACAAGCAGAGGAGGTAACGTTAGAGAGTGACAGAAGAAAAACTCTCGCAACAGTCCAATACAATGCTAAAGTTAGCATAGCTGTTTTTATATGTTAGCTATGTCAGACAGACAGTGACAAAGGCTACACTTCATATCACAAGCATCTGATTTGAATAGCAATTGCCAGGTCCTTCTGTTGAAATTAGCTTAAATGTGTGTTTGCGCTGTGTTCTGCGCTGTACCTCGTGGTGAGTGAAGAGCAAATTTCTTATCATGTGAAGGCATTTTCAGTATCCTGTATCATATACTGGCCTTTTATTAATGTCATATTTGTTTTCCTTTAGTTCTAATATGTTTAATCTGTATTTGTTTATTTCAACCTATTCATCCATTTCATATTGTCATATGTTATGTATATTATTCTACTTCATTCTCTATAGTATTTTTGGATTGATTTGAATTAATTTGTATTGTGCTGACTTGCTTCATCTTGATTTTCATATGTAACACTTTATTAAAACTGTTTAAAAAAATGCTGTATAAATAAAGTTTAGCGTTGTTTTATTAGTGCTTTTTTATAATTATTATGATTTATACAATAAATTCAACACAAATATGTTCATATGTAAATTCTTACAATAGGTAGAAATTGAGTTGTTTAATGGTGTAAGAACAAACAGATGCATCCAGCAGTCAGTTGGAAATGTGGCAAGCTCCAGAGGAAGAAAGAGGTCAGCCTGAATATTTACAAATAGGAATGATAGTAGAAAATGTGATAACTGTCAAACAATGAGTAGTTTTATTTAACTGTTTATCATTTTATTGCTCGCTATCAGGTTTTGTTGCAAATGCAGCTCTATGTTCAACAGAGTGTGTCACTCCTATTGTGTGTTTTTGTTTCTTATTGTACATGGTTACACTTCGTCTCACTTTATTGGTTCAACTAGGAAAAAGTGTCATGCCAAAACTCTTAACAAGTGCTGCATTCAGGTTATCAACCAGGAAATTAGTTTGTGGAACTGCATGCTCAGCTGGTGTTACTCCTCTGCATGTGCTGAGAAAAGCATGCAGGATATAAATATAAATAACAATTGACAACCATGATGAAGCATGTGCACCTGTGCCAGCTTCACCGATGCCACTCGGGAGCAGGTTGCCTCTAAGGGATGTCTGAGGGTGAGGGTGTGTCCCTGTAGCACACTGTGGCTGTCAATCTAATAGTTTGTTACTGGCACGATATCAATCACATCATGGTTAAGTATAAGCAAGTAATTATAAACAAGTTCAGCATATTGGGCAAAAAAAAAACTTTCAGCTGAGAACAGATTAACTTTCAAGACCATGTGTGCAGTCAAAATATTAATCCCACTTGTTTAATGCTACTTCTGTAACAACTTAAATAGTTAGGTAATAGAAATACTTCTCTGTACTAAGGATAGACCGATACATCGGCCGGCCGATATATCGGGCCGATAATTTGAGTTTTTTACTTGTATCGGCATCGGCATTAAAGACATTACTGGAAGATTTAAGAGCACTGAACTCTTTTTTTATTTGAATGTATAATAATAATAATAATATTCTACCTGTTCTACCTCAACTTTCCATACAGTTTTACTGTTCAATAAATGTTTCTTATTTTAAACTTGAGACCTGTAATATTTGTTATCATTGTGTCATTTTTTTGATGTAAATTGAGGGAGCAAAAGCAGTATCGGCCCCAAATATCGGCTCAAGAAAATCGGCAGTCCATAATCGGTCATCGGCTAAGGGCGATGGAAAAAAATCGGTATCGGCATCGGCCCTAAAAAATCCATATCGGTCTATCCCTACTCTGTACAGTCCAATAGCACCAAAAACTACATCCTTAAAATTAACATCTCTCTAAAACCACAAACACTGAACATTTATAACCTTCATGAAAGTAGGATTTGTCACACGTCTTTAGTATTGTTGTTTTTTAATATTGTCTGCTATTATTGTAATGGTATTGTATTAGTCTCAGCTATGCATGCCTAATAAATTGGCAACTAGGTGTGTCATGCATACGGTACGCTTCTTTTCTGTTTCCACTGTGAGAAGTTGTGGATGGTACAGTGTTTCCCCTTCCATTATATTAGAGGGCAACAGAGATCACAACTGAAGTCATTTAAGGTTACCTTTCCTATAGAAAAGGTCTATACCTTGTTCTTTTATTAAAACAAACTAAATAGCCTCATGTTATTTATCTTATTTACACAACGGCATGTCATTTCTGTCTCTACATGTCGCCAATTACAATTCTCCTCTGCTCTCTGTATCATGTACGGTGGAGTTCCACCCCGATGTGTGTTCTGTGGACAATAAACGAGGTGCAGACTTCCCTCTGTGTCGCTGGTAATGAGGAAATACAGTGAGTGCTGGGTGGAGCAGTGAGTGGCAACAACCCATTATTTAGACATTATTTATTACAATCCATGACATTACGTAGCATTACAAGGCTGGTCCATAAAAAAGGAGGCATTGCATTTACATATTAAGAAGCACAATAGTTATTATGTACGTCGATTGGATTCAAATCCAATGTCCACAATTCAGACATTGTTTGACAGTGTTTAGTTTTTATCTGTGTAAGTCCAGATTGTATTTAAATCCCAGAGATTCCAACCGTTTCTTCCATTTCTGCAGAAAAAGATGAGATCTTCCATCGATTTATTGTCCTTTTCTTTCCAGAGTCACAACCTTAGAGACCAAAGATTTCCACATAGAAACAAAAGGACAGTCATCCGCCACCCACTTCACAATAATGGCTTACCTCGCCTGCATTAAAGGCAATTGAATTATTTCCTCATGTTAAGTGATTTAGGGACATTTACAAGCAGACATAGAAGTGGTTTTGCTTACACCTGTTGACATATTGCTGTACTGATGTTTGCGCATACTGCCCTCAAGAATAACTGAATTTTAATGCTTTCTGAAAAGCAATGCAACCTAGTGTCTGCATGAGTTTCACATTTGGGACAATTTGGTAGAAATCCTTACTTACTGAAAATATATGGTGGCATATAGATACTGTGTAGGATATTATATTGTAACTGTTGATGTCTATTGCAGATTTAGATTCTGGGATGCAATCCACACACCATCATCTGTCATGTATTTGAGCAACCAAGATGTTTTTAACCATGCAAGTTCAAATTTAATATCTCAGAGTAAAATTCAGATATAAAATGCTTTTGCCCTTTGTGATCCAGAGAAAATTTCTCTAGCAAGTGAGAGCCATTTAAAAACTCTGGCAAACTGGCTTTCTTATACACATAAGCCTCATTTCCACCAAACACTTTCAGTATGGTACCTTTGGAACCAAAAGTAACCCTTCAGACATGGTACCTAGACCCTAGCGTTTCCACCACAAACTGTCCTCTTAAATGTGGGCGGGGTTGTTGTCACTCACTGCTCTGTCCAGCACTCACTGTATTTCCTCATCACTGGTAACACAGATGGAAGTCTGCACCTCATTTATCGTCCACAGAAGGAGGCTGCACGCCGACATTTTCAGAACAGGCTGCAGTGAGAGTCTCTCTCCATGGGATATTTAAAAATAGCGGGTTTGTGCATGTAGTCCTTCTCAGGCAAGCTCAGGGGTTTAGTGTTGCTGGAGCCCACAGGAACAACGCTCCACAACGCTTTTTTTTTTCTCAAAGTGAGGATTGAGATATATGCCATCCTGGTCTAAATTTATATATTTATACGCTTAAAGATTCACTCAATGCTAAAAGTGTATGTCTTTTAAAATCTGAAGTAATGGTCAAAGTTGTCACAGTGAAATTTAAGGTGTGCTGATGGATTCACGTCGCCAGCTCATTATTTTTTTCTCAGACTCCAGCTGCTGCAAGAGGCAGCAAAACATCCTTTCATTTTATAGTTACAGTGTACCAATAAAACTCTCCACAGTATGAACAGTGGTTACATAAGCTTCCAAACCAGCCACAACTCAGCCCTGAGCAGAGTGACCACCCGCTACTGACCAATCAACAGACTGCAGTGTTCACAGCTACACGTTTTAGTACCAGATCTGTGTGCTAGGTACCCCAACAGAGGGGTGACCAAATATGGGGACAGTACGGAACGGCTCCATTGGTACCATCCACAACTTTTACAGTGGACACAGAAAAACTCATCATTACTTAAGACAGCCTTTTTGAATTGAATTGCTTGAGACAGAGGTCTGTCCATCACTGGTACAGTTAAAGTCATCCCCTTCAGTCATATTGGTGCAGTCCATTTCAGCTCACTAAGTAAAAGGCTTCATCTTGACATAAGAGGAATAGACATTTCTTGTCAAAATATGTTTACCATGTAGCACCCATTGCTAAATATATCTTCCTTCAGTGTCCTTACGAGAAGCTGTGGCAGTAAAGGGAAGATTTTTTTTTTATTATGAATTTAGAGAATCACACTCCTCTCATTTGTTGAGTGTGATGAAAGGTAAATCTGACCAACCCATTCCCTAAAAAAATGTATGGCTTCACATTATGTAAATGCATTTCCTGTAGAAAAGCTAAGTGAATCTTGTCTTTTTTAAGACAGTTCAGGGCAGATTTCCTCTTTATCATTTTAGACTTCAGATCTTCCATATACTTATCTAAATAGTCACTGCCAAGAAGTTGTGTGATGAATTGCGTGACACATATAACTTTAGCCATTAAACATAAGCTGGACCAGTCTGTAGCTTCATGTGTAGAATGAACTCTGATGAACGTGTTTCAGGCAGAACAGAACAAAGAGCTCGGATTCACTAAGAGTTTAAACACAGGAAAAAAGAGCATTAAGAAAAAACGTAAAAGAAAAAAAAAATCTTACCTTGCCGAGCAGTACTTTTACCATAACAAGTACAGCTGTAAGGGATCAAAAACAAAAAGATTTAAATTAGAAACATTTATATCTATTGATGAATTTAAGGGCATCATAAACAATGTGGTGATAGAGACATTTGCTTGAGAGGTCACTCCAATCTCCCTTAGCAATGGCATGGTCCAGGTTCCAGTCTGGTTTTTCTGTGATCGTCAGTATTGACTTCGGCTTGGAGGTGTCTTATGACACAAATCATTATGTCAGGATCCATGTGCCCTACAATTACCAGAATGCAACATGTGGCCTGTGTGGAAACTTCAATAATGATCCCAGGCATGACTTTAAAACCCGCCGAGGTGAGCTTGTGAGTTCTGATGTGGTTTTTGCCAACAGTTGGCAAGCATCAGGAGATGATGAGCCCGGTTGTGAACCGTAGTGTGAAGGTCTGGACTGTGTTGCCTGCACAGAGGCTCAGAAAGCTTTATACAGTGACAGTGCTCATTGTGGTATCCTCCAGAACAGTTCTGGACCTTTTGCCGCTTGCCATGAACAACTTCCCCCACAAGCCTTTGTGGAGAGTTGTGTGTAGGATCTGTGTGTGAGAGGAGAGTACCAACCCATTCTATGCCGAAGACTAAATGCGTATGCAAGTCAGTGTCAACAGAACGGTATACAGCTGCCAAGCTGAAGGAGAGAAGGCTTCTGTGGTATGTCTGTCCATCAATCAACAATATTTCATATGACCCATTGAGTAAAAGATAAAAAAAAAAGATTAACTGGAGTGGAGTGATATGATTTTTGCAAGGTCCCATGAATTTAATAGAATTATTTCCCATTACATGAACTGTGAAAAATTCTTAATTTTTGGTAAGTTTCCATGCAATGACTCATAGGGAAGTGAAAGAACTAGTGGGAAGCACAGAGAATGCAGAGCAGGTACAGATGGCTATTAAAGAGGGAAGTAACTGAATTAAAATAGATGGCATGATTAATAGATCCGCAAAACCATTAGCAAAACATTGACTCATAACCTAATTTCTCCCAGCGGAAATGGGGTAGCAAAAGTTCCCGCAATATATAGCTCTCTGCGGTTAGCCTTAGGCTTACCTATGATATAATGTAGGAAGTCTATATAGGGAACGTTAAAAAAGGTATAAGTACCCTGGGTTTTAGAGATGCAGAGAGTCCTAACTGATGGCCAGGGGACTTCTACATCACTCTGACAAACGACTGAAGATTGAGTTTTCCATCTTAAACCTGTGTCGACTGATGATATTGGGGTTCCACATTTGTTTGTGCTCAATCCTCTGAGAGAGATGCGGTTGCCTATTTTTCCATTTCTAGTGCCAGCCTTGCTCCTCAGCATCCAAGGAGGTTGTGAGTATAACAGCAATAGGAAAACAGGAAAAAGACCTGTTTGATTAATTCTGTGTTTACACTAAGTTTGGGGTCACCCAGAAAATTTCATGTTTTCTATGAAAAGCTTTAGGAAGAAAACCATTAATAGCTGAATTAATTACCTTCACAACACTCTATTCCTATTAAAACCTGCTCTGTAGGTAAACAAGTAGGCTAATGTTGTCCACTTAAACATGAGGGCTGGTCTGAACTCTCGTACCAGAGTACCAGGGTACAGTATGTTGTCTCATTTCTGTATTTCAATTGTAGTTTAACAATGGTTCACAACAAGCTTTACATAAGTTCTTTCTGATATTTCTCAAGACATATCTGTTTATTTACACGTGTATTTCTGCTCATTTTTGTTTTATTTACAGGCATGGCGACCCCCCGGAGCCCGAGTAAGTTGAACTCGAGATAAATCTTGATTTTTTTTTTCCCTAACATGCCAGCCACACAATCATGCCAATTTCATAAAGTCATGTGACTATTTCAACAATATTATTCTAATGAATATTTATGCAGTATTATTATTAGTGTGGGTGTTGGCTAATATTATTTAGAACAGAATTGATTAATTAATGACAATTCAAGCATAAAATTATTTCAATTTCAATTTTTTTTTTATGCACAATGAATCAAGGTGATTTTTTGATACACTTTCATGTCGCCATCAGGTGAGCTGTATAATGATGTGTAATGTGTGGATATCAATGGATCATTTTTTAAGTTATTCAAAACTACAGTACCAGTAGTGTTTGTTTTCAAAGTGCTTCATGGTTTCAATTATGTTTATTTGTTTCTGGCATTTCTTTATGTTGTGTATATTAGAACAAAAATACAATCCAAAACATGCTCTGCACACTGCAAAAATTAAAAAGTCAAATATTTAGTTGAGGCAAAATGGCTGAATAACATACACATAACAAACACACAAACAAGAAGAACACAAGGTGCAAGTCAGTAACCACAGCTGAGTGGTCTCAAACAAAGAGCGTTAAACAAGTGTAAGTGAGTGATTGGGATGATCATGAAAAGGCTGATGTTTAATTTTGTTTTTTTCTAGGACCCCTCTACCCAACAACAGGAATTACGAACCATATATCAGATGATGACAGTCCTCCTCCAGTAACCTTACAACGACCTTTTGTCTATTTTGGGAAGACCTACAAGCAGATTTATGTATGTAACAAACAACGTTGTTCAAATACTACCGTCAAATGTTTGTAGACTTTGCAGAACAGAGACATAATGTTGAAATTTAATTCACAAAAGAGTGATTGTTCAAAGATATAGTCAATATTTAGTCACATCTGACAATATTGTTTGAACATACTCAAGTGAAGATTTGCCAAAGTTCAATGAAATGCAGTTGACAAAGACTATCGTCAGCATCACCCGATTCCTTAATAGTAAGAATTAGTGTATCTAAATTTTTGTGTTCAGGTCAACCAGAATGGATACTTGACATTTGATGATCCATGGAGGGTTTACACAGCCCAGAGGTTTCCTATGTATGGACCAAGAGACATTATCTCTCCATTCTGGGCAGATCTCGACAACAGAAAGATGGGTCAGATCTACTACAACCAATACACCAGCGGCAGTGTCCTTCAACAAGCTACACGGGACATTAACAAGTATTTCCCAAGACTGAAATTTAAAGCCAACTGGGTCTTTATTGCAACATGGTATGAGGTGGCCTACTATCCAAATACAGGAACAGTAAGTCAACTTGTTCTAATTGGTAAAACACCCTGAAAGATATGCACATATCAAAAAATGAAGTACTATTTTTTTCCCCAGCAAACAACAGTCCAAGCAGTCTTGATCTCTGGTGGCCAGTACTCATTTGTGTTGATGAACTATGGGATAATAGCTGCAACAAATTACAGTGTACAGGTCAGAATAACTTAAGTTATTACAGATCAGTTAAGAATTACAGCATGTTTTTCCAGTTGCTGTAAATCAAATGAATAGAGTGATTGCAGAATCTTAGAGACATTTTTGTTTTAATTTACAACATACAAATTTAGCTTGAATTTTTTTTCCCAGGCTGGCTATGACACAGTTGACTCGATTCATCATTTCTCCATCCCTGGATCATTCTCTGACAGTGCAACAGGTAGTAACTCAAATTTCCGCCTGAGCAGCAACGTCAATGTCCCCGGTCGATGGGCTTTCCGGATAGACCATGGATCAGCAGGCTGCACTTTTATCGGTAAGATCAGACATGGTGAACAAACCACCTGCACTCATGTTCTCTCAGAGCAATGTGGTCATGGGTTGCCTAACTAAAGAATGGAGGGCAAGAATGAGCACCGAGGCAGCACTCATGTTTCCTGGCTATGACTGGTCCATGCGTATGTCTACAATAAAACCACTGAGCTTATCAAGGGACATCATGGTGAGGATAAGATTAGAAATTCTGACTATGTTGATGCTTACAGTTTGACTCTTTTCAATGATTCAAATATATATATTGCTACTCAACACACTTGCTGGTGTGCTTACAGGTTAATAGGTTATTATTATTTTAAGGGTCGGTATTTCCTTTGAGGGTTACTTCTCCCACTCTGGAGAGACTATAATACAAGACGAGGACTCTGGAAGATGTTGTACCTGCAGTTATGGCTTTATGACTTCCTGCTCCTGTGGTTGTGGCCCATTAGAGTCTTGCAGGGTGGAGAAGTTGGAAACAGGATGCAGATCTAACAGCCTTTGTTGTAATTCAATTGCACCTTGACAATAAGCCTTACCTCAATTTTACAGTGTTAGTAAAACTGCTCTAGTTTTATCTGTTTATTTACATGTGTATCTCTGTTTCATTTTTTGTTTATTTTACAGGCATTGTGACTCCCAACAGCCCAAGTAAGTTGAACTCCAGATAGATAAATCTTGATTTTTCTTTCCTAACATGCCAGCCACACAATAATTTCAATTCATAAGGTCATGTGACCATTACAATGATATTATTCTAATGAATAATAATACTGTATTATTATCAATGTGGCTGTTGGCTAACATGATTTAGAATAGAAGTTGATTGCTATGTCATGACAATTAAAGCATACAATGATGGCTTGATTACATTTATTTATTTAAATATATACAGTATATATTGGCACAATATTTCAAGATAATGATTTCTGATACACCTTTGTGTCACCATTGGGTCAGCTTTATGATGATGTGTAAAATCTGGACATTAGGTCATTGTTGTAAATCTAAAATCACTTCTATAGGAAAAAAAGTGTTATGTAAAACTGTCAGAGGTTGTTTCAAAAGTGTCAAAGTTTAAGTTAACTCTGACCTTTTGTCTTGCTGAGCAGTCTCAAACAAAGAGCATTAAGGATGAGTGAAGTGAGTGATTGGGATGATCCTGAAAAGCCTACTTAACACTAGAAGGTCAATCTTCAAGCTTCAATGTACTTTTTTAGTGAGTGTTTAATTTTGTTCTTTCTAGGACCCCTCTACCCAATGTTGGGAATTACAAGCCATATTGCAGATGATGAAAGTCCTCCTCCAATACCCTTAAAACAACCTTTTGACTATTTTGGGCATACCTGCAAGCAGATTTATGTATGTAAAAATATTGCTCAGATACTACAATTAAATGTTTATAGACTTTGAGAAACCCCTGGTTACACAGTAACTTCCAATGTGTTGTGAAACTGCAGAACAGAGACATAATGTTTAATTTAAATTCACAAAAAGTGACTGTTCAAAGATATAGTTAATATTAAGTTACATCTGACAATACTGTATGAATGTTCTTAAGCGAAGATATGCCAAAATTTGTTGACACTCAGTCAAAGACTATCATCAGCATCACCTGATTCCTTGATAGTAAGAATCGGTGTACCTAAATTTTTGTTTTCAGGTCAACCAGAATGGATACTTGACATTTGACAATCCATGGACGTCTTACACAGTTCGAAAGTTTCCCATGTATGGAACAAGAGACATCATCTCTCCAATCTGGGCAGATCTCGACAACAGACAGATGGGTCAGATCTACTACAACCAATACACCAGCGGAGGTGTCCTCCAACAAGCTACATGGGACATTAACAAGTACTTCCCCAAACTGAAATTTAAAGCCAACTGGGTCTTTATTGCAACATGGTATGAGATGCCCTACTATCCTAATTCAGGAACAGTAAGTCAGATTGTGCTAAATAGTGAAACACCCTAAACAATACACACATCTGATATTATGAAATACTATTAACCATTTTCTCCCCAGTGCACAACTGCCCAAGCAGTCTTGATCTCTGGAAGCAAGTACTCATTTGTGCTGATGAACTTTGGGATAATAGCTCCAACAAATCGCAGTGTACAGGTCAGAATCACCAAAGTTTTGACAGATCAAATAAGAAATACAGAATGTTTTTCAGTTACTTTAACTAAAATGAATAGTGATTGCGGTATATGAGACATATTTTTAAATTTACAAAATGTTAAAAAAAACCATACAAATTTAGTGTGATTTCTTCCCCAGGCTGGCTACGACACAGTCAACTCCATTCATTATTTCTCCATCCCTGGATCAGTCTCTGACAGTGCAACAGGCGATTTCCACCTGATCAGCAATGTCAATGTACCAGGGCGGTGGGCCTTCCGGACAGACCGTGCATCAACAGGCTGCATTTTCAATGGTAGGATCAGACACACAGGGTGACCACAAGTGACTCTTTGTAATTTAGACACATTACTTTACAATAATGTGCACTGCTGGCAACCACTACTGAAACATTCAAGCACAAGACCGAAAAACAATTATTCAGCAAATGAATGTTTAATATGGTGTCTGCAGTTGAATAGGATATATTGCACTCTGGAACCTTAAAATTTAAGTGTATGATTAAATTAGTTGTAAGTAGGTTAATATGTGTGTTTGTTCTCCATTACTGCGTAGATTGAACACTTCCTTACATCGGAGGTGTTCTTCTCCAAATAATTCAAACAGTATTGTTTTACAGGAGGTTTGTATCTAATTGTTCATCAACAATTCCTTTGATTCTTTTCAAGGTGAACCTGTGCTGCTGGGCGACTCATTCTGGACTGACAGTACCTGTGCACAGAGGTGCATCTGCACCTCAACAGGCCTGCAATGTCAAAGCCAACCCTGCACATTTTCCCATATCTGCCAACCTGATGCCTTTCTGTTCTCCTGCCAGACGGTGCAGAGAGGCACCTGCACCCTAAGTGGTGATCAACATTACCACACCTTTGATAGCACAGTGTTTCACTTCCAGGGCACCTGTACCTATGTTCTTTCAGAACAATGTGGTCATGGGCTGCCTTACTATAGAGTAGAGGGCAAAAACCAGCACCGGGGCAGCACTCATGTTTCCTGGACACAACTGCTAAAAGTGTTTGTCTATGATGAAACAATTGAGATAGTCAAGGGACGTCGTGGTGAGGCTAAGGTTAGTGTTTCTGACTGTACTTAAACTCAAACTTTGACTTTTTTCAAATGATTCCAAATATGATTTTGCTTCTTTTGACATAGTTGCTGTTATGCTTACAGGTTAATGGAAATGTTGCAGCCACTCCCATCTCCCTTAGCAATGGCAAGGTCCAGGTTTATGAGTCAGGTTTTTCTGTGGTCGTCAGTACTGACTTCGGCTTGGAGGTGTCTTATGATGTCGACCATTATGTCTCTATCAATGTGCCCTACACTTACCAGAATGCAACATGTGGCCTGTGTGGAAACTTCAACAATCATCCTGAGGATGACTTTCGAACCCGTGAAGGCGAGCTTGTGAGTTCTGATGTGGATTTTGCCAACAGCTGGAAAGCATCAGGAGATGATGAGCCCGGTTGTGATCCGCACTGTGAAGGTCTGGACTGTGTTGCCTGCACAGAGGCTCAGAAAGCGTTATACAATGACAGTGCCCACTGCAGTATCCTCCAGAGTACTTCTGGACCTTTTGCTGCGTGCCATGAACGACTTCCCCCTCAGGCCTTTGTGGAGAGTTGTGTGTTTGATCTGTGTGTGGGAGGATGGTACCAATCCATTCTGTGCCAAGCACTAAGTGCTTATGCAAGTCAGTGTCAACAGAATGGTATACAGCTGCCAAGCTGGAGGAAAGAAGGCTTCTGTGGTATGTCTGTCCGTCAATCAACATTATTTCAAATAATCTTTTGGGTAAAATGTCCATTACGTAAAGATCAATGTTGTTTTGTTTTGTCTAGAAATCCCCTGCCCTGCCAACAGCCACTTTGAGTCCCAAGGCACAGGATGTCCAGCTACCTGCGTCAACCCCAATTCTACCCACAACTGTCCTCTCCCTGCCCAGGAGAGCTGCATCTGCGATTCAGGCTACATTCTCAGTGCTGGAGTCTGTGTCCCTCATTCTGAGTGTGGCTGCAACTTTGAAGGTCGCTACTACCGGTCCGGTGAGACTGTAATACTAGACGAGGACTGTGAGAGTCATTGTAGCTGCAGATCTGGCTCCATGACCTGCCGTTCCCATGCTTGTGGCCCACTTGAGTCTTGCACGGTGGAGGAAGGTGAAAGAGGATGCAGACCTAACAACTATGGAACATGCTGGATAAGAGGCCCAGGAACATATCAGACATTTGATGGACTGACATACCAGTATCCTGGAGCGTGTCGATTGACCCTGGCCAAAGTAATGGGACTGTCTAGTCACCCACATTTTGTGGTGACAGCAGAAAAAGTGCCCAGAGGCCAACAGGGTTTTGCCCGGGTACTAAAGTTTGAGGCACAGGGAATAAAAATCTCCATTGAAATGACAGATAGCAGCAAAGTTCGGGTAAGTCACAGATATATTTCAGGATAAATTTGTGGTGACTCAAGACAAAAGTTTTATGAAAAAATAGAATAATCTCTGTCCTGCTGTTGTGATGTTATTTTACACCTAAAAGGAAACACTTTCTCCAAAAGAGGGTTCTAAAAATGATTTTGATGAAAACTGAAATTTTTTGTCACCAATCAAATCTAACACTGGTTGTTTAACTGGCCCTTCAGGTTGATGGTCAGCAGATCAGACTTCCATTCAGCTCAGCATCCAACCAAGTCCAAATCTACCACAGCAGTGTTCACAGTATCATCCTTCGCACCTCCTTCGGTGTAACAGTGCAGACAGTCTGGCCTCACTTTGTGCGCATCACTGCACCTGTTATCTACAGTGGTTCACTGGGTGGACTCTGTGGTAATTACAATGGTCACCCACATGATGACTTCCTCACACCCAATGGCATTCTGGTCAACAGCTCTCAGGACTTTGGGGACAGTTGGCGAGATGGCTCCCTCGCTGCACACTGTGTGGAAAATGTAAATCAGAATTCTACAACACATTACAATTCCACTGACTACTGTGGCATTATTGGCTCACCTCATGGGCCATTTGCCCAGTGTTGGGCCAAGGTGGACCTACGTCAGCATGTGGATGCATGTGTGGAGATCATGAGGGCCTCTAAAAATCCAGCTTCAACATTATGTGAGGTCCTACGAGATTATGCACTAATGTGTCAACAGCAGGGCGTGGCCCTTGGACACTGGAGGGATGCAACTGGTTGTGGTAAGCACTATGTCCCCTTTGTTGTAAGTGGCTTTGATATAATATTAATGTGTCCCCTTTGTTGTAAGTGGCTTTGATATAATATTAATGCTTGTGCTGAATGAATACCTTTGTTTTTCTCTAGAGCAAAACTGCCCTCCAAACAGCCATTATGAAGTCTGTGGAACGTCTTGTCCCTCCACCTGCCCCAGCCTCTCTTTCCCTTTTGCCTGTGACACTGTGTGCCAGGAAGGTTGCCAGTGTGATGATGGTTTTGTCCTCAATGACAACCAGTGCATACCACCAACACATTGTGGTTGCTTTCACCAGGGACGCTATTGGCAAGGTGGTGAACAGTTCTCGGATGGTGAGGAGTGCCAAAGCTTGTGTACCTGTGATGGCACTTCTGGGGCAGTCCACTGTATCCCCAGCTCCTGTGGTCCCCAGGAGTCCTGCCGTGTGGTGGAGGGTGAGTTTGGCTGCCATCCCAACCCTCATGGCACCTGCACTGCCTCTGATGATCCTCACTACCTCACCTTTGACGGCAAGGCCTATGACTTCCAAGGAACCTGCCGCTATATTCTAGTGACCCTTTGTGATGCCACTGATGAACTCCATCAATTTTCAGTGGAGGCTAAGAATGAGCTGTGGAGAGGGCTGCCAGTGTCGGTCACAGCTGACGTTTTTGTGAATGTGTGGGGCTATGAAGTGCATATGTCGAGGGAAGCCAACAGTACGATACAGGTAAGTTACACAGATTGACAGAGGTGGAAGTAAATTACACATGTGCAAGTCACAACCAAGTCTCTAAACCTAAGTCTCAAACAAGTCCCAAGTCACTTTGGTGAGAATCAAGCGAGTCAAATCCTTGCAATAGGTCAAGCAAGTCGAGGCAAGTAATTAAATACATTTACTCAGGTACTGTAAATACAAATCAGAGGGTTTTTTCCCCTCATGCTACTGTCAACTTCTACTACATTTCTACAGCTTTAGTTACAAGTAACTTTACAAATTAAGATTTTTTTCACACAAAATATATGAAAACTTAAAAGTACAGCTGGAACTATGAGTCAAATAATGAACTGACAGAAAATTAATTGGCAATGATTTTGATAATCATTTATGTTATTTTTAATGCAAAAACATTTCATGCGTCCAGCTTTACAAATGTGGGGATTTTAAGGTTTGAACTGTTGCCTGGACAAAACAAACATTGTGAACATATTACTTTGGGCTCTGGGTCATTGTGATGCCATTTCTCACTGTTTCCAGATTTTTTACAAACAAAACAATCTAATGGAGGGTATAATCAGCAGATTAATCCAAAATGAAAATAACCATTAGCTAAAAAATCAAAAGGAGCTCCACTTTAACCAGTAAAATCCTGCTTCTACATTAATGCATGAGTCAGAATCATGTAATGAGATCATATATAACAGTAGACTTTAACAAAGGGGGCAGTTTTATACTTTTAATACTTATGTACCTTTTTGTCATACCTACATACTTTTATTTCAGTAACATTTTTAATGCAGGACTTTTACTTGTGTAGAGTACTCTTACCGTGTGGTTTTAGTACTCTTACTTGAATATGAAAATATGAAACACTTAAATAAAAAAAGTCCTCTCAAGTCAACTGCCTCAAGTCTAAGTTAAGTCTGAAGTCATGAATACCAAGTCAAAGTTAAGTCGAGTATCTTATTGTTGCAACACAATTACTAATCTACGGTTGTTCTTCAAATTTTGTTTTTCTAATGTTAAAGGTGAATGGAGTGACTAAAAACTTACCTCTCATTCTCTTGAATGGAGGTGAAGTTTTTATATATGCAAGTGGATCTCGCACGTTTGTCAGTACTGATTTTGGCCTGACTGTCACATACGATGGATGGAGTACAGTATCTATCACTGTACCACCGAGTTACAGGTAACTGCCATTTATTGTAGCCCATAGTAGTCTGGAAAATAAATACAACCCAAATTCCAAAAGGTTTGGGATGCTTTGCAAAACGTAAATAAAAACAGAATGCAATTATATGCAAATCCCTTTCTACTTATATTCAATTGAACACAGCACAAAGACAAGATTTAATGTTCAAACTGATAAACTTTGTTTTCTAAAAATATACACTCATTGTGAATTTGATGCCTGCACCACATTTCAGTATCAAGCCACATCCTGCATGTGTTACAACAACGTGGTATGTAGTAAAATGAGTGCAGGTAGTAGACTGGCCTGCATGAAGTCCAGGCCTGTCTCCCTTTGGACATGTGTGGTGCATTATGAAGCGCAAAATATGGCAACAGAGACCCTGAACTGTTAGACATCTGAAGTTGTGTATCAAGCAAGAATGGCAAAGAATGCCACTTTCAAAACTTACTTACACAGTGTCCTAACTTTTTTGAAATTCACATCGTATTATCAGAAATATTTCAATCTATCAACATATTTTTGACTCTGGATGTATTCAACTATTTTCATCAATGCAGTGGAAAAACATGTGGCCTCTGTGGAAACTTCAATGGAAATCCAAATGATGAGTTCCACACCCGATCTGGAACGACGGTCACCACTCCAGATGAGTTTGGGAAAGCTTGGAAAGTGGAAGGCAACTACACCTGCAGTGATGGGTGTGGCTCCTCCTGTCCACAATGCACCAATGACCTCCCTGCTAGAGCCCAATGTGACGTGATTCAGGCAGCTGATGGCCCCCTCAGCTTCTGCCATGAGCACGTGGACCCAGCGCCATATTTCAGTGACTGTGCGTTTGATGTGTGTGTGTCGGGAAACCAGGACCAAGATCTCCTGTGTAGGGCCATTGAGGCATATGTCAGTGCCTGTCAGTCTGCTAATGTTCGAATCTACCCTTGGAGACAGAACACCACCTGCAGTAAGTCAACCCATCAATGTGTTGTTAACAGCCTAAGAAACAATCAGAGATGTATTTTCTGAGACAGTCTCTTGACCTACTGCATCTTTGTACACTGTTAGTTAACTGACTGACATCAATTATTTTTTCTCTCACTTATAAAGCACTTGACTGTTCTGCCAACAGTCATTATGAGCTGTGTGGTACCGACTGTGGTCACACCTGTGCCAGCAGCATTGATGCCAGTTGTGAGCAGGGTTGCTCAGAGGGATGTTTCTGTGACGAAGGTTTCCTCAGAAGTGGAACAAGTTGCGTCCCTGCGGAAAGCTGTGGATGTCAATATGACAGCTTCTACTACAATGTAAGTCTTAAACTTGTAAATGAATAAAACACCAGATTTTTAAAACCCCATGACACCTTCATTGTTTCCTCTCCTTTCTCTTCTCTTCTCTTGTCAATGCCATTATTATTTATTCTTTAAAAGTTATTATATCTATAATAATCGGCTTGCAATAATTTGGTTGAGTATTATACCTAATATAAACAGCCCAGCCCACAAGTAATGTAAATGTGTGTTACTGTAGAATGTGGCTGATATGTATGAACATGTTCCATGTGCTTGCAAAGATAAAAAAGCACAGTAGCATTTACAACAGAAGTCAGACAAAGAAAGAGGAAACACATCTAGGGGTTTATTTTCCTTGGCTCCAATCTACTGCTAAAGACTGTTTTTTTCAAATTACTGACATTCATGAAACAGTTTTGCAAAGCCACACGTAGACCAAGTGACAGCTTGGCAGAAAACAATGACGTAGCTATGTAACTATCATTTAACAATTAAAAACAACTGGCACGACTACAAATGTGTGCCACAGAAAGGTCAAAAACGATTTCACTAACCTGTTCCATCTTCCCCTTAGAGGCCTTTTTGTCTTATTAATGTAGCACATGCTTGATTTGATCACTTAAATGCATCTCTTTTTCTCTCATGCTACAGGTTGGTGAGTCCTTCTGGACAGAGGGTTGCTCCCAGCAATGTAAATGCCATGCTGCCAATGACCTGCGCTGTTCTGCTGCATCTTGCACTTCTACACAAGAGTGCACCATCAGAAACGGCCAGCTGGGCTGTTTTGATGAAACAGATTAAACTTAAACAGATTAGATTGCACAGTGTGGGGTTGGTATTATACGACATGATGGCGTCATGGTTCGGTATGTTTTCGATAAAGCAAAACTAACATCTTGAAGAATTATCTGTTTTTGACTTTGAACAATGACGGAGCTATACCTGAGTGACCCATGTTCTGTGGTGTCACTCTATTGTAGTTATACAAATACAAACAAAATAAGTATTTCTATTTCTGAAATACCAGAGAAATGTCCTTGTTTTTTGACACATCATAATTTGGGCTTTTAAGGTTTTTTTGTACAAAGCAGGAATTACAGTCTGTCTGAAATAGGCTCATATGGGTCTCAATTAAGCATGTTCATAAAGCCTGCGTCTTTCACAACAGAGTTGGGTCTCATATCAGCAGCTAATAATGTACCAATTGTCGCAGATATTTCTTTTGCCCTGTCTGAATCAGTTAGAAATGGTTGCTTAAATGCTTCGGGGATAACATTAGCTTGTAGCTTGTGTTGCTTCTTGTTTTCATCTAGTTCCACCGATTGACACACTCGGCTGATATTGGCGTAGATGAGTTGACATGTTTGAGGTATTCCCACCATCGTTCTTACAATTCACAGCAAAAGTGAAGTGGCACCAGACCTGTAAGTTATTGGAGGATCTTCAATTTCTGGACTGGTAATGGCTTTGCTAACCATCTTGTAATGATGTAGCTTGGTATAGCGTGTCTCCCAGCACATCTCACTGGCGTGGAATGTTTTGGTTTGCGGGTGGGAGGGGCAGACAGTATGCTGCTGCCGTGTTGAGCCCAGTGAGACTGAGAACATCATGCTTCACAGACTTTAATCTGTTTATTTCATTTTCCAAATGTAGAAGGATTAGTTCAACATATTGTACGTTTTTGTTTTTTTTTAATGCGTACAAATCCAAAACTCTGAATGTTCAATACAATTACATGCACTGTTACACGCCTAATAGAAATGGTTTCAGTTTTGCAAGCAGGAAATTGCTTAAACAAATATTTACTGCTAAAGTTTACAGGAATACTCGGGATCACTACCCACACTGGTTTTACCAGCCTCTACAGTAAATGTGGTACATTAACAAATCAACGCCCAGTTTTGAATCTGGGCACATAATCAGCCCACAACATCATGTAGAAAAGCTTACCAGCCTTAAACTCACTGCTTCCTTATCCATCAATCTAGTCTTTTACTGTGACATGTCCTTACTTATCATGAGACTGTTGTTTCACATCTCATATCACTCTTTTCATCGATTGTCCATGTTGAAATTAACTCTTTCAATAAATGATGCAACATGTATAAAGAACTGCTGTTTATTGTCTTTCACTGTTTTAACTGTAAAATAAAGATGCATCCTAAGTGCAACACTAAGCTATGATCATACTCTTTACCTCATCAAGTCATTATTGGGGTGTGTCCACAATATATGTTTATCTGATCTCCATTCAGCCAACAAGCTCCCACATGGGGTAAGCAAAGATAAGAGACAAGTCTTACATATTTTCATGCTAGGGCCCAACTCCTTCATCTGGCATGCCATTTCAGACAGCTGGCACACTGTTCAAGAGCCTTGATGAACCTGAGCATTTTACACATTCTTTGTATTGTGTGGTTTTGCCAGTAAGCCACGGCTTCATCTTTTAGAGTGACATACTGATACACGCCCACTTGAGATATTTTCATAAGTAACGCCAGGAAACTAATTGTCCCTGCTTGGGTGTGGCTGTAACTCTAAATTTCATGAAATCTGTTCCACTGACAAATATACACATAATGTATTTCAGTCTCTTTTAAATTAAATTCTTCTGTGGAGAGCACTCCAATTACATAAACGATTTTAACAATCTGTCCTATATACATTTGTCTGTAAGTCTATAAATTAATCACTTTGAGGGATGCCCTTTAAATTTTTGGTGACATCCATATCTAGTTCCTTTCAAGTTTTTGATGCACTTCATGTAATGTGTGTTTTAAATAGCCTCAGCTCATTAATTGCACTATATACATTATCTTGTTTTGCCTTGCCTATTTATAAAAGTGAGTAACTAAACTGACCATACTCACATTCAATTCACGTTTGTATAATTAATGTATAGGCTAAATAGAAAGAAGAACAGAACATACCCTGATAAGTTATACTTCGCAACACTACACTTACATTTTCACAGTAACTTAAAAGATTCTCAGATGAACAGCTTCTCCGCCAGTTTTTACTCAGTCACTGTATCACTGATGTGCGTGTTCTGAAAACAAGTAGGCCAACAACGCTTCAACTTCAACAGAAACAAAATTGAAACATAACAACAGGGCGTTGAAACAGAGTCTTTAAACCTATAAAGAGTTTGTCAGTAACTTCCAAAACACTCTATTACCATTTCCAAAGATCTGCTCCCCCCATGGTTAAAGGAACATTTTGCTGATTTTAAACCAGCTTTGTATCGTAACAATGTGGGTAGTATGTGTAAATGTTCTGTGGTAAACCTCCCTCCATGTTAACAGCACCCTGTTCTTCCTGCTCGTCTCCCAGCTCAGATCTGCCAGATGATACTAAAACTACAGATGGTTACTCTAAATTTCCAAATGTCCCCCACCAAAGACACAAAAAGTATAACGGTGGATAGAGAGAGAAGCGCACCACTTTTTTTCTCTCTCTCTCTCAAACTCAGACCAAACTCTGATCAAACTGTAAAACTCGGCAGTGCTGATGAAACAGGCATTGCCATTAGCAATCCTAAGTGCTATATTGTAGGCAGCTGGACTTGCTTGAGTTTCTTAAAGATGTTTCACCTCTCATCCAAGAGGCTTCTTCGGTTCTAACAGCCTGGTGTGGAGACACAGGCTTTAAATTCTGTGGGTGTGAAACCTTACAGAGACTTTCAACCGTTAGAACTGAAGAAGCCTCTTGGATGAGAGGTGAAACGTCTTAAAGAAACTCAAGCAAGTCTAGTGGTGATATAGCACTTAGGATTACCATGACCTGAATGACTGAGAACCTTTACCAAAATGTCATCAGAAACATATTTTAGTGCACTGTTTAGCTGTAATAAGAGAAGTTGGAAATATGGAGTGGGTGCAGTAATGTTTCCTGTATTGTAAAATCTGAGGCTGAAAAAAAAATGAGATCAAACAGTAAAACTAAGCAGTGCTGATTAAACAGACCTTTTTAGAAAACAGTATGACGGTTTTTGGTGGGCGGGGCTTAGCTGAAGGCAAAACAATTCTCCACAGACATTAGCTAGTGCTAGCTAGCAAGTTCTGTTGGTTTGTTTTAGACAATGGAGGAAGATGATGCGAGTGGTGCATTAAGAAATACTTATTCCAAGTGTCGGAGTGCACTCTGGCACAAACTGGACCGTTCATAAATTTGGAGCACTGTCAGAATGTACCGTTCAGTTATCCAGAGCACCACACTCTTTGAGTGGCAGAGTGCACTCTAGGCACTGTCTGGGGAGACAGAGCAGCAGGAGCTGAACAGAGTGAATGTGTGATTAACTTAACCGTTCGTTAATCCATGTAGAAATATAACGCTCTGTTTCTTTGACCAACAGGGCTCTCATTTCAGCGTAGAGCGTCAGACTGAATTTATGAACGCACCATGTGAGGTCACTCATTCTGCGGGACCATGAGTGTTACTTGAATAAGTAAACACTGACCAACCGACCCATGTGCTCTCACTCAGGAGATGGATGAGTTGACAAGATTGCTGAAAGTGGGATGGCCGTATGGTTAGGTTTAGATAACTACAGCCATAGTTGGGAAAAGATAGCCCTCACCATTAAAAAAAAGGGGGGTTGAGTGCAAATGTTACCACTAAATAAATACAGCCCATGATAACTGTTCATGTTCTGCAGTTTATCCAGATCAACAGGGTTATTGCCTCTGGAAAGCATCATTTTTAGAACAAATCTGTCGATGCTGGGAACGCCACAAAAGAAATTCCATTGACCCGCATTGTACAGGGGTGAAGGCAGAAATCTAAGAGATAAGTATCTCAAAACATGGGTAAATAAAACAAAAACTAACTAGCTCTCACGAAAGATATGTGGCAAAGTGTCTTCTTTTGTTACATAGGCAAACTAACCTTTTGAGCAGTTTTTGAGATCTCCTGCAAAGGGACTGAAAACAGAACTTAATTTATTACCCCATAGTGGTCCTCAGGGTTAGGGATTTTGTCCCGTTTTTGTCGAAGTAGTAGGTTAGTTTGTTTTGCTACAATGGTGACCAATATTGTTTTGAGACATGCTCATGAATACACCTTCAGGACGCTTAAATGGCTTTCTAAAAACATGCTCTAAGTACTAAAGCCTTTTGGTACTTACTTAGTGCATCTACTTTTTGTTTCTGCTTTACACAGTCTGATAGTCATCTTAATACACAAAGGCGTGCTTGGTTTACTTGTTATGAGGAAGCAATAAGATTTGATCCATCCGATACAGCTGTAACTGGTCAAACAACAGACTTATGGAACTGTGCCAACTTTTGCAGTATAAAGCCTTGTTGCAGCGCTGCAATCTCACATAGATGAGAGGTGTAAGAACAAAAGAAGTGCATATAAACAGGTAATTATTTATCTTATATAAATATGACATTATTTTCAAACTACTTGCTAAATAATGATGGCATTTCTTGCAAAAATTGTGCTGATATCTGAGTGAACTATGGAAAAAAAACTTAATTGAGAATTTTAATTTTATTGGAGACAACAGCAAACATTAATTAAATTTTATGATGCCATGTTTCAATTTCACAGACATCTTCATCTGACACTGTCAGAATGATAATTCAATCACCATCATTACCTCAGACACATATTTGATGTTTACTGTTGTGTTTGCTTGCCAGCTTTTGGGATATAAGTCATGTAATATATTAACATATTAAGGAAAAATCATAGCTAATTCAGCTGAGCCAAAGAACAAGTGATTTGTTTTTCTGTGCATGTCTGGATCTGGGTGCAAATCGATAATTTCTCAATACTGCAAGGTTTGGCTTTTTTTTTCTTTTTTACATTTGTGATATTTTCTTAGAAATTATTGCACCTAAAGTATATGAATAAAAAACATTATGTGCTTGTAAATATAATGTGTAATTGAGATTTTATTGTATTTCTGGATCAATATGAATTTAAATTTCATATTTTTTGCTCCTAAAACCATATAACAAAATTTCATTCTTAGTGGGGTATGCAGTCCCTGAGTGCTTTCTCGTGTTTCTGCCGTATTTATTGTTGTTGGCGTTTGTCTTTTTTTTTCTTTTGGAATTAATTCATTATGTTTGTTCAGCAGGTTTGAATTATGAGCTTTTGAGAATGGCAAGTCAAATCATACTGCCTGTGCTGCTTTTGGGGTTGATAAGTAAGTATTAAATTAAATCATATTCAATCAAATTCACTTTAAGTCACCAACTGACTTTCGTTTACTGATGTTAGCAGACTTTGATTTTCATCAAATTATCTTTATGCATTTGATTTCATAGGTACCGTGACTCCTCAGACAGGTAAGTTGAAGCTTGAAAATCCTGTCATTTGTTCATACTCTCAACAGGCTAGACATACAATCATGCCAAAATCATAGCTCAAAGTGGTTATTTCAGGAGTAAACCCATGAGTAACTTTGAACAAAAAATGTTAGTTGCAGCTTTGTCAAGCCAAATTTCCAATTAGTTGTCTCTTAATGTTTAGAAATATATTTAGTTCACATGAAGATTCACATACAATAAGCAAATGTGGAAAATAACCAGGTATAATAACTATAATCTAACAACAGACAAACTAAAGTATCATACATAAGTTCTGTTCTATTAGAACACAATTTACATCCCGTCCAAGTGTTTCGTTCATATGACACAAGAAAACCTAAGGGTGTGGAGGTTGGGTGAGTACTACTCTGTGACACCAGAAGCAATGGTTTGCTTTGATTGCTACACTTAACAAGTTACATATCAAACTGAACAGCAGTGTTTTACTGCCCCCCTCTGGTTGCACCTGAGATGTGGTACAAAGTGCACTCTGCTGCACCTGTAACTAGGCCAACAGTGATGTCATGGTTTACTGACACACTATTAAGTACAAAGTAGTCAAAACAAGATCATAAGTTAGTGTTAAATTGCTTTTTAAATTAGAGCTTCTTTTTTCTTACGACCATAAAACACAAATAACACAAAAGGCACATGTTTGTACATAAGATCAAACATGGATATTATTGGTTAGGTGTGGTGACCTACAAATACTAAAAACATGCAACATTTGCCATTATGGCATTTCCCAATAAGGTCAATATGGATGGGCATTCTGTTTTTACTTAAAAATGTGACATCTTTTGTTCTTTCTAGGAGGCCTCTACCAAATTACTGGAACAAGAAGCTCACGATCAGATGATGGAAGCTCTCCTCGAATCCTCCTCCAACGACCTTTTGCGTATTTCGGCCGGCAGTATAATCACATTTATGTACGTATAAATTATTTTAGCAAACTATGAAATATATATTTTTTGACAACAGGTTTAGAATATCACCTGCTACACAAAAACTGTGTTGTAAATGTAGAAAGAAATACTATAGTTATTTGTAGTCAACATATTGTTATATTGTTATATTGCTAATATGGTTCTAAAATACTGTAGCAAATATGTTGATCCTTGATAACGTGACTGTCAACTAATTCTTAAGAACTGGTTTGTTTACAGGTAAATCACAATGGACACTTGACCTTTAACTCGCCATATAGTAGTTACACACCTCGAAGGTTTCCATTGCATGGATCCAGAGACATAATCGCTCCTTTCTGGACAGATTTAGACAACAGAGGAAATGGTCAGATCTACTACAACCAATACACCAGCGGCAGTATCCTCCAGCAAGCTACACGGGACATCAATGGGTACTTCCCGGGGCTGAACTTCAATGCCAACTGGGTCTTTGTTGCGACATGGTATGAGGTGGCCTACTATCCAACCACTGGAACAGTAAGTCATTTTGTTCTTAACAGGGTAATACCTATGATGTACAGTATATGTGTATTTTACCAACTACTAGGCTTACTATAAAATCCACAACTAACTTTTCTTTCAGCGAACAACAGTCCAAGCAGTCTTGATCTCTGGTGGCCCTTACTCATTTGTGCTGATGAACTATGGGATAATAGCCTCAACAGGTCGCAATGTACAGGTTAGAACCATTAAAACGGTGTATTACAGAACTTGTTTTTAAGTTTCCATGCCTTATTAAATCTAAATTCAGTTATGGCAATGTACAAATACAAAACATGTAAAAAATTATTTAATCTATGTGGCATGTATTTTCAGGCTGGATATGACACAATTCACTCAGCTCACCATCTCTCCATCCCTGGATCATTCTCCAGCAGTGCAACAGGCACTAACTCAAATTTCCGCCGGAGCAGCAATGTCAACGTGCCTGGTCGCTGGGCTTACCGGTTAGACCAAGGATCAAGAGGCTGCACTTTCAATGGTAAAACCAGAACCAGAAGGTGGTCACCATCGGTACTCTTTACAGTGATGTCCATATTTGACAGATACTAGAGGGTCTGACAATAATGCTGTGCTCTTTGCTGACCTATTGAATAATGTTTTATATGCTGCACACAGTATATTGTGCACTGAACAGCTAATACATGAGAAAATGGTAACATGTTCATCTATTGCAAGTAAAAAAAAATTCATATCTTTAAGTTTATAAATTTGTGATTTGCATTGGCATGCCAAAGCACTTCTCAAGAGTCAAATGTTTACGACATTTCAGGGTTGTATAAGGTCAAGACACTGACCATGACAATGCTGCATGCCTGATTCAAGGTGGCTAAGGACCTTTCTTGTATGTCATTCTCCTCTCCATCCCCTCCATTTCTTTTCCTCACTCTACTGTTTGCTATAAAAACAAAGGAAAAATGTCCCCCAAAAACTGGTAATACAGTGTACAAGTTGAAGTCAAAGCCACTCAAGTAACCTTTCTTTTTAATTTCTTAAAAGGTGAACCCTTGCAGTTGGGCGACTCATTCTGGAGTGACAGTACCTGTGTACAGAAGTGCACCTGCACCTCAACAGGTGTGCAGTGTCACAGCGAACCCTGCACCTTTTCCCAAGTCTGCCGACCTGATGCCTTTCAGTTCTCCTGCCAGACGGTGCAGAGAGGCACCTGCAGAATAAGTGGCGATCCACATTACTACACCTTCGATAACAGAGTGTTTCACTTCCAGGGCACCTGCACCTATGTTCTCTCTGAGCCATGTGGTCGTGGGTTGCCTTACTATAGAGTAGAGGGCAAAAACGAGCATCGGGGCAGCACTCATGTTTCCTGGACACGACTGGTCAAAGTGTATGTCTATAATGAAACCATCGAGCTTGTCAAGGGACGTCGTGGTCAGGCCAAGGTTAGTAATAAGAACTGAGTAACCGATTACTGGAATATTTTTGTATTTAGTTCGTATTTTTAAAACTATGTCTTTGCTTACTGTTATGTTTACAGGTTAATGGAAACTTTGCAGCCACTCCCATCTCCCTTAGCAATGGCAAGGTCCAGGTTTATGAGTCAGGTTTCTCTGTGGTCGTCAGTACTGTCTTTGGCTTGGAGGTGTCTTATGACGTCAACCACTATGTCACAATCAATGTGCCCTACACTTACCAGAATGCAACATGCGGCCTGTGTGGAAACTTCAACAATCATCCTGAGGATGACTTTCGAACCCGCCAAGGCTTGCTTGTGAGCTCTGATGTGGTTTTTGCCAACAGCTGGCGAGCACCAGGAGATGATGAGGCTGGTTGTGGGGTCCGATGCGCAGGTCTGCACTGTGCTGCCTGCAGCGAGGCTCAGACAGCTTTATACAGCAACAGTGCCCACTGCGGTATCCTCCAGAGCACTTCTGGACCTTTTGCTGGTTGCCATCAACGACTTCCCCCTCAGGCCTTTGTGGAGAGTTGTGTGTTTGATCTGTGTGTGGGAGGAGGGTACCAACCCATTCTGTGCCAAGCACTAAGTGCTTATGCAAGTCAGTGTCAACAGAACAGTATACAGCTGCCAAGCTGGAGGAGAGAAGGCTTCTGTGGTATGTCTGTCCATCAATCAACATTATTTCAAATAATTCTATCTGGTAAAATGTCCATTACGTAAAGATCAATGTTGTTTTGTTTTGTCTAGAAATCCCCTGCCCAGCCAACAGTCACTTTGAGTCCCAAGGCACAGGATGTCCAGCTACCTGCGTCAACCCCAATTCTACCCACAACTGTCCTCTCCCTGCCCAGGAGAGCTGCATCTGCAATTCAGGCTACATTCTCAGTGGTGGGGTCTGCGTCCCTCATTCTGAGTGTGGCTGTAGCTTTGAGGGTCGCTACTACCGGTCTGGAGAAACTGTAATACTAGACGAGGACTGTGGGAGGCGTTGTAGCTGCAGTTTTGGCTCCATGACCTGCCGTTCCCATGCTTGTGGCCCACTTGAGTCTTGCAGGGTAGAGGAGGGGGAAAGAGGATGCACTCCTAACAACTATGGAACATGCTGGATTAGAGGCCCAGGGTCATATCAAACATTTGATGGACTGACATACCAGTATCCTGGAGCGTGTCGACTGACCCTGGCCAAAGTAATGGGACTGTCTAGTCACCCACATTTTGTGGTGACAGCAGAAAAAGTGCCCAGAGGCCAACAGGGATTTTCCAGGGTACTAAAGTTTGAGGCAGAGGGAACACAAATCTCCATTGAAATGACAGATACCAGCAATGTTCAGGTAAGTCACAGATATATTTCAAGATAAATGAGTTGTGACACAAGAGAAAAGTTTTATAAAATAAATAAATATATAATATATATATATATATATATATATATACATATATCTGTCTTGCATGTTGTTGAACAACACATAAAAGTAAACACTTTCTCCAAAAAGAAGTGTTTTGATTAAAACTGAAGAACCTTGTCAATCTATCAAATCTAACACTGGTTGTTTAAATGGCCCTTCAGGTTGATGGTCAACGAATCAGGCTTCCATTCAGCTCAGCGTCTAACCGAATCCAAATCTACCACAGCAGTGTTCACAGTATCATCCTTCGCACCTCCTTTGGTGTAACGGTGCAGACAGTCTGGCCTCACTTTGTGCGTGTCACTGCACCTGTTACCTACAGTGGTTCACTGGGTGGACTCTGCGGCAATTACAATGGTCACCCACATGACGACTTCCGCACACCCAATGGCATTCTGGTCAACAGCTCTCAGGACTTTGGGGACAGTTGGCGAGATGGCTCCCTCGCTGCACACTGTGTGGAAAATGTAAATCATAACCCTAGAACAAATTCTAGTGGGTACTGTGGCATTATTGGCTCACCGCACGGGCCATTTGCCCAGTGTTGGGCCACAGTGGACCCACGTCAGCATGTGGATGCATGTGTGGAGATCATGAGGGCCTCTAGAGATCCAGAATCAACACTATGTGAGGTCCTACGAGATTATGCACTAATGTGTCAACAGAGCGGTGTAGCCCTCGGACACTGGAGGAATGCAACTGGTTGTGGTAAGCACTATGTCCCCTTTGTTGTAAGTGGCTTTGATATAATATTAATGCTTGTGCTGAATGAATACCTTTGTTTATCTCTAGAGCAAAACTGCCCTGTAAACAGCCATTATGATGTCTGTGGAGCGTCTTGTCCCTCCACCTGCCCCAGCCTCTCTTTCCCTTTTGCCTGTAACACTGTGTGCCAGGAGGGTTGCCAGTGTAATGACGGTTTTGTCCTCAATGGCAACCAGTGCGTACTACCAACAGCGTGCGGATGCTATCACCAGGGACGCTATTGGCAAGGTGGAGAACAGTTCTGGAATGGCGAGGAGTGTCAGAGCTTGTGTACCTGTGATGGCACTACTGGGGTAGTCCACTGTATCCCCAACTCATGTGGTCCCCAGGACTCCTGCCGTGTGGTCGAGGGTGAGTTTGGCTGCCATCCCAACCCTCATGGCACCTGCTCTGCCTCTGGAGACCCTCACTACCTCACCTTTGACGGCAAGGCCTATGACTTCCAAGGAACCTGCCGCTATACTCTGGCGACCCTTTGTAATGCCACTGATGGACCCCACCAATTTTCAGTGGAGGCAAAGAATGAGCCGTGGAGAGGGCTGCCAGTTTCAATCACAGCTGAAGTTTTTGTAAATGTATGGGGCTATCAAGTGCATATGTCCAGGGAAAGCCATGGTGTGGTACAGGTGAGTTACAGATTCATAACTACCAAAGACTTTGTCAAATCATTCCTCTCGCTCGACAGTCTACACTGGATTTGGAAGCTATTATATTGAAAAGCACCAGGTAGTTTCAACACAAATACTATTCTATGATTATTCTTTCAATTTTGTTTTTCTAAAGGTGAATGGAGTAACCAACAACTTACCTATTCTCTTGAATGGAAATGTTTCCATCTATTCAAGTGGATCTCGCACATTTGTCAGTGCTGATTTTGGCCTAACTGTAACATACGATGGATCAAGTACAGTATCTATCACTGTACCTCCCAGTTACAGGTATCTCCCATTAACTGTAGCCTATGTTTGAATATTTTAATTTACATTCTGGAAAATAAATATCAGAAATATTTAAAAACATGTAGCTTCAATCTAGCAACTCGTTTTTTGACTCTGGATGTATTCAACTATTTTCATTACTGCAGAGGAAAAACATGTGGCCTTTGTGGAAACTTCAATGGAAATCCAAATGATGAGTTCCACACCCGATCTGGAATGACGGTCACCACTCCAGATGAGTTTGGGACAGCTTGGAAAGTGGAAGGCAACTACTCCTGCAGTGATGGTTGTGGGTCCTCTTGCCCACGATGCACCAATGACCTCCCTGCTAGAGCCCAGTGTGAGGTGATTCAGGCAGCTGACGGCTCCTTCAGCTTCTGCCATGAGCAGGTGGACCCAGCACCATACTTCAATGACTGTGTGTTTGATGTATGTGTGTCAGGACATCGAGGCCAAGATCTCCTGTGTAGGGCCATTGAAGCATACGTCAGTGCCTGTCAGTCTGTTAATGTTCGAATCTACCCTTGGAGACAGAACACCACCTGCAGTAAGTCATCCTGTCAATGTGTTGTTTAACTATTGTACAAACAGCCTAAGAAACAATCAAACATGTTTTCTGAGACACAGTCTCTTGACCTACTGCATCTTTGTACAGGGTTAGTTAACTAACTGAAGTCATTTTTTAACCATCTGACATCCATCATTTCTTTCCTCACTTATAAAGCACTTGACTGTCCAGCAAACAGCCATTATGAGCTGTGTGGTACCGACTGTACCCACACCTGTGCCAGCAGCATTGATGCCACCTGTGAGCAGGGTTGCTCTGAGGGATGTTTCTGCAATGAAGGTTTTCTCAGGAGTGGAACAAGTTGCGTCCCTACGGAAAGCTGTGGATGTCAATATGACGGATTCTACTACAATGTAAGTCTTAAACATGTAAATGAATAAAACACCTGATTTATAAAACTATGCCCAAATAATTAATCAGATAGTCTCCAAGAGTTCAGTCTTTCCACATACAACCATTTCCCTTTGGTCAATGATCATTCAAGCAGCTCTCCTATATCAAAATCAGTATCCTTAACACCTTGACAAGAACATGACAAAAACCTAGAAGAACTATCTGTGAAACCCGTCATGTTGTATCTTGATCCCCCAACTGCAGTAAGCGGCACAAATCATAAGTGGCAGAATACTAGCTGATTGTAGCCTCAGGTTGTGCTTCTCATGCTGTAAATATTTAACATCTGTACCACAAATGAACCCTTTTTAAATCTACTCCCCCATGACACCACAGTTTTTGCCATTTTCTCTTGTTACCATCATTAGGCAATTGTTATTTTTCTTTTTTTTAAATTGTTTTAAATGTAGTAATGTTTTCCCTATTAATTGCCTTGTGTTAGTTTGATTGAGTATAGGCTTGTGCTGGTTTGAAAATTTTCCAACCGGTTTGATTTAAAGCCAAATATTTAACCAAACCGATATATCAAATTATATACCTAATTTTACCACTGGGGGTCGCATTTGAGCTATTTTTCCCAATAAAAGCCCATTATGGGTGTAATGTGCTTCCAATCCACTAGGTGGCGATAATGCTGTATTAACCGTCAATACACACAAGGTTACAAAAGAAGAAGAAGAAAAAACGCATGGCAAGGTGATGAGCCCCTGCATCAAAGCCAACATGACAAGCTGAAATAGCGGCCAAGTAAACTTTAATAGTGGAGAAGGACAGCCCTTTATCTGACAGTTCCTGTAGAAACGTCAATACATCCACCATAGAGCACTGGAAGGCAACTATGTTACGTTCCTGGCACCATACCTCAAATGCACGCCACTTANCTTTATCTGACAGTTCCTGTAGAAACGTCAATACATCCACCATAGAGCACTGGAAGGCGACTATGTTACGTTCCTGGCACCATACCTCAAATGCACGCCACTTATAGGCGTACAAACCTCTGGTTGATGGTGCCCGGGCACTCTGGATTGTCTCCACCACACCAGGGGGCAGACCCAGAGCCATCAGGTTGGACCTCTCAACAGGTAAGCATGCAGCCGCCACAGCTCTGGGCGCGGGTGTAACACCTCTCCTCCCCCCTGGGAAAGGAGGTCCCTGCACAAGGGGAGCTGCCAGGGTCTCTCCACCAGCAGACTGATAATCTCCGCGTACCATGACTTCGTCGGCCACTGTGGAGCCACCAAAATCAGAGTTAGGCTCTGGCGCCGTACTCTCTCTAACACCGGCAGTATCATTTCCGCGGGGGGAAATGCATACAGGAGGGTGTTGGGCCATGGGTGAGCCAGCGCATCCACTCCCAGAGGCGCGTCCCGATCTCTCAGAGAGAAAAACAGAGGGCAGTGAGCATTCTCTTTGGAGGCAAACAGGTCCACCCCCGCTCTCCCAAAATACTCCCAAATCTGACCCACCACTCGTGGATGCAATCTCCACTCGTTCGCCAGCGGACCCCCTCTGGAGAGGAGGTCCGGTCCCAAGTTCAGGTGGCCCGGTATGTGCGTGGCCCTGAGGGACAACAAGTGAATACTGCACCATGTTAACAGAGAGTGAGCCAACTTCAACAGGAGAAGGGACCGAGTCCCCCCCTGCCTGTTTATGTAGGAGACCACTGTTGTGTTGTCCGTCCTGATCAGAACGTTTCGGCCTGTCAGGACTGAACGAAAGTGCTTCACCGCCAAAAAGATGGCAAGCAGCTCCAGATAATTGATGTGGAGCCTGCTTTGCTCCTGTGTCCAGACCCCCCTCACTGCTGCACCGTCGCACAGAGCCCCCCACCCCCTTAGGGAGGCATCTGTGGAGACGACCTTGCGGGAAGTCACCCTCCCGATCGGTGAGCCCACGCGCAGCAGACCGGGTTCTCTCCATGGGAGGAGCGCGGTCATGCAGGCGGGAGTTACCGACACTTTCCTTTGAAGGTGACGCTGAGGGTGCAGACGAAGAGCACGAGACCAGCGCTGAAAACCCCTCATTTTCAGCAGTCCCAGCGGTACTACTGCTATCATGGAGGCCATCATGCCCGCTAGTTGCAAGACCGTGTGGTAGCGCAGTTTGCGTTCCAACTGAAATTGAGCCAGACAGTGCTGAAATGCAGCCAATCTGTGTTCCGAGAGGCGCGCTCTGCCGGAGGCGGTGCATATTTCCAGCCCAAGGAAAGAGCGCGGCTCAGAGGCGGACGAAACCACATCAGCCGTCTCAGAGAGCAGAGGGTCCTGCTTGCTAGCAGCCGCGGAACCGAGGACCTTAAGCACGAAAGCCTCCCGCTTCTCGAGTGTTGTTCGCGGTAGAAGGCGACAGCTATCGCATTTCTCCGGCTCGGCCAACGCGGTGCGCGCGTGGACAACACCGAGACAGACAGGGCAGGCATCGTGTAAGTCCTTACGATTTAAGACGAAGCCGCATCCTTGGGGGCAAGGCTGATGAGCCGACTTCTTCTTAGCCTTCTTAGGGACGGTACTCATCATGCGATATTCCCGTTAGCGTAAATTGGTGGAAAAACTAGCGCCCTGTGGGAAGCTAGGCTAACACCAACAGAACAGTTAAGCTAGTTTTCCGATAGCCGATGAGCTAAATTAGCTGAAAGCTAGTAGGCGTTGCAAGGTGTTCTCTGCGAGGTGAAATGCAAAAGAACTGGGGATGGAGCTGACGACCGGCCTCTTATGCGCGGGCGGGGCCACGCAAAGAGCATGCGTCATCACGCACCATCTGCCTAAGGGCGTGATTAAAGGTGTATTCAGCCAAGGGGGATGAAAGCAAGATATCCCATATACAACTGTGTGTTGTACCGAGTGAATCGACTGAAAGGGAACACTTGTAGGCTCCTCCACTTCATTTAAAAACATACATAAACCTTATTAAGTTGTCATAATGCATGTTACAATGCAAGATAAGTTGAATATAGTCCCTTGACACGCCGCTGATGTGATCTCTTTTAATAAATTTAAATCCCTTCTGAATGACTTGGAGCACTGTGAATACATTGAAACTGGTGTCCCTTATTCCTGATGTCTTTGTCTTGTTTGTTATATAATTTTGGTATACATGCTGTAACTTTCATGTTATTTTCTTGTTTGATAATTTGTTAATATATATATTTAGTGGGCTTTTATTGTTTTCCATGTACTGCAATCAGGACTTCTTTGTAGAGGACAGCATGCTCTCTATGGTTTTCTGTACTAACTTACAACAAAAGTAAGACAAGGAAAGAGGAGACACTTGTTTAAGTTTTTGTTTTTTACTTGTCTCCAGTCTACTGCTACAAAGAGATTTCTTTTGACTTCCTAAATTTCTTTACTTTTCACTTTAGAAAAGCTGCAAGTAACAAGACTGGGTGGCAACTTTCTTAAATACAATGACAAGTTCCAAGCCATGTAGCTATGTACATTTTACAGTGAAAGCTTAGCAAATCACAAAACTACAAACGTGATGCAGAACACAGAACAATGACAATCCCATTATTCCATTCCCTTTTCTTCCTAGAAGCCTTTTTGTGTTTCACTGTAGCATATGTTCAATTTTGTTATTTTTCATGCATCTCTTTTCCTCATGTTGCAGGCTGGTGAATCCTTCTGGACAGAAGGTTGCTCCCAGCGATGTGAGTGCCATGCTCCCAATGACCTGCGCTGTTCTGTTGAGTCTTGCACTCCTACACAAGAGTGCACCATCCAAAATGGCCAGCTGGGCTGTTACGATGCAATGTCTACTTGCACTGTGTGGGGAGACCCACACTACATCACCTATGACGGAGCACTGGCTCATTTCCAGGGAACATGCTCTTACATCATTACCGAGAGCATGAGCCATGGCACCAACGAAACACAGTTTCGTGTAGTCGCAACCAATAACCATCGTGGAAACAACCGTGTGTCTTTTGTGTCAGCAGTGGATATATACCTCACAAATCATCTAGCAAGTGTGCATGTCAGGATTGGACCCAACAAAAGAGTGAAGGTAAACTTTTAATGACTTTCAAGATGAATAGCTGTCTGTATCTGACTGGTGTAAACACAGGTAACAACAAATGTCTCTTGTCCGCCTCTCTCTAATCCCTCACCCCTCCAGGTAAATGGAAGTGAGGTGTCTCTTCCCATCACAGTAGGAACCTTTGCTCAAGCAGAAAGGCAGGGAAGCTACATAGTCGTCAATGCCATTGACTTTATCGTCCAGTTTGACGGCCGGAGTACTCTACTGGTCAGAGTGGGCCAACACTGTCAAAATAGAGTCAGAGGGATGTGTGGAAACTTCAACAGTGATCCTGCAGATGACAAAGTCTTGCCCAATGGTACACTGGCACAAAATGACAACCACTTTGGACACAGCTGGAAGTCACCAACAAGCCAACCAGGGTGAGCTGTTATAAAAAGAATTTGTTAGGGGTATTCCACACACAAACTGAAATACTATCATCAGTGGACAATCTTTCACAACATGAAGAACCATTACATATTACATAAAAATATGTTGTGGCAAAATAAACAATGTCGGTTCAAGAGTTAAACATCTTATGTCTTTTCCAGATGTGGCTCCACGGATGAAGACGGTGGTGATGGATTGAATGACTGTCTCTTTAGGGAAGAATACTCTGAGCTCTGTAGTGTCATCACCAACAGCAGCGGCCCATTCAGTGCCTGTCACCTGCACTCTGACCCCCAGCCATTTTTCACCTCCTGTGTCTATGATCTCTGCCAGTACACTCCAGCCAATGGCATGCTGTGTTCTGCAGTCTCAGCCTACCAGAGAACCTGTGCCGTGTTGGGGTTGAACATCCCAGAGTGGCGCTCTGCCTTGTTGTGTGGTATGTTTGCACTGGACAGAGCAGTTAATGAATAAGAAAATAAATCCTTAGGATAGCAATTTGTCTGACTTGTTTCTTCACTTGTGTAATCCTTCCCCACTGTTTCCATAGCTGAGTCAGACCCCTGTGAACAGCTGGACTGCACGGAGTATGAGTGGTGTGGTCAGAAGGACGGTGTGTACGGCTGCTTCTGTGATGAGCACCACCATCGGCCCAACAATGAGAGCTACAGTGAGCCAACTCCTCTTATCTTTAAAGACTGCTTTTTAGAACACTTTTTTAGATCAAATAAATGATGTCTAAGATAAGTAGTAGACATTGCCTGAGTACAACGGCATTGTTAGTGAAATGTACACCAACACAAGAGGACAGAACAATAGGATACACTCAGGTTTGTGGTTATCATTGTTCTTTTGCAAAAAACAGGTAGAAAATAGTGCCACAGGAATGAGGAATGACGACAGCACATCATCACACCGAACACAGCACTACAGCTGAGCTGTGGGGGCGACATTAAGCTTGATTCAGTTTTTATAGCCTAACATTAGCTTTGTTTTGTTTTTGTTTTTTTCTGGCACCGAAAATACCAAAGACGGAGACTAACTCATCTCGTATTGTGCCTAACTTTAGTGCATCACAACATATCAGGCGTGGACTTAATCTGCAGATGCTCCAGTTAAAAATGAGACCAAACCTTTTCATGGATGTCAGTTTTTGAGCCATGATGAAAGCCAAAATACGGACTGCAACAGACGATAGGGCTTGTTTTGTTGTGTTTCCGTAGTGGTCATTACAATGTCTGTCTAAGTCCTGTGTTTCTATGTTGAGCAACATCCAACTTCACAACTCTATTTTCTGCAGGCTTGTCACTACAACACCTTTCAAAGTACATGTAGTGTAGTCACTTCACCCATTACCAATCTAAAAATATTGATTAGCTGAGATGAGCGTAGCTGTGCTAAAACAAAATAAATATTTTTACCTTTCTCTCTCTTTCATAGACTCATCCATCACTTGTGTCAGTAGTTCAGGCACCATGTCTGTGTCGCGCTGCCAGCTGTTTGAAGCTGGCTTCCACTTCGAGGCCCTCCACCTCCGAGATGACTCCTGCAATGGGACTCTCCAAGACGGACGACTGGTGTTCAACTTCAACAATGATGACCACCTGTGTGGGACACTTCTCAGGGTAGAGTCCATTGACTTTAATGTTGTCAACACAGACTGAAGAAGATTTTAGATATAAGTGTTCTCTAGAAGACATGTTGCAACTACACACTTATACCAATTTGTCATTTCAATTTTAAGAGCAACGGAACCCATTTCATCTATGAGAACACCATCCAGGGCGACGTGGACCCTCATGACGGCCTAATCAGTCGCCAGAGGAGCATTGATCTGCCTTTCTGCTGTGAATACCCTTTGACCCAGGCCCTCTCTATGGCTGTGGGCATCAACCCAGTAGAGAGGTGACAACACCATCTCCCCTACATGCTTTATTTGATTGATTCCTTGACTTAGGCGTTGCTAACTAAATATGAATGATCAGTCCTTTCCATTGTGGACATTTGTCCATAGTGGTGTAATAAGGCAAGCTAGAAGGATTTAGATATTTATGTATTCCAATAACTGTTGAACATTGCTGTATCTACACATTTTTGAGTACTTATCTTCAACAGCAGTAGTGTTCTAGAATGACAGTGGCAATGAGAAAGATTGAAAATAAGTGCCCATGGTTGTTGGAAATTTTGTGAAATTGCCCACCACCAGCACCCTGCACCTTCACTAATAAACCTACCACCAACAATACAAAAAGAAATAAATGGCAGTCTGTCCCTTTTCTTTAAATGTGAATGCATCAGATTCCCAGCAAGACTTTGTCCAGCACATTTAAATTGTATTTAATGCAGAACTGTTAATCTTCAATAATGAGTATTTGTTGAACTTGGAAGTTACCAAAAATCTCTCAATAACCTTCCCTCGCAAGTGTAGTCACATTATGTGATATGTTTTTTTCCGTAGCATTGTGAGGAAGAAGCTTCCATCTGGCCATGGACAGTATCATATGAGAATGATCCCCTACGAGGATCCTGGATTCCACTTCCCCCTGACCAGTAATGGAAACATAGAAATGGAAACTGACCAGAGATTATATGTCGAGGTGCGGACAGAGGGAGTCGATGGAAGGCAGATCTCCACCGTTCTGGACTCTTGTTGGGCCACGCCAGTCAACCTTGCCAGCTACCCTGTCCGCTGGGATCTCATCAGTACAGAGTAAAGGAGCTATTGAAAATGTATCTTGTTTAAGCACACTGATCACTGGTTCTTGACTGCCAATGTCTGAAAAAAATTCTCTTTTCACTTGCTCCACCCATCCTCTTTTAGTACTTAACCCTGTTTTCTTTACATTGTACCTGTTAACACTGTACTTCTACAACTTTCCCCTTCTTCCAGGTGTCCTAATCCAGCAGATGGCACAGTAGAGCTGATTCATAACGGCGTCTCCACTGTGTCTCGATTCTCCTTCAGGATGTTCACCTTTACCAACTTTTCATCCGTCTACCTGCACTGCCAGGTCCACTTGTGTCTTCTGAGACACAACAACTGCACAGCTGTAAGTTGTTCTGTGTTTATGGGTGTTTTTTAAATGATTTCAGGTAGATTATTAATAGGTGCATCAACAGAAGCCTCTAATGTTGTTTTCCTGCAGCACTGCTACCCAAATTACCACAGGCAAGTTAAGAGGGACGTATCCTACCATGCCACTACAGACATCTCACTAGGACCGCTAACCCTGGTGCACCACAGGGGAGGTAAAACTATCTTATCATTTGATATTTTTTGTGCTCTTGTAGATGACACAGAAATCAATCAATACATTTTATGTAACTCTAACTTTGTTTCTTCTCCTGCAGTGAGAGAGGTGAAATCGAGCAGTGCTTCAGGCCAGCTGACTTCGCTGGTGACTCTGCTGATCTGCTTGCTGACTGCCAAAACTCTCGTATAGGTTGATTTAAGATGATCTGGATTCTACAATCACTCAGCTTTTTGATTGTGTTTTATATTCTTTCTCTTGAGTTGTGTTGTGCACTTGTGGTAAGGTGAAAAGTAGAAGTAATTATTACTTAACCACAGCAGGGGACGCCAAAGTGCTGCATTCTAGAGTTGAAGCTTCTTCCCCTTGGTTGTATTTACTGAGTATGATGTTCATCGATTGTATCCAGTAGGCCCTTTGAGGGGGGGTCGCCATCCCCCTTGTTAGAAAAATGACTGAGATTAATCTCTCTGGGTAATTTGCCATCCCTCTTTATGCCCAGGGTCTGGACCTGGACGCCGTTCTATCCAGACCCAGACCCATAACCGATTTATAAAATTTTGTCAGAGCATTTTTATTTTACTTGTCCCCCCCATTGCAAATTTAAAAAATGCCTACTGGTCATATTCTTTGTTTCTTTGTGGTGATTCCTTTCATTAAATCTCTGATATGAAATAAGTGATCATGTATATTGAAGATTAAAATCTTAAATAAACCAAATACACTGAGCAGGAATCTCATGTGCTGTTTGGGAGCTTAACCATTCTCTGCTGTACAGAGCTGCAAGCTGCTATCATTTAATAATCTAATCAGCAATAATGAGGTTCCATGAAGGTACTGTTTTTTTATAGTATACCTTTGAGTAAATGCAAGATGTCAATCTAAACACGAGCTACGTGTCTGAACTTACATATTGGTAGAATAATTTAACATCCCCTCATTGACGATATACAATTACATTTAATGCCACATTCAGTGAGAATCTTTGGACAACAATGCAGAGGGTAAGAAAGCTGGGAAAATTCAGCACAGATTTAACAATAAATTGACCGTACAGTAACACTTTAGATAACGGACCACAATGTACAGTTTAATTCTCCCCAGTCTACAGGTTATCATTTTCGTACTGATGGTGTGCTAGTACATTACACACTGATACATACATGTAGGTACAAGGGAACGAGATCTGAAGTTTGAGGACAATGTGGGAACTTCAAATAATCTAGGTATTTTTTTTAGTCTATTAGGTACTGTTCTATTATTATAGAAACAGGAACACACTATAGGACTATAGCCTGCATGTTACTGTTGTAAAGTAGGCCTACTTACAGTATGAGATACAACACTATACTTACAGGGGACCTCAGAAGCCTGAGGTGGTAATGTGGACTGTTGTTACACAGTGTGGTCTTTATTGTTCTTACAGAGTACAGTAAGTAGATAAAGTTTTATATGATGAGCTAGTTGTAGATGATCAATCTTATTACAGCTTAACTGTCATGAATAGTAAAGGACAGTGAATAAAGTTAAACTTTGACCTTTTACTTTTTTTAATATAATATCTGCCTTTGTGGTGTTAAATACTGCTGGTATTAATCAGGTTCTAACACATCTGTATTTCTATAACCACTTAATTAGAAGGTAAAACCTAAAGTAAGTATGTTCAAATTGTTGGTAACAATCCCTTATTGCACATGAAAAACATGCATACACAACAGAATGCAGATGAAGCCGTCTAAAATCGCTGGCTGGGCTTTGACAGGGTCCAGGCAGATCTCTGCTGGGACTCTAGTCAGTCCTTGCCATGCCCACATAATGACATGGTGGATCCAGCCCCACAACATAACGTCCCTAAACACTATGTGTAGAAACTTGTTACAATGATTCATGTATCCACCTGGAGGAGCAGTGATTATGCAACCTGAAACGGGTTACTGCCATCAGACTGCTGTAATGTGACCATTTTATTTCAAGTTTGCCCATTACTCCTGGACATTTTTACTGACCCAGTGGGCCTGAAGTGAGCTGTTGTCATCATATTTGATGTGCATGAGGGAGTATTCTTCCCATAGAGCGTATTTCATATGAAGCATGTGTTATCATCATATTATAAGGCCATGAAAATATTATGCTGAACGTTTTTGTAAAACACTGATAAAGATTGTTGTTCTTATGTATTTGCTACTGTAACAAGAAGTTAAGGTTATTCTACACAGCAATGGTTTTCTTTGCCCTTTTCAAAGCATGTTTTGAACAGGGACTCTTCTAGTCTGACTTAAAGCAAGAAATCTCTGTCTGGATTTATGTATGTCTTTCAGTATGTATATGCAACTCCAATTCCCAAAAAACTGGGGCCCTTTAGAAAACACAAAAAAAAAGAGAATGCAATTATTTGAGAATCCTTTGGACCTATAGTCAACTGAACGCAGTAGAAGATATCTAATGTTCAAACAAATAAACTTTATACACTCATTCTGAATGTGACGCCTAAAACACATTACAAAAAAGTTGCATTGATGAAAGGGTGCGACCAAATCACGCACTGGTGCGACCAACTGAGCAGGTTGGTCGCACCAGTGCTACCAGTGGAAAAATTTGTCTGGAGCCCTGCTTTCTCTCACAATGTCCACGTTATTATGTTAATTATGTGTACTGTTGTATAATTACTGCAGAAATAGTTCTCTGCCATGTACGAGCCCAGACATGTCATTAGCATTGTACTGGACTTTTTGTTTGCACCCATGGGCCATTGGTGTGTCATCCTTACAGGTCTCCCAGGCAAACACTATGTAGACCATCACACTGAGTGTAAGGGCCTTTGTAACACTAAGTATAAATTGTGTTTTGTTGAGCACTTACACAGCACTTAATTGTCTGTCTTTTTCTTTATTTTATCCATTCAGCAACACAGGCAGGACTAACAACATTTTCATGCTGTTGTCAAGGAGTAATACCTATAGTGGTGAGACAAGATAGATGCTGCTATCGGCATGTCTGCTCAATATTGCCTAACACTGTCGTGTGTTTAACTTCACTAGCTCCACTTTTAAAACCCTAGTTGGAATGGCTACACATCAGTGTGGACTTAGTTTAATGTTAGATTCAGGTCGATAGGTTGGTCTCTGGTGATTGGTTAGAAAAAATCCAATCCCCCCTCTCCCATGGAAATCAGTTAAGGTGGAGACAATGTCAGGCGGATGATTCAAACAGAATGGCTGTGTGGAATCCAGACACACCTTCTCAGACATCAGGAGGAGGTGGGTGGACTTTAGCTGCTAACTGATCCCAACCAGCTGGCAGCCAGAGAGCCTCCAACTGGGAGTGACAATTCAGAGTAGCTGGGACTATACAGTACATATGGTAGGTCAAAGCTGAACCAAGAAGTTAGTCTATAATCTGTGATGGATGATTTCAAAAAGTAAAAATTCTACTCTTTGCCTTCATCTTTTCCCCCCAAATAAGTTTGGCTAACCTGGGGGTTCAACCTGCCTGATCATCTGATGCCATGTTTTCTTTGCCCTCTCGAGTTCCTTAAAATGATGCTGCCACATTTCCAGATCTCAGTAATTACCATGGAGCGTACAGTGTTATTGTTACCAAAAGCCAAACGACACAAACAAGGCTTGCAGTGAGTCATAAACTGAAATTACCCTTTAATCACTGCTTGCATATTTGTGTAGGTGTACATAACCAATCCCACCAAAACTTTCACATACATTGTTCACATTATGAATACAGGATCCAAAACTAAATTATTTATTATTTATTATTAATTGACAAACCAACTAAGAGAACGGGAAGCCACATTTGTGCATATAGGGTAGTTGCTGGTAAGCAGCAAAAAACTGCCACTTCATTTCCCACTTAATCACACTTGCGGAAGTCATTACCAACATTGCTATTTAAATAACCATGAGTTAGTATTATTTCAATTATCATTAACTAATATCTAAATATTGGGAATACATATTCAATAATTGGTATCCAGATCAAACAGTGAGAAATAAAGAAAAAAGCAAGAGGTGTATTTTATTAGTGCCTCTTGGGCAAACTGATTTTTTTCACTCTATTACACACACACACACACACACACACACACACACGGGCCAAAAATACACTCACATGCATTGCACACAGGACCTGTAGACATGTATTGCTGTTGTGGAGAGATGTCAAAGTGATTTGGCTGAGCCCGGTGACCCCATGACGGCTTACATATATTTTATTTAAACACAAATACATTTAGTCTTGTGTTCAATGTGGTCACAATGCATCCCTCACCAACTCTGGGTTGATTCTGGCCAACATTTGGATAAAGTTTTTTTTTCATCCTTCTCCTGGGATCATCATCTAGCTGAATAGTACTATCAGACCTGTTGAAAGTAGGCTGTCTGTGCACCCCGATTCTCTCTTGTTGTGGATGCATGTGTCCCGCGGGTTATGCCACATTTTCCTCACTGCTTTTTGTTCAAACATTTCTCTAAAACGTCATTTGAACTCTGTTTTAAGCCTCATTGTAGCCTGTGCAAAAGCATAAAGACGTGAACACACATGAACACGGTGCCCATGTCTCACGGTCTCGTGCAAGTGCGCACACGTGAGCGCGGTGCACAGAGAAGCAGTTAGAGCTACAGGCTACAATGAGGCTAAAAACAGAGTTCAAATGACGTATTTCCAAACAGCTTTTTATGTCGGGGCTTCAGGACACTTGGATCACTAAGGACGAGCAGTATGGAGATATTTTGTGGTTTCAATTATGTGTTTTTGGACTTTTGAATCTGGGGCGCCGTAAGCCTCCATTAGGTGGAGTTGTGTTGCTACTCCCTCTCTCCTGGGATCTCTGCAAGTGATGTGAGGACTCTAAAACTTCACCTGAGCCTCCCTCGGCATATGGGTGAGTAGATAATGGCTGAATTTTCATTTTTGGGTGCACTATCCCATTAATAACAGTCTTTCTCATCATATTTTTTTAGTGGTGTGTGTGTTACTTTTCTATGCAAATTCTATCTACATGGCAGTCAATAAGCTCTCACACAGGGTAAGCAAAAACAACAAGAAAGAGAAGTCTTGCCTATTGTCACGTTTCTGCACCACTCCTTCAACTGGCACACCATTTTACAGCTGTCCCATTGTTCTTTAAATGTTTCCACTAGGTCAGTGTCAGTGTGTCATACTGATACACCCCTACTGTACATAATTTCAAGATTTACCTGAAGGTAATTAACTGTCTTTTCTTGGGTGAGGTTGTAACTAACGTTTCTGATGAATGAAAAAAAAAAGAGTTGAACTAACTAGAAATAGGCTAACACGTTGAACCCTGAAAAAATATAAAGTAAGATAACCGACTACCCTAGGGAACTGACCACATATACATATAAGATGTACCTACATGAAAAGGAGAAATAAAAGTACAGTGTAGGGTGAATGATGTTAAGGCTTCAGTCTTTTTTCTATTATGTGAGAGATTTTGTCTGGATCTGCGCCAGTATCAAGTCAGAATCAGTATTTCAGAAAACAATGTTAGTCGAGTAAAGTATTTATATACACACCATTTAAAGGTATAATTTGTTTTTAACCGCATTAAAATGTCTAAAAACGACTAGGGCTTATGTTATATACTTTGTTGAGTTCTGTATTTTCATTTTCCCAAATTTTTCCAACAATATTCAAACCTGGAGAAATCTGTATTCTTTTCAAGGTAATGGTGTGTTTCATTTGGTCACCTGTCAGTGGCATGATACCACCCCCCACCCCCTCTAGCTGCTTTTTTCACCCCGCGTCTCCATGCCTTGCAGTTATGTCATCATGAATCCATCCATCCATTTTCATCTGCTTATCCGGGGGCCGGGTCGCGGGGGCAGCAGGCCAAGCAAAACACCCCAGACATCCCTCAGCCCAGCGACGCTTTCCAGCTCCTCCTGGGGGACCCTAAGGCATTCCCCTGCCAGAAAAGATATGTAATCAGCCCAACTTGTTCTGAGTCTGTCCCAGGGCCTCCTACCAGTAGGACGTGCCTGGAACACCTCTAACAGGAGGAGCCCAGGAGGCATCCTCATCAGATGCCCGAACCAGCTCAGAGGAAACTCATTTCGGCTGCCTGTATCTGCAATGTCATTCTTACCCAGGGCTCATGACCACAGGTAAGGGTTGGGATGTAGAGGGACCATTAAATCCCTCCCTCTTCACCGTGACGGTCCGGCACAGCACTCACATCACTGCAGACACCACACCAAACCAATCCATCTCACGCTCCATTCTACCCTCACTCATGAACAAGAACCCGAGATATTAGAAGTCCCTCACTTGCGGCAGCAATTCTCTCCCAACCTAAAAGGAGCAATCCACTGGTTTCCGACAAAGAACCATAGCCTCAGACTTGCTTCACACTCGGCTGCAAACCGCCCCAGTGCCTGCTGGAGGTCACGGTGTGATGAAGCCAACAGAACTTTATCATCTGCAAAAAGCAGAGATGCAGTTCTGAGGTTCCCAAACATTATGAACGAAATGACAAAATGTGAATAAAAGTAAATAAACGCAATACTGACATGAATAAAACTTTAATTATAATAATTTCTGCCTGAGTCACGTCATATAGATTGTCATTGGTAATGGTGGTAAAAGACAACAACTCCCATGATCCCACCCTTCTTCACAATGTCATCAAAGCCCGTCTTTTATTCATTTTCTGATTGAAAGACCCCTGCAGCAAGAAACTATATACTTTTTTTTAATTCTATGTATGCATTACAGGGCTGCAACTAACGATTATTTCCATTGTCGACTAATCTGTTGATTATTTTGTTGATTAGTCGACTAATCATTTTATCGAAAAATGTGTTAAAATGTTGAAAAATGTCGGTCTGTCTCTCCCAAACCCCACAATTATGTCATCTAATGTCTTGTTTCATACTCACCGTCATGGGATAGTGTGTAAAGCTACCAATATTTGAACGTAAGAAGCTGCAATAAGAGTATTTTGGGGTACTTTTATAGTACTTTTCTATGAAAAATAACTCAAACCGATTAGTCGACTACTAAAATAGTCACCGATTATTTTAATAGTCGATCAGTCATCGATTAGTCGACTGATCGTTGCAGCCCTAATGCATTATAAATCAGAATTAGCTCAAATAGATAGACAGCTAAGAACAAGGACAACAAAGCAACAATGGACAACAACATACATTGTCTACATACAAGTCCCAGTGTTTCAGTAAATTGTGAACAAGAATACAATTGTGGAATGGCGCAATGTAAAGAGTTCTGGAATATTGAATAATTCACATTTGCAGGGTCGGTATTTTCCCATTGCCAAAGTCAAAAGCAATCTGTTATGGATGGATAAACTACCTGATTGTACAGTAATAACTTTTAAACAACTTTTTTTCACAATAATTAAGAAGATTCTGATATTAACAGTTCCCCTTCTTTGTCAGTTTTTACTTAGGTACATGCCTGTGTACTAGTTGTCCTAGTAGGTCAGAACCTTTAAACAGGAAACAAACAAAACGACAAGGTTAAACTGGTAAATAATGTAACTAATATAATTATGACATTTCTTAGGAACTTGCAGGTGTATAAAAATACTACCTGCCTATTTTGTACATCTAATTATACTAATTACATTAACCTAATTGAAATGTTAGCATGTCTTAGATGTCTTCAGCCCTCCCTTATTTAGACTATGGAATGGACACAGGATACACTGCAACATCTCAATAGCCATGTTCAGAACAGACTAACTCTTAATTAAAATGGTAGAAATCGTGAGTAAATAAAAAAGCTCATCTACAAATTATATAGAGCATTTTCTAATATGACACAAACAATCTCCATATTTAAAAAGATGGGATAAAGAGCTACAGGTAGACATAAGTGAAGAAATGTGAGGAAAAAATGTGAACAGGAACTCATAGTTACAAATTCAAACAAATATGGAGCTTCAATGGAGAATAATTTTTAAATATTTGAGGATGCACCACGTTGTGTCCAAACTAAGCCCTATAGGCAAACAGGCAAATGCTGGACACACTGGAGAGAGACATATAATCTGTTCTAGATTTTCTATATATTCCTGTTATATGTAAATCCTGCAGTGGAGTATTCAAATTACTGAATTAAGTATTTGTTTCAAGCTCCCTAGAGACCCATTGTCAGTCATACTTGGGGTATTGCCTGGAGAAATAAGAGACGAGGAAATTTATCATTGTCCATACTGCTGCCAGCTGCCAAAGCATAACACTGGCTGAGGAAAGAATCTCCATCCCATGACAGATGGAAATCAGTTTGCATGGTTAGTTTGGTTCAAGGCAATAAAACAAGAGTCTATCTAGATGGACCTGAAGGACAGGTATACTGGTGGTTGGATGGGTTACTGGCAATGTAGTTCATATTTTCAGCAATTAACACTGAAAAGAAAAGCATTCAGTTTTACTAAAACCAAAATAATATTTATGTTTTTTTATTGTACTTGACTTTATTAAAAAAAAAAATACTGGATAGGTTTCCCTTAAGGGGGAATAAGTCACAATGTTATATAAGTCTGATAATTGTCATTATTCTTAATGCACAATGGAATGTTGGGTTCATTTGTCATGAGGAAGCAATTAGATTTTGTCCAACTGATACACCTGTAACTGGTCAAACAACAGACTAATGGGACTGTGCCAGGTTTTGCAGTATAAAGCCTTGTTGCAGCACTGCGGTCTCACATAGCCCAACCAAAGAAGCACATATGAACAGGTAATTCGTTTATTTTATATTAATGAGACATTATTTTCAAATTGGTTTCTACTAATAAATATGAATAAGAACTGTTGCTGATTTCTAACTATCAGTAGAATTTAATTGAGATTTATAATACTATTTGAGGCAGTAGTGAGACAAACAATCTTTATACTGCACCGACAGCAAAGATAAAAAAAATTTTTTAATAAATTTTCCTCTTCGTCTGACATTACCAAAAATTGTTTTTGGTGTAGATCAGGATTCAGGTGCAGATCCAGGATCTTTTAACACTGCCATATCTTGCAGTGTTGAAAGATTGCAGATTCCATTGCAGGGAATGAAAAACTGTGTGCATGTGAGAAGTATAATGGACATCTTAATGTATATCTAGATTGATATGAATTTAAATCCATGCCATGTAACAAATTTACTTTAAGTGCTTTCTAATTTGTTTGTGTTTTTTTTTGTCTTTTTTTGTCTTGCTTTCTTTTAAATTTACTTGGTCTGCAGGTTTTGAATTTTAGGATTTGAGAATGGCAAGTCAAATCATACTGCCTGTGCTGCTTTGGGGGTTGTTCAGTAAGTATTTTACTTCATCAGATTCAAATTCAAAATTTACTCTTATTTGTGTTGATGCACTTCATATATTCAATAACTGACTTTTGTTTACTGAAGTTAGGAGACTCAAATATTCAAGTGGATAAAAATCAATGTGTTTGTTTTTGTAGGTACGGTGACTCCACAGACAACTCCACAAGTCACTTCACAGGCAACTCCACAAGTTACTCCACAGGCAACTCCACAAGTGACTCCACGAGTGACATCGGGTAAGTTGATCACTTCAGGATGATACCTATTACCCCTGGGTAACAGCAAATACCACTGCTGTATGACTGTTTTTCAGTACAAATGGGTATTTTGAACAGATGATGTTAGCTGCAGCTTATTTCATAACCGAATGTGCCTTTTTTGCCTTTAAAGTTTAAAAAATATATAGTACAGTACAGAATAGGAATTTAACATAAATTTCACATGCACTGAGCAGGTTTGGAAAATAACCAAGTACAGCGACTATAAACAGACAGCACACAACCTTATGTACCCTGCATGACTTCTGTCATAATAGTATACAATTTACATCCCATGCCAATGTTAGTGTGTTATTAACATAAAACAGCAAAAACTAACGGTGTGGAGATTGGAAAGGTACTTGGACACCAGAGGCAGTTTTGTCTAGGCTTTGCTGTAAGGCAAACACGTAGCTGCTAAATTTTGTAAAGACTTAAACTGTGACTTAACACCAGGAAGAAAGGCAGTGTTATGCTGCCCCCTTCTGGTTGCACCTGGGACGTGGTCCAAAGTGTACTGCACCTGTAACCACGCCGACAGTGACAGTGATGTTATTGTTTACTGACACACGATAAGTTACACTCAGACAAAACAAGATCTTAAGCTGGTGTTGAGTAATGTTTTAACTTATAGCTTTTACATGTCATTTTAACTTGTCATGGAAGGAAGAGTACAAGTGAAACAAATTTATCAACAAGTGTTGGTCAGGTGGTCTTTTCTGGTTGGTCAGTATATTGGATTAAAAGAGTCCATAAAACAAATCAAAAAGCATAATTTTGTAAATAGGACCAAACATGGATATTATCAAAGACCAGATGAAGCCATGGGCGTAAGGTGTTGTTTGCAACATTTCTAATGAAGACTAAATTAAAAGACGAAGCAATTCAGCACTCATGTGTGTGGTGCGTCTACTAATTAACTATCGATGGATATTATCATTTAGGTGCAGCGATACAGAAATGTTAAAAGTTTAAACACTGTGTTACACTTGCCAATATAGAATTTGCCAATAAGGCCGGTATAGATGGTCATTCTGTTTTTGGCTTAACTGTAGAAAATCGAACCCTATCGATGCAAAAGCCTTTCCTTACTTAACTGAGTGAGTGATGAAGTTACACCATTGGTCTGGCGAGCGTTGGCTCCTATGACCGTTGCTCTTTCAGAATCAATATGCGCTAACAGTCACTTGCATCCTCGGGTGGCTTTTGCAGCAAGGCACTGACAGTCCTCAATAACTGACTTGTGTCTGAAGCATACCATGTGATATGCTACGTCAGTACGCTTTAAGAACACATTATTAAGACCACTACAGAAAATTGCATGTCTATGAATTCACACCGTAGACACTGCCATTGACTATCTGTGTAACAATATGGCCACAATTAAGTACATTGATTATGCATGGTCCAGTCATAGCATACAATGTTTTGGTTTGGTCTTGTTATGAAAAATTTGACATCTTTTTTTCTTTGTAGGACCCTTCTACACAATTACTGGAACAACAAGCTCTGGATCAGATGATGGAAGTTCTCCTCGAATCCCCCTGCAACGCCCTTTTGTGTACTTCGGCCAGTCCTATAATCAGATTTATGTATGTAAAAATATTTAAAGCAATCAGAAAAAAATGTATCTCTTTTGAATTTTAAAAAATTCTGAAAAATTTTGTGGAGGCATCCAATCCATCCACTGGTAAACAAATCACTTCCAATACAAGAGCTGTGTTGTAAATGAACCAAAATGAAAGACAGAATACTTACTTAAATGTTTCAGATATTAAAGCAGTACTGAATATAGTTATAAAATACTGTAGCAATAAATATGTAATGTTTGACAACATGCAATTTTCAATGGGTGTAGTCAATCCCTACTAGTTCTTTGTTAGTAAGCATTGGTTTATTTGTTTCCAGGTAAATCACAATGGACACATGACCTTTAATGCAGCATATCGTAGTTACACACCTCAAAGGTTTCCATTGCATGGATCCAGAGACATTATCGCTCCATTTTGGACAGATTTAGACAACAGAGGAAATGGTCAGATCTACTACAACCAATACACCAGCGGCAGTATCCTCCAGCAAGCTACACGGGACATCAATGGGTACTTCCCGGGGCTGAACTTCAATGCCAACTGGGTCTTTGTTGCAACATGGTATGAGGTGGCCTACTATCCAACCACTGGAACAGTAAGTCATTTTGTTCTAAATTGGGTAATACCTGTAATGTACAGTATATGTGTATTTTACTAGACTTACTATAAAAATCCACAACTAACTTTCCTTTCAGCGAACAACAGTCCAAGCAGTCTTGATCTCTGGTGGCCCTTACTCATTTGTGCTGATGAACTATGGGATAATAGCCTCAACAGGTCGCAATGTACAGGTTAGAACCATTAAAACTGATACAACGTATTACGGAACATGTTTTTAAGTTGCCATGCCTTAATTAAATCCAAAGGCAATAATGGAAATGATGTGCACATACAAAAAAAAAACCTAAATTAATTTTGTTTATGTGACAGGCTGGATACGACACAATTAACTCCAGCAACCATTTCACCATCCCTGGATCATTCTCTAACAATGCAACAGGCACTGACTCAAATTTCCGCCTCAGCAGCAATGTCAATGTACGTGGTCGCTGGGCTTTCCGGATAGACCATGGATCACGAGGCTGCACGTTCAATGGTAAAACCAGAACCAGCGGGAGGTCACCACAGGTTTAAAACTAGAAAAAGTCAAATGGGTTAAAAATGTAATAGTGTTTGTATGTTAAAGTCAATGACTTTTAGGCCTTTAATTTTCTTTTCTTTTTTTAAAGGTCAACCTGTGCAGCATGGTGACTCATTCTGGAGCGACAGTACCTGTGCACAGAAGTGCACCTGCACCTCAACAGGCCTGCAGTGTCACACCCAACCCTGCACCTATTCCCAAGTCTGCCGACCAGCTGCCTTTCAGTTCTCCTGCCAGACAGTGCAGAGAGGCACCTGCAGAATAAGTGGTGATCCACATTACTATACCTTCGATAAAAGACTGTTTCACTTCCAGGGCACCTGCACCTATGTTCTCTCTGAGCAATGTGGTCCTAGGTTGCCCTACTATAGAGTAGAAAGCAAGAACGAGCACCGAGGCAGCACTCATGTTTCCTGGACACGACTGGTCAAAGTGTTTGTCTATAATGAAACCATTGAGCTTGTCAAGGGACATCGTGGCGAGGCTAAGGTTAGTGTTCTGACTGTGTTTAAACTTAAAAATTGACTTTTTCCAATGATTCCAAATATGTACTTGCAACTCTTGACACACTTGCTGGTGTGCTTACAGGTTAATGGAGTCTTTGCAGCCACTCCCATCTTCCTGAGGAATGGCACGGTCCAAATTTATGAGTCAGGTTTTTCTGTGATCGTCAGTACTGACTTTGGCTTAGAGGTGTCTTATGACACAAATCATTATGTCAGGGTCAGTGTGCCCTACACTTACCAGAATGCAACATGTGGCCTGTGTGGAAACTTCAACAATCATCCTGAGGATGACTTTCGAACCCCCCAAGGCGAGCTTGTGAGTTCTGATGTGGTTTTTGCCAACAGTTGGCAAGTATCAGGAGCAGATGAGCCCGGTTGTGAGCCGCAGTGTAGAGGACTGGACTGTGCTGCCTGCAGCGAGGCTCAGACAGCTTTATACAGCAACAGTGCCCACTGCGGTATCCTCCAGAGTACTTCTGGACCTTTTGCTGTTTGCCATCAACGACTCCCCCCACAAGCCTTTGTGGAGAGTTGTGTGTTTGATCTGTGTGTGGGAGGAGGGTACCAACCCATTCTGTGCCAAGCACTAAATGTGTATGCAAGTCAGTGTCAACAGAACGGTATACAGCTGCCAAGCTGGAGGAGAGAAGGCTTCTGTGGTATGTCTGTCTGTCCATCAACATTATTTCAAATAATTCTATTGGGTAGAATGTCCATGATGTAAATTTCAATGTTGTTTTCTTTTGTCTAGAAATCATCTGCCCAGCCAACAGTCACTTTGAGTCCCAAGGCACAGGATGTCCAGCTACCTGCGTCAATCCCAATTCTACCCACAACTGTCCTCTCCCTGCCCAGGAGAGCTGCATCTGCAATTCAAGCTACATCCTCAGTGCTGGAGTCTGTGTCCCTCAGTCTGAGTGTGGCTGCAACTTTGAGGGTAGATACTACCGCTCTGGAGAAACTGTAATACTAGATGAGGACTGTGGAAGGCGTTGTAGCTGCAGATCTGGCTCCATGACCTGCCGTTCCCATGGTTGTGGCCCATTTGAGTCTTGCAGGGTGGAGGAGGGGGAAACAGGATGCAGACCTAACAACTATGGAACATGCTGGATAAGAGGCCCAAGGTCATATCAAACATTTGATGGACTCATATACCATTATCCTGGAGCGTGTCGATTGACCCTGGCCAAAGTAATGGGACTGTCTAGTCACCCACATTTTGTGGTGACAGCAGAAAAAGTGCCCAGAGGCCAACAGGGTTTTGCCAGGGTACTAAAGTTTGAGGCAGAGGGAACACAAATCTCCATTGAAATGACAGATAGCAGCAAAGTTCAGGTAAGTCAAAATAGATTTCAAAATAAATTTCTGGTAACGCAAGAGAAAAGTTTTATGAAAAAATAGAATGATCTCTGTCTTGCTGTTGTAATGTTATTTTGAACAACACATAAAAGGAAACATGTTCCCCCATAAAATCTAACACTGGTTGTTTAAATGGCCCTTCAGGTTGACGGTCAGCAGATCAGGCTTCCATTCAGCTCAGCATCCAACCGAGTCCAAATCTACCACAGCAGTGTTCACAGTATCATCCTTCGCACCTCCTTTGGTGTGACAGTGCAGACAGTCTGGCCTCACTTTGTGCGTGTCACTGCACCGGTTACCTACAATGGTTCACTGGGTGGACTCTGTGGCAACTACAATGCTAACCCACATGATGACTTCCACACACCCAATGGCATTTTGATCCACAGCTCTCAGGACTTTGGGGACAGTTGGCGAGATGGCTCCCTCGCTGCACACTGTGTGGAAAATGTAAATCATAACCCGAGAGCAAACTCTAGTGAGTACTGTGGCATTATTGGCTCACCGCACGGGCCATTTGCCCAGTGTTGGGCTACGGTGGAACCACGGCAGCATGTGGATGCATGTGTGGAGATCATTAGGACCTCTAGAGATCCAGCATCAACACTATGTGAGGTCCTACGAGATTATGCACTAATGTGTCAACAGAGGGGTGTAGCCCTTGGACACTGGAGGAATGCAACTGGTTGTGGTAAGCACTATGTCCCCTTTGTTGTAAGTGGCCTTGATATAATATTAATGCTTGTGCTCAATGAATACCGTTGTTTTTCTCTAGAGCAAAACTGCCCTCCAAACAGCCATTATGAAGTCTGTGGAACATCTTGTCCCTCCACCTGCCCCAGCCTCTCTTTCCCTTTTGCCTGTAACACTGTGTGCCAGGAGGGTTGCCAGTGTGATGCTGGATTTGTCCTCAATGGAAACCAGTGCGTACTGCCAACAGCGTGCGGATGCTATCACCAGGGACGCTATCGGCGAGGGGGTGAACAGTTCTCGGATGGTGAGGAGTGTCAGAGCTTGTGTACCTGTGATGGCACTACTGGGGCAGTCCACTGTATCCCCAACTCCTGTGGTCCCCAGGAGTCCTGCCGTGTGGTGGAGGGTGAGTTTGGCTGCCATCCCAACCCTCATGGCACCTGCTCTGCCTCTGGAGACCCTCACTACAAGACCTTCGATGGCAAGGCCTATGACTTCCAGGGAACCTGCCGCTATACTCTGGCAACCCTTTGTAATGCCACTGATGGACTCCACCAATTTTCAGTGGAAGCTAAGAATGACCCGAGGAGAGGGCGGCGAGTTTCAATCACGGCTGAAGTGTTTGTAAATGTGTGGGGCTATGAAGTGCATATGTCAAGGAACAGTCGCGGTGTGGTACAGGTGAGTTACACAAATATGAAGACATTCTTTATCAGATCATCCCTCTCACTCTACATCTACTTTTAACCTATTCCAACATTACTGTCTTTCAGAGGATGAACAGGCTGAGTTTTAAAGCTAGAGTAGGGATATTGGTTTCATATGAAACTAGAAGATCTAATGAATCCAATAGTAACTATGTCATGCTAGCTTTTCACAAAGGTAGTTAAACTATGCTCCAAAGTAAGGCTAAATTTTAGCAAGGGAAAATGTGGCACAGCCATTTTCACAGGGGTGCCTTGACCTCTCACCTCAAGATATCTGAATGAAAATAGGATCCCTGGGTATCCAAGGTGGTTTCTCCGCAGTTTCCAGAACAAAAGTGCTCACTTTGATGTCTGAAAAATGCAATTCTTCCATAAATCTCTACGTTTCAAGAGTTTTTTATACCAAAGCCACAGCATGGATTTTTCTATGGTGTTTCTCAAGGTCTTGGTGTCTTAATGTGGTATTTTGGAGGGATTGTACCATTTTATTAATTCTTAAGTGGTAGATAATGCTTAAATTAAGCATCAAATCCGTGTACCAAATTAGAGGTGTATCTCACAAATTCCACTACAATACGATACTATATTAATTCTTTGAACAATACAATATTTGCAGATATTACAAAGTCTGCAACGATACCATTTAAATTCAATGTGATTCAGGGGCCTGCAATCGATATGAGATATTACATGCCCATTTAACAAAATTGGTTACAGAAGGTGCCACCCCTTTCCTTTTGCTTTTGGCCATAAAAGATAAAAACAACACATTAATAATGGTAAGTAATTGTAACTGCTTAAGAACAGTTAAGTCAACTTTAATTGACTCCACGAACACAAAGCCCTTTCTGGAAGAAAGATTTACATTTAAACCCAAACCATCATCTTTTAAAAAAACTTGAAGGCAGAACTCTCCTAGCAGCCAAAAAACATGGATTAACAGCAACATCATTGAACAAAATTATAATATTTGGCTCAATAATAACTGTCAAGGTTCATAGACCACTTTTTTTTTGTTCGTCAACCATAATTAGCTTAAGCACTTTTACACAACATAAATTAGCTCAGTGGCTAACAGAGTTTTCCTCTACTCATAGCATAACAAATTACATGTATTATTCATACTACTTCTTAGTCATCACTGGATTAAGTCACTGTATCTCCCAACAGAGCAGCAGGATTGAATTTCAGTCTGCATGCACGTTTTTTCAGCCGAATATAGGTGCAACAGAGCAGCTAACGTTACTGTAGTGAGAAGTTAGCGGAGTGAGATGTGTGCAAAGATTTCCGCACTGCTGATTTATTCCTGAGTAAATAACGTTATCCTCGTCGTATTTCTCTTGGCTGCTTGCCATTTTCTGCCTGCTGCTGTTTGATGGTGACACAGAATCTCAAAAGGCGTAACCTTAGGACTAATGTGGATTGAGGCTTTCACTTTGCATCAATAATATTGGATCATTGATCACTGAATTGATATATCACTTCAGATTGATGGATCGTTACACACCTATAACAAATGGTATCAACCGAAAAATTGCCTCAACAGCTTATGAGACATGATTGAATTGAGCAAAGGAATAGCCATCATATACTTCTATCATATTGCCTTTATAAACTCTAAAAAGTCGAAAAAGGCACCTCACCAAACACAACGCTTATTACATATCTATGATGAGAGGAACTTGACGCACAGTGCTGTGGCATGTACTACTGACCTGCTAACTCCCATAAAGCCGCTCCTGAAGCTATTAATCTACACTGAATTTGACAGTGATCATTTCTTTAAAGCATTAGATAGTTGCAACCCAAATACAAGTCTATAGTTGTTTTTCTGATTTTGTCTTTCTATTGTTACAGGTGAATGGAGTGACTAAAAACTTACCTATTCACTTGAATGGAAGTCGTGTCTCTATCTATGCAAGAGGGTCTCGCACATTTGTCCGTGCTGATTTTGGCCTGACTGTCACATACGATGGATGGAGTAGAGTGTCCATCTCTGTACCTCCCAGTTACAGGTATCTAACATTAACTGTGGACCATGTTTGAATTCTTTAGCTACCTTTTGGAAAATTAATATTTTCACAAATATTTTCCACATGTAGCTCTAATCTACCAACACTTCTTTGACTGAATGTATTAACTAATTTCATCAATGCAGAGGAAAAACATGTGGCCTCTGTGGAAACTTCAATGGAAATCCAAATGATGAGTTCCACACCCCATCTGGAACGACGGTCACCACTCCTGATGAGTTTGGGACAGCTTGGAAAATTGAAGGCGACTACACCTGCAGTGATGGGTGTGGGTCCTCTTGCCCACAATGCACCAATGAGTTCCCTGCTAGAGCCCAATGTAACGTGATTCAGGCAGCTGACGGCCCCCTCAGCTTCTGCCATGAGCACGTGGACCCAGCGCCATATTTCAGCAACTGTGTGTTTGATGTGTGTGTGACAGAAAACCAAGACCAAGATCTGTGTAGGGCCATTGAAGCATACACCAGTGCCTGTCAGTCTGCTAATGTTCAAATCTATCCTTGGAGACAGAACACCACCTGCAGTAAGTCAACCCATCAATGTGTTGTTTATTTACTGTACAAACAGCCTAGGAAACAATCAAAGACAAATTTTCTCAGTAACTTGATCAACTGCATTAATCTAAAGGGTTAGTTAACTGAATTAAGTCATAATTTTTAACCATCTGACATCGATTATTTGTTTCCAAACTTATAAAGGACTTAACTGTCCAGCCAACAGTCATTATGAGCTGTGTGGTACCGACTGTGGTCACACCTGTGCCAGCAGCAATGATGCCACCTGTGAGCAGGGTTGCTCAGAGGGATGTTTCTGTGATGAAGGTTTTCTCATGAGTGGAACGAGATGCGTCCCTGAGGAAAGCTGTGGATGTCAATATGACGGCTTCTACTACAATGTAAGTCACATCCAGTTAATGCTTTGCAAGGTATTTCACAATATTTCCATTTAAACATGTTCTTTAATTTTTTCATGTTACAGGCTGGTGAGTCCTTCTGGACAGAGGGTTGCTCCCAGCGATGTAAATGCCATGCTCCCAATGACCTGCGCTGTTCTGCTGCATCTTGCACTTCTTCACAAGAGTGCACCATCAGAAACGGCCAGCTGGGCTGTTTTGATGATATGACCACCTGCACCGTGTGGGGAGACCCACACTACATCACCTTTGATCACAAGACCTACGACTTCCAGGGAACCTGCCGTTATGTTTTGGCCACACTTTGTAACGACACTGCTGGACTCCATGGATTCTCAGTGGAGGCTAAGAACGAGCCCTGGAAAGGGCTGACAGTTTCAGTCACAGCTGAAGTTTTTGTCAATGTGTGGGGCTATCAAGTGCACATGTCGAGGGGAAGCCACGGTGTGGTGCAAGTGAGTTCAACAACTTTTCAACCCTTGCAGACATTCTTTTTGAAATCTAATCTGAACAGATGTCGTTTTCAAAAGCAACAGATAGTTGCACCAGAAATACAGTTCTATGATTGCTCATCAGCCTCTGTTTTTCCAATGTTACAGGTGAATGGAGAAACTAAAAACCTGCCTGTTCTCTTGAATGGAACTCGTATTTCTATCTATGCAAGAGGATCTCACACTTATCTCAGTGCTGATTTTGGCCTGACTGTGAAGTACGATGGATCCTTTAAAGTCTCCATCTCTGTACCTTCAACTTACAGGTATCTGCCATGTTTGAATGCTTTTGTTTACATAGTAAAACATCTATATTGTCATATATTTGACACATGTAGCTTCAATCTATCAACATATTGTCATCAATGCAGTGGAAAAACATGTGGCCTCTGCGGAAACTTCAATGGAAATCCAAATGATGAGTTCCACACCCGATCTGGAACGACGGTCACCACTCCTGATGAATTTGGGAAAGCTTGGAAAGTGGAAGGGGACTACACCTGCAGTGATGGGTGTGGCTCCTCCTGTCCACGATGCACCAATGAGCTGCCTGCCAGAGCCAAATGTGAGGTGATTCAGGCAGCTGACGGCCCCTTCAGCGTCTGCCATAAGCACGTGGACCCAGCGCCATATTTCAAGAGCTGTGTGTTTGATGTGTGTGTGGCTGGACCTGATGCCCTGTGTGCGGACATTGAAACATACGTCAGTGACTGTCAGTCTGCAAATGTTCAAATCAGCTCTTGGAGACAGAACACCACCTGCAGTAAGTCGACCTGTCAATTCTCATTTAAAATCAACATAGAAACTAATACTAGCAATCTGAGTTTGTGTTTCATGAGCAATTGTCTACTCACAAATGTGGGTAATGGACTTGAGTTATTATAATCATCTAAGGTCACTGTTTCTTTCCTCACTCATGAAGGACTTGACTGTTCTGCCATTGCCAACAGTCATTATGAGCTGTGTGGTACCGACTGTGGTCACACCTGTGCCAGCAGCAATGATGCCACCTGTGAGCAGGGTTGCTCAGAGGGATGTTTCTGTGATGAAGGTTTTCTCATGAGTGGAACGAGATGCGTCCCTGAGGAAAGCTGTGGATGTCAATATGACGGATTCTACTACAATGTAAGTCACATTCCTGTTGATACTCTCTGAACTTGCAATAAGCAATATTTCCATTGAAACACGTTATTTAATTTGTTCATGTTACAGGCTGGTGAATCCTTCTGGACAGAGGGTTGCTCCCAGCGATGTAAATGCCATGCTCCCAATGACCTGCGTTGTTCTGCTGCGTCTTGCACTTCTTCACAAGAGTGCACCATCAGAAACGGCCAGCTGGGCTGTTTTGATGATATGACCACCTGCACCGTGTGGGGAGACCCACACTACATCACCTTTGATCACAAGACCTACGACTTCCAGGGAACCTGCCGTTATGTTTTAGCCACACTTTGTAACGACACTGCCGGACTCCATGGATTCTCAGTGGAGGCTAAGAACGAGCCCTGGAAAGGGCTGACAGTTTCAGTCACAGCTGAAGTTTTTGTCAATGTGTGGGGCTATCAAGTGCACATGTCGAGGGGAAGCCACGGTGTGGTGCAAGTGAGTTCAATAACTTTTCAACCCTTGCAGACATTCTTTTTGAAATCTAATCTGAACAGATGTCGTTTTCAAAAGCAACAGATAGTTGCACCAGAAATACAGTTCTATGATTGCTCATCAGCCTCTGTTTTTCCAATGTTACAGGTGAATGGAGAAACTAAAAACCTGCCTGTTCTCTTGAATGGAACTCGTATTTCTATCTATGCAAGAGGATCTCACACTTATCTCAGTGCTGATTTTGGCCTGACTGTGAAGTA
>NC_065518.1:19533260-19559477 GCF_006386435.1 Epinephelus moara | reverse complement strand
CAGGCTGGTGAGTCCTTCTGGACAGAGGGTTGCTCCCAGCGATGTAAATGCCATGCTCCCAATGACCTGCGCTGTTCTGCTGCATCTTGCACTTCTTCACAAGAGTGCACCATCAGAAACGGCCACCTGGGCTGTTTTGATGATATGACCACCTGCACTGTGTGGGGAGACCCACACTACATCACCTATGACGGAGCACTGGCTCATTTCCAGGGCACATGCTCTTACATCATTACTGAGAGTGTGAGCCATGGCACCAATGAAACACAGTTTCATGTAATAGCCACCAATAATCACCGTGGCAACAACCGTGTGTCTTTTGTGTCAGCAGTGGATATATACCTCACAAATGATCCAGAGAGTGTGTATATCAGGATTGGACCCAACAAAGGAGTAAAGGTAAACTTTAATTTACTTTCAGATGACAATTATTCTACATGTGTATGGGGTAAACACAGGTAACAACATATGCCTCTTGTCTGCCTCTCACTAATCTCCCTACAGATAAATGGAATTGAAATGCCTCTTCCCATCACAATAGGAACCATAGCTCAGGTAGAAAGGCAGGAAAACTACATAATAGTCAATGCCATTGACTTAATAGTCCAGTTTGACGGCCGGAGTACTCTACTTGTCAGAGTGGGCCAACATCGTCAAAATAGAGTCAGAGGGATGTGTGGAAACTTCAACAGTGATCCTGCAGATGACAGGATGTGTGGAAACTTCAACAGTGATCCTGCAGATGACAAAGTCTTGCCCAATGGTACACTGGCCCAAAATGACAACCACTTTGGACACAGCTGGAAGTCACAAACAGGCCAACCAGGGTGAGCTGCTGTACATCTTTCACTTCATAAAAGAAGATCTAGTTGCATTTCGCTTGACCACCACACATTTTTAATACACCTTGTATTTCATAAAGATGGTGCAATACATTTGCACTTGTCACAAGTCCCTGTCACAACAGTGCATATATCACAGAAAAATATATATAGTCTGCCCAAGTATTAAATGTCTTACATCTTTTCCAGATGTGGATCCACGGATGAAGATGGTGGTGATGGATTGAATGACTGTCCCTTTAGGGAAGAATACTCTGAACTCTGTAGTGTCATCACCAACAGTAGCGGCCCATTCAGTGCCTGTCACCTGCACTCTGACCCCCAGCCATTTTTCACTTCCTGTGTCTATGATCTCTGCCAGTACACTCCAGCCAATGGCATGGTGTGTTCTGCAGTCTCAGCCTACGAGAGAACCTGCGCCGTGTTGGGGTTGAACATCCCTGAATGGCGCTCTGCTTTGCAGTGTGGTAAGTTTGCATTGAGCAAATGGACAGCCAAAGTAATGAATGAGAAAATAAATCCTTAGGTTACCAGAGCTTGCCATTTGTCCTACTTGTGGACTAAGGTATTTTCTCTTACCCACTTTCAGTTTCATCACTCCTTGTCTCATTCTTCCCCCACTATGTCCATAGCGGAGTTAGACCCCTGTGAACAGCTGGACTGCACGGAGCATGAGTGGTGTGGTCAGAAGAATGGTGTGTACGGCTGCTTCTGCGATGAACAACATCGAGCCCACAATGGGAGCTACGGTGAGGGCAACTCTTCTTAAAACACTGCCTTATTTTTACTTAGCATTAACCAAACGCAGAGCAACGTTAGCATTTATTTGTAATCATATTTCATGAAATTTGATGAATGTACCAGTAAGTCAGTAATATTCACACTCTTTTCGCTCTGGTTTTGGTCTCCACCAACTGCTGCCAGAAATATTTTGGCTCTGTAGCTGCTAAATGCTCCACTCTCTTTACCAGCACATTGGATTATTATAGATCTGTTGCTCATTAACAGGTAGAATTTATTTAAGACTCCCAAGGTGCATTTCAGTGTAAAATATCCAATCACTCAGACTAATATTGTTTTTGTGTGCTGCTGGAGGGGGTTCGAAGTTAAATATTGAATTCACTTTTAAATTCCAGCTCCCCTAACTGGCTTCTACAATGGGGGCCAAGGCTCATGGCCACTGTGGTAATTTCAGCCACCCAGCATGCGGAAATGACAAGCATGATTTCGAAGAGACAATCTTAAAGTCAACTAAACTGGTGGTCAAATATAAACCTGCAGGATTGTTACAATATCTGTGTCAAACGCTGAGTAACATCCCACTTCACAACTATATTCTCTGTGGATTTGTCATGATGAACAACGCCTTTCAAATTACATATGCAGTAGTCATTTGATCAATTAGTAATATAAAAATATTGGTTAGTGCAGCGTTATCATCAGCTATGCTTAAACTGAAGAAATATATTTTTATTTCTTTCTCTCTTTCAAAGACTTGTCCATCACTTGTGGCCGTAGCTCAGGCATCATTTCTCTGTCGCGCTGCCAGCTATTTGAAGCTGGCTTCCAATCCAACGCCCTCCACCTCCGAGATGAGTCGTGCAGAGGGTACCTTCAAGACGGACGACTGGTGTTCACCTTTAACAATGATGATGAGCTGTGTGGGACAGTTTTCAAGGTAGAGTCCATGGACTAATTTTTGATGTAAATGTCCATAAGACATTTGACAACTACGCACTTATACCATTTTGTCATTTAAATTTTTAGAACAACAGAACCCATTACATCTATGAGAACACCATCCTTGGCCGCACGGACCCTCATCAAGGCCTAATCAGCCGCCGGACAAGCATTGATCTGCGTTTCTGCTGTGAATACCCTCTGACCCAGGCCCTCTCTATGGCTGTGGGCATCAACCCTGTAGAGAGGTGACAACACCATCTCCCCTACATGCTTTATTTGATTGATTCAATTCTTAGGTGTTGCTAACTAAATATTAATGGCCAGTCCTTTTTATTGTGGACATCAGTCCATAGTGGCATATGTGATGCTAGTAGGGTTTCAATATTTATGTATTCCAGTAACTGTTCTGGGTACTGGGTACTACAGCAGTAGTGTTCTATGAGGACAGTGGCAATGAGAAAGATTGAAAATAAGTGCCCATGGTTGCACCACCAGTATTCTGCACCTTCACTAAAGCCCTGTTTCCACCAAAAACTTTTGGTATACTAACTTTAGAAACAAAAGTAATCTCTACAGACATGTATCTAGATCCTGGACTAGTTTAGTGCTTCCACATATGTGGGAGGAGTTGCCTGCCAACTTTTGCTGTATTCCCTCTTTGTTGGTGATGCAGAGGGAAGTCCCTCTCGATGGGGTGTTTAAAAATAGTGAGTTTGTGCACTGACTCCTTTTCAGGCAAAAGCAAGGTTTTAGTGTTGCCCAGAGAGCTTGGAAGTAACAACAAACTGTCAGTGACTTGTTCCCTCGCAAGTGTAGTCACACTGTGTGTTTTGTTTTTTTCTCGTAGAATTGTGAGGAAGAAGCATTCATCTGGCTCGGGTCTTTATCATATGAGAATGATCCCCTACCAGGACGCTGACTTCCGCTTCCCCCTGATCAGTAACAAAAACATCCAAATGGAAACTGACCAGAGATTATACGTCGAGGTGCGGACAGAGGGAGTCGATGGAAGGCTGTTCGCCACCGTTCTGGACTCTTGTTGGGCCACGCCTGTCAACCTTGCCAGCTACCCTGTCCGCTGGGATCTCATCAGTACAGAGTAAAGGAGCTATTGCAATTTGATGTTGTCTTATCACACTGATCACTGGTTCTTGATTGCCAGTGATTATCTCTTCACTCTTTCCACCCATTCCCTTTTTACCAACTTATCCCTGTTCACATTAAACTTCTACTTTCCCCTTCTTCCAGGTGTCCTAATCCAGCAGATGGCACAATAGAGCTGATTCAGAGCGGCATCTCCAATGTGGCGCGATTCTCCTTCAGAATGTTCAAATTTGACAACTTTCCATCAACCTACCTGCATTGCCAGGTCCACCTGTGTCCTCTAAGTAACAACAACTGCACAGCTGTAAGTTCTTCTGTGTTAATGTGTGTTTTTTAAATGAGTTCAGGTAGATTATTAACAGGTGCATCAACAGAAGCCTCTAATGTTGTTTTCCTGCAGCACTGCGACCCAAATAACAGGCAAGTTAAGAGGGACGTATCCTACCATGCCACTACAGACATCTCACTAGGACCGCTAACCCTGGCGCAACACCAGAAGGGTAAAGCTATCTTATCTTTTCAGAACTTTCATAGTCTTGTAGATGACACAGAGTTCAATCAATACATTTTATGTAACTCTAACTTTGGTTCTTCTCCTGCAGTCAGAATGGTGAAATAGAGCAGTGCTTCAGGCCAGCTGACCTCACCGGTGACTCTGCTAATCTGCTTGCTGACTGCCAAAACTCTGGTATGGGGTGATCAAAGATCATCCATATTTTACAATCACTCCACAAGCATTCACTCTTGGATTGTGTTTCTTATCCTTGTCCTACATTTGTGTTTTGTATTTGTGGTAAGTTGAGGAGTAGAAGTAATTATTACTTCACAACAGTGGGGGGTGTCAATGTGCACTGTACTAAGGTTGAAGTCACTTTCCCTTTGGTTGTATTCACTGTGTAAGATGTTTATTGTTTGTATTCTTAGTTTCTTTGTGGTGGTTCTTATCATAATATCTAAACAGAGCAATCATGTTTTATGAAGGTTAAAATTATAAATAAAGTATATTTATGCATGGAGTATGGATCTCATTTGTTGCCTAGGAAGTTCATCCTTTTCTGTTGTATACAGTAGAAGGTTCTGTAGTTGTTGCAAGCTGCCAGAATCATTTTATAATTTAATCAACAGTAATCAGGTTGTGGCTATTAACCTGCATGGCACTGCAGTGTAAAACAAATTACTATTGCAAAGAACTTAAGTCAATTCAAGATATCAAACTGAACATCAACCATGGGCCCTATTTAAACAATTTATGGTGCATAGTCCAAAGTGCATGATGCAAGTGTTCAACCAAGGGCTGGGCAATATGGCTTCAAAATAATATTGTGATATTTATAGGCTATATCACAATAGACAATAAATATCTCAATATTCTGAAATCTCCGCCAAACTTCTGTAGATAACTAAAATACTAATTTGTTTAATGAATGGATAAAACAGCAAAATGATCATCTGGATAAATAAAATAGTTTCAGAGTATATTAAAAACATATGTACATTAAAAATATATGTACAGGATAATAAATAGCGAATAGCAGTAGACAGGATTTTCAGTCTATGCAGTGTCAGTGAGCAGTGATACAGTAAAAGTCCATGTTGTGTATGAGTCCTCATGATGTGGATGACTGCAGAGTGTTTAGAATCTAACAGCTTGGGGGAAAAAGCTGCTGCAGAATTTCGTGGGACGTGTTCACACGGCAGGGGGAGAACAGACTGTGTGAGGAGTTGGAGGGGTCTTTAGCAATTGCAGAGGCTCTGCGTGTGTACCAACTCCCGAATACATCTTGGATGGAGGAAAGAATGACCCCAATGATCCTCTTCGCAGTTCTAACAATTCATTACAGGGTCTTTCGTTGTTTCAATACTATACTGTGATGCGGCTGGTAAGGACACTTTCCACAGTGCCTCTGTAGAACGTGCGGAGGACAGGCGGGGGTAAGCTGGTTCTCTTTAGTCTTTGAAGGAAGTGGAGGCGTTGCTAAGCTTTTCTGGCCATACAGTTTGTATTAAGACACCAGCTGAGGTCGTCAGTGGTATTCATACCCATAGAACTTAGTGCTCCTGGCCCTCTCCAGTGTGGAACTGTTTTCGGACCATGGAGAGTAATCTTACGCTGTCCTCCTGAAGTAAGGCCCATCACTGTTGTATCACCAACCAATTTAATTACACACTTGGAGTTCGTTTTGGCACACGGCACACATACCAGAAGTTAATATATCCATATATATATCCAGTTAATATATTAATATTAATAATTACATTTGTACTCCATGGTCACAAAATGCAACCAATAGTAGTGATAATTAAACAGCACATAATCTGGGCACAATGTAAGGCGCAAAGGTTTAAGTGGTTGTGTTAAGTCCCTTAATTAATCATAGATGTATTTTGGAGCGTAACATTAATTCAACCAATCAGAGCGTCATCTGCCATTCCCTTTATAAGCCAGGGGTACATGCACCTGGCGCACTGCTATTTATATGGCGGATTAGGCAAATTGGAGAAAAGTTTTCTGCCTAAAGCAATGCAAAAAGAGCAGTAATGTCACTACAACAAATAATGTCTGACATTTAAGCAGCAAAATTAAAAACTAGTCAAACAAATCTCAACTTTTAGCTTCTGAAATAATAATGAAGCACAAAGCATCTTTCTTTATGTCGAGTCTACTGTGGAGCAGCAGGGAACAGCAACTCTGCTCTGAAGTCTGTTATTTTCATATTTTAGAGAATGTCATTAAACTGGAAACCGCGTATAATGATCATGGTTACAGGGATCAACTGATTATATTGCTTATATTGACCTTCATTTGAAACGGTCAGTAGAATTTAATAAATTGTGAAGGCGTCCATTTCATTACTTTTATCCATTTTATAAACATACAAATGTCAATTGCAAAGTATCTGCATGTGACGAAAAGAAAAAGACAAAAACAATCAGCCGCTTATAGTGATCAATTTGACCCAGATAGATGTGGTTTCCACTGCATTATTTTCTGTATTCATGACACCCACCCGCAACCAACTGTGCCTCCCCCACCTTTTTGTCTCTCTTTTTTTTTTTTTTTTTTACTAAAATACTGTTGACTCATTGCTTTACACTGATTTTTCTACCATGCTGTAAGCATTTTCATTTTTGGAATAAATTTGTTTGTGAACAATCACTCTCTCTACCTTGACCTTTGACCTTTGGCTCAGGTATTACTGCAGGTCTGTTTCTGGGTACCAGGGATTATCAGATAAAAGTATCAGATGTCCCTGTTGATACAGGGCAAAGTCGGAAATAGTCTTGTCTCAGTGCTGTGAATCAATGAACACATCAGTTACTTATCTATTAAAATCACTGATCCTAATCATCCTAAGACCAAGGTTTGCTAAAATATTCGCCTTGTTTTCTGATTTTGAACCTGAATCTCTGCACCAGTTTGTCATTTTTTTTATGGGATAATACTGAGTATTGCTTACGGGGGCAATGAAATGTGTAAAACATAATAACTTTTTTTTTTAATCTTCCGGGACATAAATGGTGTCTTTGAGAACAAGACAAGGCTTGGCTTTTGACAACCCTGTAAAGGCCATAAGATCTTCTCTTTTATCTGCTACAGTTGGTTTTCTGTTTTTCTTAGTGCGTGACAAAAAACTATTTGTAGCTGGAAATTCAGGTCAACTCAAGTTAATCTTTACTGCCCCACAAAAGATAATTTTGTTTGATCCCGTAACTCAAAACCATTACTACTACTTCTACTTCTACTACTACTACTACTACTATTATACATCAAACATCTTACAACGTCTTCTTCAGTATCTGATTGTAAAAAGTGTAAATGTATAACAACGATCATAAAAAATGCCAAAAACAATGAGAGCATACATATGAAAACACAATAAAAACATTCAACAAACTATAAAACATCTAAGGTGCTACAACCACAGAAAGCAAACAATGTGATATAATAAAAATAAGTCACTCTTACACAAGATGCCAAAGTGAATGACAACCGCATAGTACCACGGTGCATCATCACAGTACAAGTGAGCCATATTATCTAATTCTAACAGTTGTTTGCCAGTTTAATAAGATCGGTTTCCCTATGAGGGAAATAACACATCTTCAGGAATAAATTTCATTCTCTTTTTCTTTTTTTGTTAAATTGCACACAGAACATGTGCAGCTGACCCAAAGTAAATTTTTTTGGCCATTAGATACTCCAGAAATTTCCTGGATATTCTTGATATCAATATTATGACTGCATGACTCTTAGGCTGGCTTTTGGGCTGGGTTATGGATAAATAATTGATTACAAAACTAAGGAAAAGTAACCCGTTTTGTTTATGACTACAGTCTAACTGTAAAGATGTTAAGATTTTGGGTGCCCTGATCAAATTTTTGTGGCATTGACCTGAGTCATTTAAAATACAGTATGTGCTGAAACTGAGTCTGACCTGATACTTACATTTACCTAAATTTGATTAAGTATGTGTCAAATTAAAGAGACAGATACAGCCTTCTGTGATGTTTAAATCAGACACCAGACACTTGTTTGACAAACCTGGTCTCACTCCAAAGTCATCAAAATCTGGCGCTTGGGCAGTGACTTGCGGCGTCAGAAACCAACGAAAAAAGGCGTCCTTTAACATCAACATGATATGCAGCCAGTTGCCGTTATAGTTAAACAGGGCCCACCAGCATCAGGGGGAAAAGCAGCAAGACAAGGATGAAAGTTAAGGCAGCAAATTATGTCCTAATGGGGCGGGTGTGTCCAACGAACACTGACTTTCACCCGAGAGAGCGGTGTTGGCATCCTGTAAGATTCTAAAGCCAAACGCTGTTTTTTTTCCCCTAAATCTTTTGGTGACTAACCGCTTTTGTTGCCCAGACCCAACCATGTGCATTTGTTGTTGGAGGAAAAAAACAGCAATTTACGGTGTTGTACCGACATAGTGCGTTTATTTTGAAGGAGACTGTATGAAAACTTTAAATTTCCTGTAAAAACGGAAATGTATTTTGAAAGAAGACAATGCATGTAACAGGCAGAACTTGACACAGTGTCCAAGTACGTCAACAACCAATGCACCCAGGGGTCAAAGTGAGAATGTGTTAGTTTGAAACAGGTAAACCTTAAACAAGCCTGTATTTAGGTTTTGTGATTGTGGTATAGTAATGCAATTTAACTGCAATAACATGCAAAGCGAGTTGAACTTTGTTAAAAACAAAGGCTGACATCACGCCAACTCTACTGGCTACTGGTCTACATTTCACCAGCTTGATTGATCTTGCAACACTGAGAAACAGAATGTGCGATTTGCTATAAAACCCACAAGGAAGAACAATTTGACCTCTAGTTTCACCTCTGAAAGTGGGCATTTCCCATCACTAACATTTGGAAAATATTTTACTGTCAGCAGTAAATCATTGGACAGAGTGCAATATATCCAATATCTCTGGCTATAAAAGGTACTGCATGACTATTAACCACAATAGTGATTGACGTCATTCTATTACACTTTAAACTGGCATGGGGAGAACAACCTTTCTGACAATAACAGGTTCAATCATTTGTATCGGATTACATCCTCTTATGTCTATGCTGAACATTGTTTAATATTTTTCACTGTTATTAAAGCACAACAGAAAAGTTTGGTTACAAGAGAACAAGTTGATTTTATCCATTTAAACCATCAAAAAACCCAGACTCAAAGGATAAAAACAAACGAGTACTTCTGTAACTACTACAGTAAATCAGATTTGTGGTTCTGTGCCAGCTCTTACTATATAAAGCCTTGTTTCAGACAGTCAATCCCAAATGGATGAGAGGGAAACAGATGGCATACACAAACAGGTGATTATTTTAAGGAGGCCAGAATTTAATGTCAAAACCTATATTTAATTCAGTACTTTCTTTTGGTATAATGTTTATGAAGTTCATTATGTTTGACCAGCAGATTTGATTTGTGAGTCTGACAGAATGGTCAGTCAAATCATGTTGTTTGTGCTGCTTTTGGGGATGATAGGTAAGTAATTTAATGTATTGTATCTTATTAAACCTGTAGGTTTTTTTGTTTTTTGTTTTAATCAATTTTTCTAATCATCCTATGCCATTTGTTTGTTTGTTTTTCGAAAATAAAATCTTGTTTGGTTTTGGGAAATAATGTACATTTTCTGCTTATTTATTTCTCTTATTTCTCTTTCCTTGTTTCATTTACAGGTGTGGTGACTCCTCAGGTTGTGAGTAAGTTCACATCTATTGAATCATTTTCAATCTTTGATTTTCATCAGTCATTCATACATAACCTGTGTAAAGATAAAGAATCTGTGGTACATAAAAATTTTATGAGACAAGTGACAGTATGTTACTAGTTTATAAACAGACCTAGCTAAAGCTAATGTGGTCTGATGCACCAGCTCTGTAATAAATTCTACCTTTGTAAAAGTTATTCATATTTAGGTTTTGTTAAAAAGAAAAGAGGGCTAGGAATAATTTTTTTCTGTGTACATACTTTGGTGCAAAGTAACGTTTGAAATTACATGCAACTCTTTTTTTCTTTTTCACCTTTTTTTTTTACTCTTCTTTTTTCCACAATTCCACCATGGATCCAGCCAAAATTACAGTAATGTACAATAAAACTACTAAATAGGTTATAGAAACATTTTCAGCTGCTTCTCAGCCAACTTAATATGGAAATTTTTTTGATCACATTGAACTTTTTGGTGACTCATTTTTGAGTATTTTACATTACTATTTATTCATATTAATTAATAAATAAATCTATACTGCTGGCTGAATATTAACCTCTACACTTCAATTACCAGCTTCTTGTGACTTACAGCTTTCAATGCTGTTTGTGAGTATGAATGAACCTAAAGGTGACACTGGAATTTATTTTTCAACAGGTTTTTTCATACAAAAAAATATTAATGTCAAATACAAAAAGCACAAAAATCCCACATGTCCTGTAGGTGTGTCCTGTGTGACAAGTGTAGTGATCATTTTTTTATATTAAATTTTAGTTACTGGAACATATTACATGTATGTAGAGTTGAGAATCTCATGCACCACTCAAATTTTGCGTGCACTACCTTGCATATGCACATGGCATTTCAAGCCCTGTTGATGCTTATTGTGAAGGCTGTAGTTTGTGGTGTTGTTAAATTGTACTGCATTACATTGACAGCTGTTTCTCATATTTTGTCCACCCATTTAAAATCAGTGAGTTTTTCCTCCTTTTCCTGGAATACATACAGTTTATGGATACCAGTATTACAGAATACTTGCTATTACCAAGCCTGGTTCGAGACCTATATACTATATTCGTGCTCATATTTATGTGACCTACTCTTGCTTTCTAGAACCACTCTACCCAATATCTGGAACTGCAAGCTCTCGATCAGATGATGGAAGTTCTCCACGGATTATCCTGAAGCGACCTTTTGTCTATTTTGGACGGATGTATAATCAAATTTATGTATGTAAAATTTACTTTGAAAAATAATGTACATTTAAATATAGATTTTGAAAATATTTAACAGGCAAATTAAATTTCTGACTACAAACTGCTTCCAATACAAGGTCATTGCAAAAATCTAAACAAGAAATCCCATTTTGTTAAACTGCCACATGATATTTAGATTTTTTTTTTACTTAACATATATAATCTGATCACTATAGAAGGTGGTAGTCTGTGCTTTACAACATCAGATACTATTACTATAGAAATATGGTCCTAGTGCTAGAAAAAATCTGAGCCTGCGAATGTATAAACTGTAGTTGATGAATATGTACTCATTTATTTTTAGGTCAACCACAATGGACACCTGACATTTGACCATCCACTGAGGTCACATTCACCTCAAAGGTTCCCACTTTATGTACCCAGAGACTTCATCGCTCCATTCTGGACAGATCTCGACAACAGAGAGACTGGTCAAGTCTACTACAACCAATACACCAGTGGTAGTATCCTTCAGCAAGCTACAAAGGACATAAATGAGTACTTTCCAAACTTAAAGTTCAGCGCCAACTGGGTCTTTGTTGCAACATGGTATGAGGTGGCCTACTATCCAAGTTCAGGAACAGTAAGTCAGTGGTGATGATGCAATTAAATATGTACACACATATATTACATTCTGTGAGAGGTTTAAGGCAAAAACAAAGGTCCTAGAAAAGAACATTCATTCTTGGGCAAAAATGTAACACCTGCTGGCCCAAACAGTGTTTTCTGACAATAAATTAATATTTTTCAGCGCACAACTGTCCAGGCCGTGATGATCTCTGGAGGCCAGCACTCATTTGTGCTAATGAACTATGGGATAATAGCCTCTACTAAATGGCACGTGCAGGTCAGATCCACTACTTACATATATATTTATGTGCTATGACTAAATATGAAAAATGATAATGTATTGTAAACTTTTCATAGGAAAACACAGTATTTCTAATTACATTCATTTTATTTCTATCACTTGTATTTGCAGGCTGGTTACGATACAGTAAACTCCACTCATTATTTCACCATCCCTGGATCATTCACTGACTCTGCAACAGGCAGTAACTCAAATTTCCGCCTGGGCAGCAATGTCAATGTACCCGGCCGCTGGGCCTTCTGGACAGACCACGGATCAAAAGGCTGCACATTCAATGGTATGACAGACTGATCACTATTGGGTGCTTTATGCAACATCACCACTGTGTCCTACACTCGTGATGTTGGTTATAGGGACGTAAAACCAAGACCTAAACTCAGCTTCCATACCCAATGACAAAGACAAATGTTAGCTTTGGACCGAGGGAAAGACTTTCTCACAAATTAAAGATAACAAATCTAGCAACAGCAATAATAGACTACCAAAAAATGGCATGACAATCCAGTGGCTCAACGTCAATCAACGTAGTCCACAAAAATCGATGACTAAATTAGTTCCTAAAACCTTACCTCAGTGAGTTTGGGACTTGCCACAAGTCATTCATTCAATTTCTAAGTTCAGCCCTAACACCATGTCCTAACAGCAAGCAAGCGTCTATCACACCACATTGTGTTACAGCAGATGCTCTCTGTTCACACTGGATCCATTAAATATGAACCACTGCAACTTTGGTCTAAGAGTAACCACTGAAAAGTTGAGTGAGTATGTACTTCCTTACTATTCATATTCACAACAATACTATCGCCGGTAACTTATAGATATAATTCTTGTAGTTACCATACTATATCATACCACCATCTCACTTTGTAAAACAAGCTAGCTAGCTTGCTAGCAAGCTCTGCTGAGCATCCGACACAATACTTACCAGAAACTTTCAGCTCCCTGGCAGTAGGCCACAGTGTAACTACAAACAATCTGTTGCGACAGCCATGTGTTTGGTTCATGATGATAGAGCTTGACTTGATTACAGATGAATTTTTTAATGAATTAATCTTTACTTATTTATCTGTCTTTATTGTTACATAGCACATGCATAGAGCAATCTCAAGCTACATTTAAAAGCCAATAGCTAAGTAAGAGCCATTTATTAATCAGTCACTCAATCAATTTATAAACAATTTATCTACATGAAATCATATAAAATCATATATAAAAATAACAAAAATAGTGTTTTTCCGAATATAGTCAATTATTCGTTTCAATAATCAATAGGTTATTCAACTATCAAAGTAGTTGTGAGTTGCAGCCCTATGATAAACTATGGGTTAAGCTTAAGTGGCAGCACAACACACAATTAAACTACTGACCCTATAGCATCAGCCAGATAAACATGGAAGGGTAACTCAGAATGTCTGAACGTGCAGAAATTTTAACAGGCAGAATTACAATGATTTTTATGAGTAGGAGTTAGTCAGTTGCAGTTGAGTCTCTCATGCCACAATACCACCATAGGAGGAGGATACTGGTTGCGTCATTGGTGGGGATATTGGTCAGAATTCCCTCTGAGCCTTATTGGTATTCCCAAATTCCACTAAGCCCTGTGCAAACCTCCTTGATTGAATGCACAGTTGTTTAGTACTTGCATGCCATGAACAGTTCCCCCTCACAAATGACATGGTTTGAATGTAATGGTGTCAACACATTTAAATCTATACCTCTAAGTGACCTTTGCCTTCTTGTTCTTTTCCAGGTGTAGCCCTACAGTTGGGTGACTCATTCTGGGGCGACAGTACCTGTGCACATAAGTGCACCTGCACCTCAACAGGCCTGCAGTGTCACAGCCAACCCTGCACCTTTTCCCAAATCTGCCAACCTGATGCCTTTCAGTTCTCCTGCCAGACAGTGAAGAAAGGCACCTGCAGCATAAGTGGTGATCCACATTACTACACCTTCGATGACACAGTTTTTCACTTTCAGGGCACCTGTACCTATGTTCTCTCTGAGCCATGTGGTCAGTATTTGCCTTACTACAGAGTAGAGGGCAAAAACGAGCATCGGGGCAGCACTCATGTTTCCTGGACACGACTGATCAAAGTGTTTGTCTATAATGAAACCATCGAGATTGTCAAAGGACGTCGTGGTGAGGCTAAGGTTAGCAATTAGAACTAAGTCTCCACTTACTGTACCATTTGTATTTAGTTCATATTTTTACAACTATGTCTTTGCTTACTGTTATGTTTACAGGTTAATGGAAACTTTGCAGCCACTCCCATCTCCCTTAGCAATGGCATGGTCCAGGTTTATGAGTCAGGTTTTTCTGTGATCATCAGTACTGACTTCGGCTTGGAGGTGTCTTATGACACAAATCATTATGTCTGGATCAGTGTGCCCTACAATTACTTTAATGCAACATGTGGCCTGTGTGGAAACTTCAACAATGATCCCAAGGATGACTTTCGGACCCGTGAAGGCTTGCTTGTGAGCTCTGATGTGGTTTTTGCCAACAGTTGGCAAGCATCAGGAGATGATGAGCCCGGTTGTGAACCGCAGTGTGAAGGTCTGGACTGTGTTGCCTGCACAGAGGCTCAGAAAGCTTTATACAGTGATAGTGCTCATTGTGGTATCCTCCAGAACAGTTCTGGACCTTTTGCCGCTTGCCATGAACAACTTCCCCCACAGGCCTTTGTGGAGAGTTGTGTATTTGATCTGTGTGTGGGAGGAGGGTACCAACCCATTCTGTGCCAAGCACTAAGTGCTTATGCAAGTCAGTGTCAACAGAACGGTATACAACTGCCAAGCTGGAGGAAAGAAGGCTTCTGTGGTATGTCTGTCCGTCAATCAACATTATTTCAAATAATCTTTTGGGTAAAATGTCCATTACGTATCAATGGACATTGTTGTTTTGTTTTGTCTAGAAATCCCCTGCCCTGCGAACAGCCACTTTGAGTCTCAAGGCACAGGATGTCCAGCTACCTGCGTCAATCCCAATTCTACCCACAACTGTCCTCTCCCTCCCCAGGAGAGCTGCATCTGCAATTCAGGCTACATTCTCAGTGGTGGGGTCTGCGTCCCTCATTCTGAGTGTGGCTGTAGCTTTGAGGGTCGCTACTACCGCTCTGGAGAAACTGTAATACTAGATGAGGACTGTGGGAGGCGTTGTAGCTGCAGTTATGGCTCCATGACTTGCCGCTCCCATGGTTGTGGCCCATTTGAATCATGCAGGGTTGAGGAGGGAGAAAGAGGGTGCAGACCTAATGACTATGGAGCATGCTGGATAAGAGGCCCAGGAACATATCAAACTTTTGATGGACTGATATACCATTATCCTGGAGCGTGTCGATTGACTGTTGCCAAAGTAATGGGACTGTCTAGTCACCCACATTTTGTGGTGACGGCAGAAAAAGTGCCCAGAGGCCAACAGGGTTTTGCCCAGTTGCTTAAGTTCGAGGCAGAGGGCAAACACGTGTCCATTGAGATGGAAAGTAGCAGCAGAGTACATGTAAGTGAGTGGACTTTTTTGAAAACAGTGATTCTAGGCGATACATCTTAACACTAATGAAGACAAATGTGACAAACTGATTGCTGATATGTGAGAAAAGTTTAGTGACATGAATACTATTAGTAGTGTTTTTCTTCTGAATATTTAACAGCATATACAGTACCTTTGTGTAAATCTTGTTAACTACAAAGTATGAATCTAACTGGCCCTTTAGGTTGACGGTCAGCGGATCAGACTTCCATTCAGCTCAGCATCCAACCGAATCCAAATCTACCACAGCAGTGTTCACAGTATCATCCTTCGCACCTCCTTTGGTGTACAAGTGCAGACAGTCTGGCCTCACTTTGTGCGTGTCACTGCACCTGTTACCTACAGCGGTTCACTGGGTGGACTCTGTGGTAATTACAATGCTAACCCACATGATGACTTCCTCACACCCAATGGCATTCTGGTCAACAACTCTCAGGACTTTGGGGACAGTTGGCGAGATGGCTCCCTCGCTGCACACTGTGTGGAAAATGTAAATCAGAATTCTACAACAAATTACAATACAAGTGGGTACTGTGGCATTATTGGCTCACCTCATGGGCCATTTGCCCAGTGTTGGGCCAAGGTGGACCCACGTCAGCATGTGGATGCATGTGTGGAGATCATGAGGGCCTCTAAAGATCCAGCTTCAACACTATGTGAGGTCCTACGAGATTATGCACTAATGTGTCAACAGCAGGGCATGGCCCTTGGACACTGGAGGGATGCAACTGATTGTGGTAAGCGCTATTTCTTTTTTGGATTAAGCTTGGATATGGTATAGAAATAATATAATGACTTCTGAATTTTGTTTATCTCTAGAGCAAAACTGCCCTGTAAACAGCCATTATGAAGTCTGTGGAACGTCTTGTCCCTCCACCTGCCCCAGCCTCTCTTTCCCTTTTGCCTGTAACACTGTGTGCCAGGAGGGTTGCCAGTGTAATGACGATTTTGTCCTGAATGGCAACCAGTGCGTGCCACCAACACATTGTGGTTGCTATCACCAAGGAAGCTACTGGCAAGGTGGAGAGCAGTTCTGGGATGGTGAGGAGTGTGTGAGCTTGTGTACCTGCGATGGCACTACTGGGGCAGTCCACTGTATCCCCAACTCATGTGGTCCCCAGGAGTCCTGCCGTGTGGTGGAGGGTGAGTTTGGCTGCCATCCCAACCCTCACGGCAGCTGCTCTGCCTCTGGAGACCCTCACTACCTCACCTTTGATGGAAAGGCCTATGACTTCCAGGGAACCTGCCGCTATACTCTGGTGACCCTTTGTAATGCCACTGATGAACGCTACCAGTTTTCAGTGGAGGCTAAGAATGAGCCGTGGAGAGGGCTGCCAGTTTCAATCACAGCTGAAGTTTTTGTAAATGTGTGGGGCTATCAAGTGCATATGTCGACGGAGAGAAGTGGTGTGGTTCAAGTAAGTTGCCAAAATAATGTCTGATGTTCTCATCAGATGATTTCTGTGCATAATTTAGATTAAGTCTAATTGGCAACCAATTGACAGCCATTTCCATGGCTATGTAAATAATATATACAGAAAATTAAAAAAATATTGCAAGAATATGTTATCTTACATAGAAAAAAGCCAATCTGTTTTTGCATTATTTGTTATGAGACTGTCAATAGAATAACAACACAAAAAAAGTTGCAGAATACACACCTAATGTTCCTTCAAAATTTCTTTTTTAGGTGAATGGAGAAACTAGAACTTTACCTATTGTCTTGAATGGAGGTCAGATGTCAATCTATTCAAGTGGACCCCGTGTATTTGTCAGTGCTGATTTTGGCTTAAGTGTCACCTACGATGGATATAGTACAGTATTTATCTCTGTACCTGCAAATTACAGGTATCTGCTATTCACTGGAGCTAAAACTGCAATGCTTTGACAGGCTTAAAAAACTACATTTTCAAATAAAGTCATGTAATAACTATCTTTCTTCTGACTTGTGACACTGAAAGTATTTAACCATTGTCATCAATGCAGTGGAAAAACATGTGGCCTCTGTGGAAACTTCAATGGAAATCCAAATGATGAGTTCCACACCCCATCTGGAACGATAGTCACCACTCCAGATGAGTTTGGGAAAGCTTGGAAAGTGGAAGGGGACTACACCTGCAGTGATGGGTGTGGCTCCTCCTGTCCACAATGCACCAATGACCTCCCTGCTAGAGCCCAGTGTGAGGTGATTCAGAAAGCTGATGGCCCCCTCAGCTTCTGCCATGAGCATGTGGACCCAGCGCCATATTTCAATGACTGTGTGTTTGATGTATGTGTGTCGGGAAATGAGGGGCAAGATCTCCTGTGTAGGGCCATTGAGGCATACGTCAGTGCCTGTCAGTCTGCTAATGTTCGAATCTACCCTTGGAGACAGAACACCACCTGCAGTAAGTCAACCCATCAATTTATAGTTTAAAACTATAACAAATCACAAAATCTATTAACCATTAACCTAAGATGTCTTTTCTGAATTACATATCAGAACTATGGATAAAATAATTAGTACACAACCATCCAATGACCGCCATTTCTTTTCACACTTATAAAGCACTTGAATGTCCAGCCAACAGCCATTATGAGCTGTGTGGTACCGACTGTGGTCACACCTGTGCCAGCAGCATTGATGCCACCTGTGAGCAGGTTTGCTCTGAGGGATGTTTCTGTGACGAAGGTTTTCTCAGGAGTGGAACAAGATGTGTCCCTGTGGAAAGCTGTGGCTGCCAAGATGATGGGTTCTACTATGATGTAAGTCACATTTCAGTACTAAGAAATGTACAGTTACTATGTGACAAAAAAATGAATAGTAAACTTCACAGACCGTAGTTTAGCATTTCACTGGTACCTGAAGCACCAAGCCACTACCAATGCAGCCCCTCACTTTTGGTCTGAATGCTAACTTTCAGCTGCAAAAATTGCAGCTCACCACAGTAGGTAGTAAAACAAATCTTGTCCTTTTTGTAGCTTTTAAGGTAAACAACATTTCATGTAGAGTCTTTCAATAAAAAACTTTACATTTAAGGCCTCTGAGGGGCGAACGGGGAGAACTTGTTCGGATGCGTGTTCTGGGCAACAACAATAAACCAATGTCCAATTGGTCAGGTTTCGTTGAGTGCGGTGATCCATTTATTTTAACACATGCTCACCTTCAGACAGGCAAAACATTGTATGTCCATAATTCACCTCAGGTAGGTTTCCACTTATCAGTATAGTGTCCATCAAAGGTAAAGTTCCATTCATCAATTTCAGTTTCAACACACTACAAACTCTTCATGCAGCCACACTTAACACAGTCAAAAAACTGTTTGCTTCTTCTATCACACACCTGCTGCTCATCACCTGCACCTTACCTATATGACCTGCATTTTCCTGTTCTAGTGTGCCACCCTGTGTACAAACAGCAAAACTGCATCTATTAACATGTAGTCACCATTATTTAAACATGAATCAAAATAAATACAAAGAATGTTATTGTGGCTCCAACATTTCACATTTAGAGATGGGTTCAAAAGGTGTCCTCCCACCACTGTTCTGCTCAATCACAGAATAGCTAGAGGCATGTTTGTAAAGACTTTTGTGATGATAGGCTCCCCTATGTGAGAGGAGCCTATCATCTAATGAGATGAGATAAGATAAGATGAGATGAGATGAGATAAAATGTTATTCATCCCAAAAGAAACTATTTTGCAGAAGTTGCAGTACAGATTTGGAAAGAGTGCAAATGTATGGAGGGCAAATAATGACAACACATAGGCCTAAACAATAAAGATTGACAATGCCAGAAATGTTGAAACTGGTTGAAGATAGCCTAAGGCAATGGTTCAGATTTCTCCTTAGTCATTAGTTCAAGGTCCACGCAGTTTAATATAGTCAGCATCATACTTGCGTTTGGCCATGTAGTCGAGCTAGTTTGCTGTCTCTATCAAGTAGCTGTCTATCACTGACTCTACAGCAGAAAAATGCACTTTAAAAAAAAGCTGTGGGCCAGAAATTCACTATACTTAAAAATAAAGTGTGTTTTATACAAACATGACAGGTTCGTGAGTCACTTGCGGTCCATTCGGAATGGACCCACGAACCACTTTAGGGATGTGACCCACCAGTTGTGAACCACTGGCCTACAGTCCTAAATGTATACAATATCAAACACAAGCTATAAATTAATGGTAAAGACCACAAATATATGAGAAGTGGCATATATTTATGTATGTACAACATTAAATCTTAGTACAGCTAACTGTTTACGGTTAATTGAAAAGGTTCAGTAACTTTGTCCATGTATATTGCACATTATGACCCATGGTGTCAAATGAATGTCATCCATGGAGAGACAGTAATCCAGAGAGTAAGAGAAATGTTTAATCCGATGGAGCAGAACACAGCAGAGCTGAATACTGTGTCTTATGATGCTGGACTTCCCATTCCAATATAAAATCTCATTTAAAATCCCATCCATTCATCGTATCAATTAGACACTAAAATAAATGCACTTTAGATAAACCTACCAGGCAGAATAAGTATAAAGCACATAAACCACTAAACACAAACGTACACTTTAACTAACCGTTACTTTTCAAGCAGAATAAATCTGAGCACGTCATAACATAAAGCCCAGCAACGCCAAAGACAGAAGGAAAGCATAAAGTAAACTACAGCGGGTGCACTAGGCAGAAGCATGACAGACATCTTAATCAAATGATGATTAATACCACAAGATCACCACGGCGGGTGTTGAAGCACAGGCACACACAAAGACATGAAGAACTACAGAAAATAAAAATGACTGACCTCCTCTCTTGAGGTTGTTGAGTGTCCCCTCATGTGTCCACTGACTCCATGATGACACCAGTAATAAAGTCATTTTCCATTGACGACCTTCATCCTCCACTGAACTGCGTGGAAAAGTTTAATCCAGGCTGGTCAGTGGTCACTGTGACAAATATGAACAGAGTCACAGCAGCAGGTTGTTGTCATATTTACCTCTGACATCTGTCACAGCAGACACTCCACTCGTGTTTGTGTTTACTTTCTCCACGTCCACGCTTGTAGTAGTAATAAGCAGCAGCATCCGATAATGTAGGATCCATAGCTGAAATCTCTGATTGTTGTTGTAATGTTTTGAAGAATATACCCGCGGTACAGACGAGGTATCCGACACATGTTAAGGCTAGGACTCTTATTTATCCGTCCCATGTTAGCAACATAGCATTGCTAGCTTTATTTACAGTTTTTATCAGCTGCTTCGACAGCATGGCCCAAAAAAGTTGTGCTTTCACCGAATGGCAGGGTGAGAAAGCAAAAATGAGTTCAAGTTAAAGTTAGACATATTTTTTGCCTCGGTCTTTTGCTAGCTTAGTAACGGTAAGTTAACGTTAGCTAAGATAACGTTACCTGTCATGTAGGTGGTGGGGTCCCAAACCTGTCATCAGTTAGCTGAACGTTGCTGTCCGAGTGAAGCAAAAATAAATGTGTTCTGAGGTTGTCACAGCACAGAAAGTGTGTTATTAATTGCCCAGGCAATTTTAAACGATTAAAAATCGCCAAGTATATAAAATTAAGTTTCAAAATCGTGAAAAAGTATGCAGAAACGTTATTCTCCAGACGTTGAAGGCGTGTCCGTTAACGAGCTCAACCGACGCTACCTTCAAACGGAATCGTGTGCATGAGGACACTGACGTCGCTTGTTGTGGTGTTAACTGTCATACAACAGTTAGTTCCGACCGAGCGTTTTGATTGGACAGGAAGTGTAGAAAAGGCCCCAAAGTTATCGTTATTATGTTAATGTGTGACGTTCCTGTACAGTGTTCTTGTGTGGTGTTGTCCTGCTCGTGTGGGAGCGTGTCCCCCCCTGCTGGGCAGAAAGCGTAACTGACAGTATTTTCAGTTAGAGAGAAAAGTGTGTGCTCCGGTGAGTCGGCAGAGTGAGAGCGAGTTTACGGTCGAACAGCTGATTAACATCACGGCATGTGGTCTGTGCGTGGATGAAACGTGAGTATCTGTGTGTATATGGATGTCTATATTGCGGGAGCCACAGACTGTTTGTATTGTAACCGTAACAGTAACTTAGCACTCGCCACATGTGTTCGCCTGCTTAAGCTAGTTGTAGCAGTTAGCTCACCTCCCTCCGGTCGAGTTTACGTCACTTCACGTGTCATGTTATTGTTATCGATCCTAATCGTTAGTGATGTTTACAATGAGTGTTATGTAAATATTACCATGTGATGTTGTTTATAGGTGGGTTAATGTGCTTTATTCAGGTGAAGTGTGTTTAATGCATATGACAGTGGAAATTAGCAGCAAATGGAGACATTTATTTCAGTATTTCTTTATTTGTTTATAACATATTAATAGCTTTATTCTTTATTCTTTCTGTATTATTTCTTGCTGTAGAAAACCACATGACCTCATTGCCTGCAAGTTGGAAAATAAATCCACCAGAACTGAATCACCTGCCTCTTTATTGCCTACTCTGAAGACAGTGGCCGCAAGTAGTGATCTGGCCGTCACACACGGTGTGGACACAGCGATAGCTAAGAGAACTAGCCCTACATCTAGAGATCTCCACTACAGGAAGCATTCCACGAGCGTTGATATCAAGGGCTCTGAGTAGAACAACACTGGGACTTTTAAATGTCCATGTATCCTTCCGCTTCACAGGTGTTCTGAGCGATTAATTAGGCCAATCGTTAATTAGCCGACATTATGGGTTGTCTTGACAAACTTTGCACCACAAGATGAAACTTATTACCACAGATAACATTTGAGTTACATAATAAATGGTCAGAGAAAGACTAAAGGATGAAAAAAAGCCTGAATAGTTAATATGACATCAGCAGACAACACAACAGCTGTTAACTAGACGCATAGTCCACCAAAGCCAATGTCAACAGTCAACGGTCACAAATTAAATGGAGACACACACATGTAGCCTACATGATACAAAGTAGCTGGTCTACATAAAGTAGGGAGTTAAGCAGGATTTATACTTGTGCGTCAGCTCTATGTAGAGCCTACGCTGTAGCCTACACATGTGGCCTATGAGGCTTCAGAGCTGAAAAGTTTAGTCGATTCAAAATACGCATTAAACATGGCTTAATAATGACAATTTCAAACACAAGAAATCGAATCATCTTCACTGTAACTCACTGCATTCACAGACAAAACCTCTGTCTTTTGTTAGACAGATTTTCCCCACAAATACAACATGCTAATGTTTTTAGCACAAACTTAAGGCATTTTACATTGTATGAATTAGCCTAGCGGCTAGCGGACTTTTCCTCTACTCATATAAAGCCAGGGACAACAGCAACATTTAACAAATGTAACGTTACAAGATTCAGCTCCATTACAACTCACAAGGTTCACCGACAAAACAACTGTCTCATGCTAAACACGTTTCCCAAACAAATAACATGCTAACATTATTAGCACAAGCCTATGGCATTTTATATTATTTAAATTAGCCATGTGTCACATTACTGTCAGCCGCAGCCTGAGGTAGCATGTTGAACAATGAGTGGGATCTCAGATAACTGCTTAAGTTCAGAGGGTCAGTGCATGTGTTATATTCTTCATCCTGTGGTGTTTAGAGAATGAGGCACTGAAGACTACACTCCGTGTTGGAAATTCATTGTAAGCAGAGGCTTTGACTGTGTCCCTTATCCATATTAGATAGAGGCTGATACAATTATGTAGCCAGCACATCAATGTAGAGCGGTGAACACAGTTTCACCAGAACTACTTAGTGAGTGTACATACTCAGTTTTTTAAAGGACATCCTTCAGTAAATCAGAATCGGGTATTGACCCAGACCATGGTATAATTTAAGGATGGCTCCAGTGCATCATAAAGCCATAATTTCTGACCCGCCCGAAAAATTCTAGACACAAGCCCTTTTTAGACAAGAATTGTGCAAATTTGCAGGAAAGCCCAATCAGTCTTCGTTCAGCATTGGCAGTATAAAAACAAAATTGGGGAGTGTGGCAAAATGCCGCCTACCTACTTTTGTTTATACAGAATGAGCCTTTTACAGGGCAATGGGGGGTGTCAGCAAGTAACAAAACGCGTAGCTCAGCGTGTGGCGTAAATGGTGACGTACTCCGAGGGAAGCCGGTCAGTCCTTAGGAGATTCTCTCATAAGTTGGACCGTCCTTCACCATCCCCGTCATTTGGCGGTTAATGGCCTCTTCATTTGCGAGGACAAGGAGGGCGCGCAATTCTTTGTCTCCCCAGTTGCTCATCTTTACAGCATCTGTCAGGTTTGCGTTTCCCTCTTGCTACGAGTACTGCCTGCTCATTCCTGCTATCAGCTGTTTCCCGTTTATCCACTGCCAGTGGGTTGCACGTGCGGCATCATCAACAGCCCCCCCCTCAAGTCAGCAACAACCCCTCCCGTGGCGGAAGGCAGCCTCGTTCTGTTTTAACCGAAAAGGTTCCGCCAATATGACTACCCTAATACGAGGTAGAAAATTGGGCACCTCGGATCAACTCGCTTATTGGGCTCTGTGTGTTTAAACGCTCGCAGCTTGCCGGCAAAACTGCCCAACAAAAAGTAAGGGGCTACAAAAATGGTGAAAAACTGTCTAACGGTCATGCGGTCATACTCTGTGTAAGAAGCAAAAAGTAACACACAGAATGAACAGCCTACTTTACCCCCAATAGTTCAATTACTATGGGAGAAATAGTAACTTGATAGCCCACAGACCTTTTTCAAGGCAGACGTTTTGACTCGTAGCAGGAAAAGCAGAAGTGGAACTCCTTATTGGCTCTGCTCCACTGAGAGTGCCTCCAGGAAGATTGACCAGTCGCAGTGAATTAATTGCAGTCGTCATTAACATGTCAAAATGTCCGCTGTGAAATAAGGGCCATTGACTGGTTAGGCATATGTGTTATGTATCTGTTTTTCTTGCCTGTTACAGGCTGGTGAGTCCTTCTGGACAGAGGGTTGCTCCCAGCAATGTAAATGCCATGCTCCCAATGACCTGCGCTGTTCTGCTGCATCTTGCACTTCTTCACAAGAGTGCACCATCAGAAACGGCCAGCTGGGCTGTTTTGATGATATGACCACCTGCACCGTGTGGGGAGACCCACACTACATCACCTTTGATCACAAGACCTACGACTTCCAGGGAACCTGCCGTTATGTTTTGGCCACACTTTGTAACGACACTGCTGGACTCCATGGATTCTCAGTGGAGGCTAAGAACGAGCCCTGGAAAGGGCTGACAGTTTCAGTCACAGCTGAAGTTTTTGTCAATGTGTGGGGCTATCAAGTGCACATGTCGAGGGGAAGCCACGGTGTGGTGCAAGTGAGTTCAACAACTTTTCAACCCTTGCTGACATTAGATGTCGTTTTCAAAAGCACCAGATAGTTGCACCAGAAATACAGTTCTATGATTGCTCATCAACATCTGTTTTTCCAACGTTACAGGTGAATGGAGAAACTAAAAACCTGCCTGTTCTCTTGAATGGAACTCGTATTTCTATCTATGCAAGAGGATCTCACACTTATCTCAGTGCTGATTTTGGCCTGACTGTGAAGTATGATGGATTGTATGAAGTCTCCATCTCTGTACCTTCAACTTACAGGTATCTGCCATGTTTGAATGCTTTCGTTTACATAGTAAAACATCTATATTGTCATATATTTGCTTCAGTCTATCAACATATTGTCATCAATGCAGGGGAAAAACATGTGGCCTCTGTGGAAACTTCAATGGAAATCCAAATGATGAGTTCCACACCCCATCTGGAACGACAGTCACCACTCCAGATGAGTTTTGGAAAGCTTGGAAAGTGGAAGGGGACTACACCTGCAGTGATGGGTGTGGCTCCTCCTGTCCACAATGCACCAATGAGCTGCCTGCTAGAGCCCAGTGTGAGGTGATTCAGGCAGCTGACGGCCCCTTCAGCATCTGCCATAAGTACGTGGACCCAGCGCCATATTTCAAGAGCTGTGTGTTTGATGTGTGTGTGGCTGGACCTGATGCCCTGTGTGCGGACATTGAAACATACGTCAGTGCCTGTCAGTCTGCTAACGTTCAAATCAGCTCTTGGAGACAGAACACCACCTGCAGTAAGTCAACCTGTCAATTTCTCATTTAAAATCAATGGAGAAATTAACAGAGATGGGGACTCGAGTCATTGTGACTTGGACTTGAGTCGACTCAAGTCGCTGTTTTGATGACTTGTGACTTGACTTGACAAAAAATAAAAGACTTGAGAGTTGACTCGGACTTGGAAGTTAAAGACTCGGGACTTGACTTGACTTGAGACATGATGACTTGAATGACTTGAGTGTTATTCACATCATGTTTTCAGTTTGAATATAAAATTAATAAATTCATTAAAAAAATAATGTTGATTACCCGGTAGGAGCGCAGGCTGAGGGGGGTTTGGTGGAAACTTGTTTTTTAATTTATTTGCTAACATTAACCCCAGAAAACATGAGCGAACATTCTGACTGGTTCATCACAAGACCGGCTGTACGTTTTATGAACAAGCAACACAGGGTTAAATGAGCTAAATGGGTGATTTTGGCCGCTGCCTTGGTTAGTGTGTGTGTGTGTGTGTGCGCGCGCGTGTGCACGCGCGTGGGGGTCATCCCTGCAAAGTAAACATTGCAGCGATGAAGTCAGTGTTTACTGACAGTTACTTATATCTTGTCTTTTCACTTTATTAAGATCAGATTCTGCAGGTAAAATTACA
>NC_065518.1:19482656-19532429 GCF_006386435.1 Epinephelus moara | reverse complement strand
TATCAACATATTGTCATCAATGCAGAGGAAAAACATGTGGCCTCTGCGGAAACTTCAATGGAAATCCAAATGATGAGTTCCACACCCCATCTGGAACGACAGTCACCACTCCAGATGAGTTTGGGAAAGCTTGGAAAGTGGAAGGGGACTACACCTGCAGTGATGGGTGTGGCTCCTCCTGTCCACAATGCACCAATGACCTCCCTGCTAGAGCCCAGTGTGAGGTGATTCAGGCAGCTGATGGCCCCTTCAGCGTCTGCCATAAATACGTGGACCCAGCACCATATTTCAAGAGCTGTGTGTTTGATGTGTGTGTGGCTGGACCTGATGCCCTGTGTGCGGACATTGAAACATATGTCAGTGCCTGTCAGTCTGCTAACGTTCAAATCAGCTCTTGGAGACAGAACACCACCTGCAGTAAGTCAACCTGTCAATTTCTCATTTAAAATCAATGGAGAAATTAATATGAGCAATCCGCTGTTTTTTTCTCAACCTCTTCGTGAACTGTCTACTCACAAATGTGGGTAACGGACTTTAGTTATTATAATCATCTAATAGTCACCATTTCTTTCCTCACTTATGAAGGACTTGACTGTCCAGCCAACAGCCATTATGAGCTGTGTGGTACCGACTGTGGTCACACCTGTGCCAGCAGCAATGATGCTACCTGTGAGCAGGGTTGCTCAGAGGGATGTTTCTGTGATGAAGGTTTTCTCAGGAGTGGAACAACATGTGTCCCTGAGGGAAGCTGTGGCTGTCAATATGACGGATTCTACTACAATGTAAGTCACATTCCTTTTAATACTAAGGTTGCAATGAGCAACATTTCCATTGAAACATGTGCTTTCCTCTTTTTCATGTTGTAGGCTGGTGAATCCTTCTGGACAGAAGGTTGCTCCCGACACTGGTGAATCCTTCTGGACAGAAGGTTGCTCCCGACATTGTGAGTGCCATGCTCCCAATGACCTGCACTGTTCTGCTGCGTCTTGCACTTCTTCACAAGAGTGCACCATCCAAAATGGCCAGCTGGGCTGTTTTGATGATATGACCACCTGCACCGTGTGGGGAGACCCACACTACATCACCTTTGATCACAAGACCTACGACTTCCAGGGAACCTGCCGTTATGTTTTGGCCACACTTTGTGGCGACACTGCTGGGCTCCATGGATTCTCAGTGGAAGCCAAGAACGAGCCCTGGAAAGGGCTGACAATTTCAGTCACAGCTGAAGTTTTTGTCAATGTGTGGGGCTATCAAGTGCACATGTCGAGGGGAAGCCACGGTGTGGTGCAAGTGAGTTCAACAACTTTTCAACCCTTGCTGACATTAGATGTCATTTTCAAAAGCACCAGATAGTTGCACCAGAAATACAGTTCTATGATTGCTCATCAGCCTCTGTTTTTCCAATGTTACAGGTGAATGGAGAAACTAAAAACCTGCCTGTTCTCTTGAATGGAACTCGTATTTCTATCTATGCAAGAGGATCTCACACTTATCTCAGTGCTGATTTTGGCCTGACTGTGAAGTACGATGGATCCTTTAAAGTCTCCATCTCTGTACCTTCAACTTACAGGTATCTGCCATGTTTGAATGCTTTTGTTTACATAGTAAAACATCTATATTGTCATATATTTGACACATGTAGCTTCAATCTATCAACATATTGTCATCAATGCAGTGGAAAAACATGTGGCCTCTGTGGAAACTTCAATGGAAATCCAAATGATGAGTTCCACACCCGATCTGGAACGACAGTCACCACTCCAGATGAGTTTGGGAAAGCTTGGAAAGTGGAAGGGGACTACACCTGCAGTGATGGGTGTGGCTCCTCCTGTCCACAATGCACCAATGAGCTGCCTGCCAGAGCCCAGTGTGAGGTGATTCAGGCAGCTGATGGCCCCTTCAGCGTCTGCCATAAGTACGTGGACCCAGCGCCATATTTCAAGAGCTGTGTGTTTGATGTGTGTGTGGCTGGACCTGATGCCCTGTGTGCGGACATTGAAACATACTTCAGTGCCTGTCAGTCTGCTAACGTTCAAATCAGCTCTTGGAGACAGAACACCACCTGCAGTAAGTCAACCTGTCAATTTCTCATTTAAAATCAATGAAGAAATTAATATGAGCAATCTGCTGTGTTTTTCTCAACCTCTTCGTGAACTGTCTACTCACAAATGTGGGTATTGGACTTGAGTTATTATAATCATCTAATAGTCACCGTTTCTTTCCTCACTTATGAAGGACTTGACTGTCCAGCCAACAGCCATTATGAGCTGTGTGGTACCGACTGTGGTCACACCTGTGCCAGCAGCAATGATGCCATCTGTGAGCAGGGTTGCTCTGAGGGATGTTTCTGTGACGAAGGTTTTCTCAGGAGTGGGACGAGATGTGTACCTGAGGAAAGCTGTGGCTGTCAATATGACGGCTTCTACTACAATGTAAGTCACATTCCTTTTAATACTAAGGTTGCAATGAGCAACATTTCCATTGAAACATGTGCTTAACTCTTTTTCATGTTACAGGCTGGTGAATCTTTCTGGACCGAGGGTTGCTCCAAGCAATGTGAGTGCCATGCTCCCAATGACCTGCGCTGTTCTGCTGCGTCTTGCACTTCTTCACAAAAGTGCAACATCCAAAATGGCCAGCTGGGCTGTTATGAAGCAATGTCTACCTGCACTGTGTGGGGAGACCCACACTACATCACCTTTGACGGAGCACTGGCTCATTTCCAGGGCACATGCTCTTACATCATTACTGAGAGTGTGAGCCATGGTACCAACGAAACTCACTTTCAGGTAATAGCCACCAATAATCACCGTGGCAACAACCATGTGTCATTTGTGTCAGCAGTGGATATATACCTAAAAAATCATCCAGAGGGTGCACATGTCAGGATTGGACCCAACAAAAGAGTGAAGGTAAACTTAAATCTACTTTTCAGATGACAAATATTCTATATCTGACTGGTGTAAACACAGGTAACAACATATGCCTCTTGTCTGCCTCTCTCTAATCTCTCATCCCTCCAGGTAAATGGAAATGACGTGTCTCTTCCCATCATAATAGGAACCATAGCTCAGATAGAAAGGCAGGGAAGCTACATAATAGTCAATGCCATTGACTTAATAGTCCAGTTTGATGGCCGGAGTACTCTACTGATCAGAGTGGGCCAACACCGTCAAAATAGAGTCACCGGGATGTGTGGAAACTTCAACAGTGATCCTGCAGATGACAAAGTCTTGCCCAATGGTACACTGGCCCAAAATGACAACCACTTTGGACACAGCTGGAAGTCACCAACAAGCCAACCAGGGTGAGCTGTTAAGAAAAGCAAATGTGGATAATTTTATGAATACTGCAGCCGACAGTAATGGCACCATGACATGTCTTTTCCAGGTGTGGCTCCACGGACGAAGACGGTGGTGATGGATTGAATGACTGTCCCTTTAAAGAAGAATACTCTGAACTCTGTAGTGTCATCGCCAACAGCAGCGGCCCATTCAGTGCCTGTCACCTGCACTCTGACCCCCAGCCATTTTTCACTTCCTGTGTCTATGATCTCTGCCATTACACTCCAGCCAATGGCATGCTGTGTTCTGCAGTCTCAGCCTACGAGAGAACCTGCACTGTGTTGGGGTTGAACATCCCTGAATGGCGCTCTGCTTTGCAGTGTGGTAAGTTTACACCAGATTATGAGATAATTGATGAGAAAAATGAATATTCTGTAGAAGATCTTGCCATAACCTCTCATTTTGTTTCAGTTTCATCACTCTTTGTCTCACCCTTTCTCCACTAGCTGAGTCAGACCCCTGTGAACAGCTGGACTGCACTGAGTATGAGTGGTGTGGTGAGCAGGACGGTGTGTACGGCTGCTTCTGTGATGAGCACCATCATCGGCCCAACAATGAGAGCTACGGTGAGGGCAAGAACTTTAAACACTGCTCTTGTTTGATGAGATCGTGAAAGACAATAGATCGGACTTGCTGTACTAGATTATATAGTATTCATCAGCATTGAAGGCTGTACCCTAACAATTTACATGTTTATTTGATTTGCCTTATCTCTGGTCCTTGCCTTTACAAGCTTATACAAAATATATTGTCCCACATACATCTCTCTTTCATAGACTCGTCCATCACTTGTGTCAGTAGCTCAGGCACCATATCTGTGTCACGCTGCCAGCTGTTTGAAGCTGGCTTCCATCCCAGTGACCTTCACCTCCGAGATGACTCCTGTAAAGGAACTCTCCAGCACGGACGCCTGGTGTTTCACTTTAACAATGACGACCAGCTGTGTGGGACACTTCTCAGGGTAGAGTCCATACATTATATAGACACAAGTTCAAGAGCTTTTAGATATAAACCTTTGCAACATACAGCTTTATATGTGTAAGTAAAATGCATGTTAAAATACTTCAAGTTATTGTCCTCTAACTCTCAAAGAGCAACGGGACCCATTTCATGTATGAGAACACCATCCAGGGCGACGTAGACCCTCATGAGGCCATCATCAGTCGTGAGAAGAGCATCCATCTGCACTTCTCCTGTGAATACCCTCTGGCCCAGGCCGTGTCTATGGATGTAGGCATTAACCCTTTAGAGAGGTGACAACCACAATGCCATTTCGATTTCATTACTGTTATGACAGAATTTATGATTACAGTACTTTTTTACACTGTAGCTGACAAAATACTTTCATGGCTACTTTTCTGGCCAAATGTTTCTGAATATTTTACTCATGTAGATATTATACATTTGAAAACAAATTCCCAACAAAGCTAGTCATTCTCAGGGTTAATCTTGTTTTGTAATGTTTTCCCGTAGCATTGTCAACAGGAGGCTTCCACTTGGCCTGGGTCATTATTACTTGAGGATGATCCTCTATGAGGACACTGGCTTCCGCTTCCCCCTGACCAGAAACAGGAACCTAGAAGTGGAAATAGACCAGAAGTTGTACATCGAGGTGCAGACAGAGGGAGTCGATGAACAGCAGATCTCCACCATTCTGGACTCTTGTTGGGCAACACCTTTCGATGACGCAAGCTACCCTGTCCGCTGGGATCTCATCACTGCACAGTAAAGGAGTTGTTTCACCTTGTGTTAGCACACTGATACCAAGTCCCCTCACTAATTCTGAAATGCTTAGATTGACCTGAACAACTATTACCCCAGCAAGCAATAGTCGTGATTTAAACGTATTGGCTATATTTAGCTCCGATTTAGTCTAGCTACATGTAACCCAAATCTAGCCGATTTAATTTTGAAATTGATTAAATGTAATTTTCGCCATTGCAGATGGCGTGCGGTATGATATTCAATCACGTATGGAGAGTCAACAGTAATTAAAATATGTTTATCTCCATTTTTTGGACATGGTCTCTACATAACCGTATAATTGATGACGTCTACACTTTGGCTATGGTTAGACGTCTACCAAATTTTCACTGACAGCCCAAATTCAGCCGTGATTTAGCCTAGACGTCAGGTCTTCATGTAGACGGCTATTAGACGTTTTTTAAACCAAAAAAATGCTTGCTGGGACATATAAAGTCTACCAGGTAGCACTGTAACTTCCACCATCTTCCCCTTCTTCCAGGTGCCCTAACCCAGAAGATGAAACAGTCGAGCTGATTCAGAACGGCGTCTCAACTGTGGCCCGATTCTCCTTTAGGATGTTCACCTTTACCAACTTTTCATCCATCTACCTGCACTGCCAGGTCCACCTGTGTCTTCTGAGACACAACAACTGCACAGCTGTACGTACCACTTTGCATGTGTGTACTTGTAGTAAGACTTGAAGAATCATCCTGTATACCAACCTGGGGGTCCTTACATCCACTTTGAGTCACCAAAGCTTCACAGGGGGTTGCAAGGCCATCTAGATTTTAAAGGGTGTAAAGAGCATAGCATTAGTTCAGGCAGGACACAATGTCAAGCTCAGCTTACATCCCAGCTACATCAGCTGATCTCAAACAACCCAATCAACTGATGGAGCAGCTGATTGATGGAAGGGAGTCAGCTGATAGATCACATGATTCCTTTCTATGCAACCAATTAGTGAATCTCCTTCAGGGCACCCTATTTAAACTGCTCTGGCCTGCCTACTGTTGTTGCTTCCTCTGCAAGCCGCTTTGCAACCTACATCCACCCCAGCTCCTCCTTTTCATGCTGTGTCTCACTTATCAGTGTCATTTCTGTTTGTCATTGATGCTCTGTTCTGCTCCTGGGGGGTCTTTGCTGCTGCTCTCCCTGCCTTCGGCTTTCCATGTAGGCGCATGGAAGGGCAGGGAGGTTTGCTCTATCTGTAATATTAATATTACAGTTAATCAGTAGTTTTGTACTGTTGTTATTGGTATGCATTGAATATAATATGAAATATCCATAGAATATGTCACATAGTCGGGGGTCATCAGTTTTTCCAATGATAGTAGGAGTGTCGACAAAAAACGTTGGGAACCACTGCGGTATACAACCTGTCATAACAGCTTAAAACTTGTAATCTTGTTTCCTGTAGCACTGCTACCCAGGTTACCACACAAGAGTGGTGAGGGACGTTTCCCATCATGACACTGCAGCCATCTCAGTAGGACCACTAATCCTGAGAAAAGGTAACTCTCACATTTTAATAACCTCTGTATTCCTGTACAGTAGATGACATACTGTACTGCTCAGTCAGTGGATTATGAAAAGTTATCTTACTTGAATTACATAAAATGCTGAGTAAAGAGGCTTAAATGCATTTTGTGCACATTTAAATCAGCACAGTGTTCATGTATACATGTGTGTAAACAAACTACTTGTCTTTATTTTACAGCTGCAGATGAAAGGATGAAAACAAGCAGTGCTTCAGGCCAGCTGACCTCAGTGATGACCCTGCTGATCAGTTTGCTGGCCGCCAAAACTCTGACCTAGAGCGATTAAAGATACAAAAAGTAACAGAATATTTGGAAATGTGTCCTGTGAATTACTCCTGCATTGTGTTCCTCTCTGAGAGGTCTTCTTTTAAGTTGTGGTAGTTTTTCTTTCCAACATTAGAGGGCAGCATTAGATCAAATACACATTTGGCTCTTTGTTCATGAGACTTGTATCTGTTTCTCATCTTTTTGTATTTGGTATAAGCTTCAGCTGTGTTTAACCTCAGGGCTGTTTCTGTGACATTATGATCATCAAACAATATTTCATTAGTGACAAACCTTGATGATGGAGATTAAGATGATAAATTAAGTCATTTTGTCTGATATAGGAATCCCATTGTATGCAGTGTGTATACATTTTTTTTACTCTGAATAATGTTTGAATTTTCTAAAAAAATAAAAATTGCATTGCTTTAAAGTTGAGAGTTATTTCTTGCATAGAGACATCTATTAATCATTTCAATCAATAATTTATTTGTCACATTAAGTTATACAAGATGCAACTGCACTGAAATGCAATACCATCAGCTCCTCCAACTTGGTCCATGGTCTCTGGTTGTGGAATGATTTAACTGTAGTTTTGTTAGTGGTGGGGGGTAAAAAAAAAAAAAAAAAAAAAAAAATCAATGCAGCATAGTATCCAATATTTTGTGTGTCAATTTTGTGTTAATACACAGACGTCAAGTGTCAATTTTTTATTTAAATAATTAATATTACAAATATAAATTCAACTTTTGGTAGCCCACTAGAATAATAACTAACTAACTAACTAAATAAATAATAGCTTTTTTAGTCCACTAGACACATTTTGCTGCAATAAAAAATGATATTGAAATGATAAGTGTTTTTATTCCTCTTCAGGCATGATAAAGAAATTGAAGTTCCTTTATCTTTTATTTATCTTATTTACCTGCAAGTGTCTCCTGTTATAGAAGGACTGGCAAGATTTTCTTGAGCTGCACAACATTTCTTGGATTCCATCAGCCATTTTGGTTTTGAGAGACTTGTGTTGCACTTATGACACCTGGCCAGTGGGTGGCAGTGTATGGCATGACATGCTTGGGTTCACTGTAGTAGCTTATGTGCAACTATAGCATAGAAATGCATGCATATAAAAGCAAATGGCTTTCAGACAGCTGTCCAGTGTAGTGACCACTATGTGTGAAAGGGTTGCAAAAAGAGTAATAAATTGCAATGTATCGCAATAGATGGAATCACACTACTCAGCATATCACAATACGTGCTAAATTGCAATAATGTTTAGTGAAGTATCCTTTCAATGTTGTATCGTGACTTACGTATCGTGATAATATTGTATCATTGGGCCTCTGGTGATTCCCACCCCTAGTTTTTGGTACAGTTCCTCCTGTTTTTTTTTGACAGATTAGATCCACCACATACTCAGTGAACTCATTGATGTCATCAGTGATGTCGATGGTGGTTTCCAGGGATGTACTCCAGATTCTGATTCCATCACTTCCATCACCTGGGGGATGCATCATAGTTTGTTTACATATCCTGACCTCAACAAGATGGCTGCATGGTCGTTCTCGACTCTGCAGCCGCCTCTAAACGGCATTGCAGTCTTCCACAGTGTTCAGTTCACTTGTGGTTCACTGTGAGCAGGAACAGGACAACACCTCACATACCTACTGCACTGTCACACTTAGTCCTAACTAACTACTGGTTAGTTATTACTTAAGGAAACCACACTGTACTTTCAAAACAACTTCTCTGCAGGACACAAAAATGTAACAATAACCACAATTCAAACCATTAATACAGGATGGTTCTCATTTGACATGAAAGGAACTGTCGTTGATACAAGAGGTCAGGTTTCTTTCTTTTGTGCTCAACCTCCTTTGTTGGGCTGAGTGTGGAGACCGACAGAGCCGATATCTCCTGTGTTCTCTCTTTGGGAGCGAAATTCATCATTGTCCATCAACGTGTCCCCACCAGTATGGCATGAGACTTACAGTAGACATAACAACACTTACCACACACCCACAACATGTAATTTGTCATGATGTTACTGTGGGGTGCGGTACAAAGACTTCAAAGAGGGGCAATATGCCCAATACCATATGTCCAGATGCACAGGCTCTCCAGTCCACTGCTGTCAATCCAGGTAAGTTATGTGGAGATTACTTTACAGATCATGTTTCACATCTGTTGGCTTAATAGAAAAAAGAATGTAAGTGTATAATCTCATTAAGCAGTTTTCATGGTCTACTCCTGAACCCAAAACATGTGTAATCAGGATGGTGCTGGAGGACCAACACACCTCTTTATATCCGAGTCATTGTTTGATCACTCTGTGTTTTTCATGTAATAGCTTAGCTCCTCTGACAGTGTACAAAAGGAAGGTTAATCCTGTGGCTTATGTGGTATTTGCAGGCTTTTAAAGTCAGTGTGCGAACATGAATGTGAGACGGAAACAGAAACTTGCTCACAAGATAGTGATAGTGATTACTTAGCAGACATCTTTTGTTGAGAGAAAACCTTGTGACAAATCAAATGTCATGCTCAGGATCTGCAGGAAACCATGCGTCTGATTTCCACGTACAATGAAAAGGCAGGTTGAGTGTGAAGGTTATTACTTTACAGGTATACCCAATTTACTGTTTAAGGTTAAAAGTTGTATGCACAGTTTGGAAAATAACTTAGACCCACAAAATGACCGTCTGTGAATCAACTACTGTCCCCACGCTACATTAAATTTGTAAAGAAAACAGTTTTTTCTGCATGCCTCTGGTGAACAAAGAACCAAAACACAGAGGAAATTCTTGATGAATTCAAGACAAAGTGGTGCGTGATTAACAACAGCAAAACTATATCAAAAGTATTTACACACTCTCACACAACTCATGCAGTAAAATCTGAGTCTCATGTATCCAGTGGCATGCTCAGTACTTCCCGAACACATGCATTTTCAATAAAAACCTTACAATTTAAAACACTTTTGCATAAACAGCAGAGGCACGCTACTCTTCCATGTGTGAGACTTTATGCAGAAGTGTTTGCTGTTGTTAAACGTGGACCCCTATGACTTCAATTCATCAAGAATTTTCTGTTTTTGGATTTTCCGTTCACCATGCAGCCATGTGAGAGCAAAGGTTTCTTCCCAAATTCAAAGTAACATGAGAAGAGTGAAGACCAAAACGCACCGGCGGCGAACGCTGGATGTCAAAAAATACCCCCCTATTATCTTCAATATACAACCACCCACTCTCTGCTTGTACATACCAGTTCCCACATCAGCTCTTTTTCTCTGCTCCTATGGCAGCTCGACTCCTTTCCTCACCATGGATGTACAAAGAGATATCTGTAGCTGTTGCTGTGTCTTGTGTGTGACAAAGAATGGATGAAGAGAGACTCGTTGTTGAGCTCAAGAAATATCCTGGACCCATAACCTCATCATTATAATGACAATGGCCAGAAAGATACTTCCTGAAAGATACTTTCAGACAGAGTTTTTGTGAATTTGATAGTGCGATTGCTTTATTGAAAGTACAGTAGCACCATTGCCAATAGTGGGATAGTTAGTGGGCTAAAACTGTACATTAGTAGTTGAGGTAGCACGTTGAAAGGCAGATAGTTAAAGTCATTGCCTTATAGAAGCTCGGTTTTAGTAAGTTTTCCAACTTTTGCCAAGAGGGAACTTTAGATATTGGTCCCTAGATTATGTTCACCGAGTTTCATGCAGATCGGTCAAACTTCCTAGGAAGAGATTGATTTTAAGTTTTTTTCAAAAAAATTCAAAATGGCGGAAAATCTATATAACCGGAAGTTATGGGTTTTGAGGCAAATTTGTTCCTCGTGAGGAGAGGCATCTCTGTGCAAAGTTTCATGTCTCTACAACATACAGGGCATGAGATATGCCCATTCAAAGTTTGCAATTTCAATCGGTTGCTATAGCGCCCCCCTTTGGCCAATTGATGTAATATTGCTTCATTCGCATCCTCCCATGACCCTCTACCACTGTGCCAAATTTCACATGGATTGACCAGTGAGGAGAAAAATGTGGAACAGACACACCAAGAGACAGAGTTTTTGTCCTTATATAGTAAGATAGGGGCTGTCCACATATGGTTTTCAGCTCATGCAAAGGTGGTAGTACAGAACTTTCAGTAAAAGTAGTTAGAACTTTGCATGGTCATCTGGTGATGAGCTGCAGCATGACGCGTCTAGTGTGTGCTAGGGGCGGCATGTGACATGCATCACATGATGTGTGTTTTCAGCTTAACTGGTATACAGATGGTCATTTGGGGGATGAAGTATTCCTGTAAGAAGATACTGATGATGGCATCAAAGTAAAATTCAATAGTAAAAGCCCTGGGCTGGACCACTGTGCTGTGTACAAGTGAGACTGACAGTAAAGACAAGATGGTCAGTTGCTGTGATTTTGTGGTCACCTGCACGTCGACATGTACTCAGCATTGTTGGGGGAAATAAGGAGGATGCTACTGTGATGATAATGATAAAAGGCTTGTGGGCTAGTCAGTTACTGAAACCACTTCACTCAACATAGTAAACATTCAACTGTCACCTCTCACACCTCCACAGCTCCACCCTCTTGACCATATACCAAAAATCCAAGATGGCGACAGCCAAAATGTTAAAGTAGAGGCTATAAAATGGGAGTCTACAAACCAGTGGGTGACATCATGTTAGCTATGTCTAGTACCGAGGGGGAAACACGAGTTTGTGTATACAGTTATTGAAACATTCCACTCAAAACCAAAAATGCTAACCATGTGGTGGCTCTAGATAACAGTCCTTCATATCACCAAAGTCATAGCTGTCGAAATATATTTTAGTCTGGACCAACATGATGGACTGATCGACCAACCCGCAGACTGACATTGCCATCCCTGCTGCTGCAGAGAATGGTAAACTGACGCTAACCCTGATTAGTGTTGTGAAATCTCTCCCCTCAAAATCAAAGGTATAATGTGTCCTCCTAAAGTGCAGTCCCATTTATTCAGTCCTTTTCTTTAACTCCTCTATCCTGCATCTAATTAGATTAACTAAGTGCAGTTCCTGAAGCTTCACAGACTTTGTCCCACCTTTTTTTAACCCACCCACATATGTCAAACATAACAGCATCCATATGTGGCGAGTCATACCTTATCTTTCACTTGTAAACTGCTCCTTGAAACTGCATAGACATTAGATGGCTTGAAGGGAAAAGAACAATCTGATAAATTGTGGCAAACTTTCATGAATTTCTTTGCAATGACTTAAATATAGTGTACATGTGTTTCTGAGTTTAAGTAGTGCTATTGATATATCTCAGAAGACATCATTAAAAGCTCATTGAATGTCTACAAGTGGACGCTGTTCTCTGAGATTTTGTTTGTCTTGGTCTGATTTTCTGTCAAAAAAATGTCTACCTAGCAGTTTCCAGCTCAGAGCCATGAAACCACGTCGAATACTCATCCCTCCACTTTAGACCTGAGCTGTTTTTAGAAGCAGGCCTGGGAGTTGGTAGCCTCAGGAGGGCGGTAAGGAGAGAGGCAGAATGAAGAGGAAGATGGTGAAAGAGGAGGAGAAGGTGGCAGATGGGGAAAAGAGAGAAATATGAGTGATAGGTTGTTGACTTTTACAAGATGCTGAGGGCTTAGAGGGCCTAATTGGATTTGCTCGTGAAGTCCCCAGTGTGGTGTGTTGGAGGGGTCAGGAACGGTCCCATCTGACGTCTGACCTCTCCTCTTCCCCTCATGTCAACACCACTGACCACTCTGCAGCCCACAGCATGATCGCATCTGAACTTGAGTCTGTTTATGCCAGATTCTCTGGGATTCTTTATACAGATAGGATCTGTATTAAACAACTTTGTGGTTTTGAAAAAAAGGGCATATTAACCACTGATATAGTTCCCACCAAGATTTCTCCCAACATCCCAACTGCACTTCAGTGTGTCACATGCTGCCGGTTTGAAAGACATATTGAATTACTGGTTATGAGGATGAATGTGGGATTGGGCTTCATTTTTTATCACTTTGTTCCATTTTGAGTGCAATTTTTTCATTACTGTTTTGTTTTGGGTGAAGCATAATTGGGAAATAGACATAATCTTGGTATTTGGACAGTTAAAGTGAACCTAAAGGAGCAGTGTGCAGGATTTAGTGGTATCTAGGGGTGAAGAATTGCAGATCCCAACCAAACCTCTCCCATGTGCCAAGCATGAACTCCCGAATTCCTTCAGTGTTCATTGTTCAGGAGGTTTATAGCTGGAGCTGAATTATCCACAGAGGTCTCTGCCTCTCCAAAACAAATGGACCAAGTGATTTAAACTGTTAAAAACAGTGTGTGTGTGTGTGTGTGTGTGTGTGTGTTTCTCCTATGCTGTTGCTAGCCCAGCACCTATTGTGTGCTCACCTTTTTCTCCGATAATTCAGGAGGCTTCCATCAGGAGGTCCCCTCCTCCTATACCAGTTTAAATCAATAAAAACACAAATGAGCTACTAACTATGGTGACTGATGCGAAACACGAAAAACATGAATGGTCCTGTCTTGAGCCAGTATTTGGTTTGTCGGTTCTGGACTACAGTAGAAACACGGCGCAACATGGTGGACACTGTGGATGAGGACACACTTCCTATGTAGATATAAATGGCTCATTCTAAGGTAATAAAACCAATTTTTTTTTTTCTGGTGATTATACACTAAAGAAAACATACTTATTACAATATATTCAGTTTCTTCCAGTGTACCCCCCTAAATCCTACACACTGGACCTTTAAATCTTTAAAGTACAGTTTTACAGAGAATGGGAACAAACATAAAGTTTATGGTGGTGAAATAAAAACACTAAAACAATTAAATCTAGTAATTTAATAGCCATTATAGAAAAAAAAGAGGTTCTAACAGTGACTGCATTAAATTCCTGTGAGCAGCAGGTAACCTTTGCCACACCTGTCCACTCTATCCTGTATGAACAGAAAAGATTTTTCTTTTTCGTCGTTTGTTTTTCTCGTTGTTCACAAGGCCTTTTGTTTTGATCAGCCCTCTCTTGATGAGGACATATCCGTCCATCTACTGTTTCTGTCGAGAGTAATTAGATTTCCCTGGTGAATTCTATACTCCTGAGAAGGCTGGACGGTCAGGGGAGTGTAGCTGCAATCCTAGAAGTCATGAAATTGACTTAGCAAACCATGTGTGAAAAATCAGCACTTTGTAAAGTGAAATATACGCACCGTGACTTTAATCCATGCTGTGTTCTTCATGGATTTACAGTGACATCTTTACTGTCCTGAAAATTACAGTTCACAAGAGCAAAATACACGTTTTTTTTCCTTTAAAAAAAAAAATGTTTATCTATAGTCTTAATGTGTTTCAACCATGTCCCATTCAAAGTGAAATAAAAAAAATATGATTACATCTTATCTGCCCCCCTTCCCACTAACTATTATGTTGTGTGTGGTCATGCTTATTCATGAATTAATTCCACAAAAATCCATTATAATAAAAATGCCGTAATTATGAATTATGTTGTCTGTGACATTTCCATCAGCTTTCCATCTGATATATTAGATCAGACTTTACCAGAGGGCTTCCTCTTGCCATCTGGTTCTACTGTCACCCCATGACTGCATCCTTTAGTCCTCAGACCTACAGTACAGTCTACAGCCTGGCTGCTTTAAAAGCATCTGGGCATTTTGCTTTTTTGGGTCTTTTATTTATTTCCACCAAATGGCAGTAAGTGATACATGAAATTTACTCCTCATCCTTTAAAAGCCCCCCGGCTGCTCCCACGTGTTCTATTTGTTCTACTTCACGCTTCATCGTGCAACTTCAAGATTAAATATCCCAAGCACATTTAAGATGCAGGCCTCAGTTGTATAGTGTTGCCTCCGGCTGCAGGAACTTGTATGCTTATAAAATGTTGACTTCACTATTGTTGAAAACAAAAAGTTTCAGGCTGTTAGTATGCATCCCTCTGAAAAGTGATACACTAGAATTCTATTGTTGGGGCATAACTAGTTACATGTAATTAAATTACAAAATAAATGTAATTGTGATTGAGTTACAGTTACTGAAAATAAAAATGTAATTAAGTTACAGTTACTAATTAAAATGTTGGTGATTACAAACGGATTACATCTAAATCTATTATTTTTAGTAAAAAAAACCTCAAAAAGTTATACAATTTAATATGTGATATTACTTTAATGAAGTAATCAAAATGGTTACATTACTTGTTATATTTTAAACAGGGTAACAACAAGTAATTTGTAACCTATGACATTTCAAAAGTGATAGTACTTAATCCAGTTATTTGGACATAATCACCTATTTGGGAAGACTGCGATTACATGACCACTGTGCTGACCGGAATAAAGAAGAAAGTAGTACAAAGAGCAAAACTCTGCGTAAGAAGGCAGGTTGAGGTGATGGATGAGTCAAACAAACACAGGACTTTCCCCCAGGAGACTGGTGATTGCAAAACCAAGTGAACTTTGAGCTATTTTAAGGTATGTCTTTACCATGTTTGTTTTCCGAAACCTAATCTACATGTCTTTACTTTCCATACCTAGCCTATTTAACTTTATATGCCTAAACCTAAGTTACATAACTTAACTTTCCAAACCTAACCACATACCTTTACATTGCCTAAAGATAACCTACATAACTTTACATTGCCTAAATCTAACCTATGTAACTTAACGTTGCCTAAAAATAACCTATGTTACTTTACTTTCCAAACTTCCCCTACGTAACTTTAACTTTAGGTTGCCAAAGCCTAACTTACATGACTTTACATTGCAGAAACCTAACTACGCAACTTTACTGTCCAAACCTACCTTACATAACTTTACGTTGCCTGAACCTTCCCTACTGAACTCTACGTGACCTAAACCTCACCTATGTTACTTTATGTTACCTATACCTAAAATACGTAACTTTACTTTCCAAACCTAACCTACATAACTTTACATTGCCTAAACCTAACCTACATAACTTTACCTTGCCAAAACCTGTGCTACACAACTTAACTGTCCAAACCTAACCTACAAAACTTTATGTTGCTTAAACCTAATCTACGTAACTTTACTTTCCAGACCTACCCTACATAACTCTACATTGCCTAAACCTAACCTACATGACTTTGTTGCCTAAACCTAACCTGTGTCACTTTACGTTGCCGAAACCTAACCTACTTGACTTTACGTTGCCTAAACCTAATCTACGTGACCTTATTTTCTAAACCTAAGCAAATTTACGTTGCCTAAACCTTACCTACGTAACTTAATGTTGCCTAAACCTAACCTACGGAACTTTACGTTGCCTAAACCTAACCTACATGACTTTGCATTAAATTTGTAACTTTATGTTCAGTACGAAATGGGACAATGCCAAACCTAAGCTACATAACTCTACATTGCCTAAACCTAACCTACATAACTTTATGTTGTCTAAACCTAACCTACATAACTTTGCATCAAGTTTGTAACTTTATTCAGTATGAAACATGACAACGCCATTTGTGAGGCGCTAATTCGTCAGGTATCATACACCTGTTGTATGTGCATTTCCATGACATATCATATGAGCCCTTCTATGAGGATAAGGGTCAAGTTTGTACTTCTTTGGGGTTCCTTTTAAAGTAATTGCTTGATATTTTTGGAATTATGCTTTTTTGTTTACTTGCAGAGAGCTAGATGAGAAGATCAATGACACTCATATCTGTTCGGTAAATATATAGCTACTGTCAGAAGCTAGTTAGCTTAGCTTGGTACAAAGACTAGAAACGGAGGGAAACAGCTCCAAATGTAGCGAAACTGGGAAACTATAAAACTCACAAATTAACATGTTGTATCTTATTTGTTTGATCTGTACAAAAATTAAAGTGTAAAAACAACAAATGTAAAAACATTTGGACAGAATTGGGCTAGCTGTTTCCAGTCTCTGAGCTAAGCTAAGCTAACATTCTGCTGTAGTTAACTCCATATTTTAGCAAGTTTACATGTGTAGTCTAGTGAGAAAAATTAAAATTTCATTCCCAGCTTTCAAGTCATTTGGTCTGACCAGATAACACAGTTTTCTGAGTCATTTCAATTTACTTAAAATGCTTTTAGCTAATTTGCCTACATACTCTAATTAAGTTTGTCCCAGGAATTAGAAGGCCAGAGGCTGATGGAGTGAGTGATGGACTGGACAGAAGATAATGACAAACCTCCTGCTTTCCTTTTCCACTGTGTCACCATATTCTCTTTCCTCCGCCCCAACACCACTTCACCCCCTCCAACTGTGACCATGGGCTGTTTATCGACTGGCTTCTTCTTCCTGTTTGTGGTACTAAGAGGCTGAAATTAGATCTGCATCGCCGAGGATTTGAGATAAATTGGGCAACGGATCAGTCCTAACTCGATTTTCTTTTGGTAGTGGAGGGGGGAGAAGAGGATAGTTTGGCATGATGCAGCAGACAGGATAACACCAGATTAACACGGACGAAGATGGGGTGAACATGGATCTGTTGAGAGTGGCGTGTGCTGCAGTTAGTGAGTTTTACAAACAACAGGATGTGAATTGTGCACAAGAGTGGAAATTGTGGACACACATAGGTCTGGGATTGTCTAGCTTTAGTCCATGCTATGCAGAGCCTCATCATTGGCTGCATGCTTTCCTCCGCCGTGGCTCCCTGGGTTGGCCCAAATGGCTGTAGCACACAGGGGTAATCGGCCGCTCCCATTACAACTCCCAGGGGAGGGGGGTTTGCTCCTTAGCTTCTTTGTACGGTTAGGAGTCGGGGTGTTGATCTCACTCTTTTCACTATCCCACTTTGATCTGACTCCAATCCCTGACAGCTGATACTGTAGCCGAACCTGACACTCGGCGCAGCCTCTGAACAAATCTGGAATGGGAAGAGGAGAATGGGATTGAGACGAGCAGGGCTGAATGCCAGAGTATCTGTTGTTTGGTGTGCCAGACAGACATGATGACCCTCTTGCTTAAACTCAGCCCAAGAGGTCACAGCCTGTACTGGAGAGGAGGGAATGCCCTGAGGGTAAACAAGTGTCTCTTGATGTTGTTGTCACTTTCATCTGTTCACATGGATGAATAAAAAATAACTTGGACATGATGTTGAGATGGGATTCTGTATCAGCATCTGTATAACCAAGGGATTCTGTTCTTTGAAGTATGTCGATGTTGTGGATAATGTACAGACAAAATCTTGCCCTGGAGATTTTTCAAAATTCAATGGAGGACCATAGGCAGGATAAGTCTTTGGCTGAATCCAAATGCCATTCCTCTGGACTTAGGGACTGATCCCTCGCAGACTTCAGTCATACGTACTGTGACAAGTTCACCATCACTACGTAAAGTCTGCAAGGGCAGAGACCACAAGCTGCTGATAGACAGCCCTTGAGACTGTTTCACTCGTTGCTATGGAAATGTTCAAGTGACGATGCGAACTGCTGTCATATTCTTTTTTCTCATCTGTACCTGTAAATAAATCTGTATGACATTTAAACTGCAGTAATTCAAATACAGAGATGGTTGTAAATAAGGACCGAGCCTATGTTTCTATGTATTTCTGTATCACAATGTTTTTGATTATTTTTTTTCTGGCCTTCAAAATTTAAGTCTTGTTTTAATAGGCTACAGTAATGGTTTTGCATACATATTAAGTTTTGTTTTTTAGTAATCTGTATTGCAATGAATTTTGGGCAATTAAATCAGTGAAGTCTGATAAAGTCTGCACCCCAAGTGGACTCTGTGGAAGTCTGCAGAAAGTCTGCTTTAGGCCTCTTGTTGACTGGAGAAATTGTAGATTGTAGATTTGGACAGCCCTAAGCACTCCCAGAGTAACCAGGAACACACCTGTAAAGTCCACGAGTCTGCAAGTACGGTGAAGTCCAGACATTTGGATTCAGCCTTAGTCTTGAGATAACAAATCCAATCGATTGATCAGAAAATAGTAGCTAGGAGGTTGAGTGAGGCCCCGAGCTTGTAATGGTCTTCAAAATAAGTGAAACATTTTGCTCGCTACTTTTGTATTGCTGAGCGCTTCGTGTTTTATGTACTATGAGCCTCACATTTTTGCAGAACGACCTTGAGTGCCTCAAGTTCACACCTTCAATTCAGAGCGGAAAAAGTGCTCAGTGTCATTGGCTTTTTTTCCCTATTGTCCAATCAGACAATTTGAGAGGTGGGCCTTTGCTGGTGGCGACAACAACACATAGTAGGGTACATGGTTGGTGTCAAGCTAACCTTAGCTCACTTTCATCGTCGCCCTGCTAGGCAATCTGCAAGACATATCTGAACATTTTTTTAATATCATTATTTTTTGGCTTTTACCTTTATTTGACAGGACGGATTAAGTGTGAAAGGGGGAGCAAGAGAGGGGATGACATGTAGCAAAGGGTCGCAGGTTGGAATCTAATCTGCAGCCGCTGTGGCAAGGATATTGCCTTTGTACATAGGACGCCCGCCCTACTCAGTTGTCACCTCAACTACTTTCTAACATTTTACCAACTAGAATAAGATCCAACGATTGACAGCAGACTTTCAAACTATCCCTGACTCATCCTAAAATAAGCCTTGAACCAACCATCAAGCTCCTAGACCTGGTGGTGGTACTTCCTGTGATTTTTTCTCTTTCTGAGGGTCTCATGTACCCACATGGATCTTCTTTTCCTTGTGACCAAGACACTATTTGGGAACAGCCCCTCACCCTTAATCAAAGCCAGAGCAAGTTTCCTCCACCTGTCAATATGTTCTGCAGATTTTAAGGTACAGATCTGTGACTTTACCTCACAGCAAAATGTTAATATAAGGACAACAGATTCAGTGGTCTTCTAGAAACAATTTTAAAACATTTTGGAGGATGCAAAATGCTGATTAGGGTCTAAATCTAGTCTGGGTCTGGTGAAATCTTAGTCTCAGTCTATGCCAGGATGTACAGTATCAGCATGGGGAGAGTGTGGCCCCAGTCTGGCAACAGAAAAAACGTCAGTAATAAAAAAAACTTGATTTATTCAGACATAAAAGTGTCACCTTCATTAAGGTCAACACAAATCATGTCAACTCAAAGATGGCACAGAACTGCTTCCTAGTTCGGTGACTTTGTATTTTCAACATTCTTCTTGTAACACAATTTTATGAGTGTATCTGAGACAGAAAAATCCAAGTTCTGGGTGATGGGGAGCCAAGTATGTGATTGTCAACAACAGCCCAGAATTCACAATATAAAGGAGCCTTCAGTTTGCCCTTGGGTTAAGACTACCATAATTGCTGCTGAGTCTGTGTACCAGAAAAGTTCAGAACTTGTCACACGACATTTTAACAACAAAGAGAGCTTAACTTTCTCATAACTTTGTCTCTGATCTTATTTCTACAGTTCTGACAGTTGTATTTTTCCTGAAGGGACAAGAGACTGAAAGCTGTAAGGCCAACCCTCCACAGGTGCTACAGATGGGCCCCACCAGCATTAACTGCAAAGCTCTATCGGCTGAATGGTATAGAGCCATCAGCAATCTGAGCCTTCCTGAATTAAACTGAGAGAAAAGCCTTTTAAACAGTGGCTACCCAGAGATCCCTTGGGTTACGCGGGGGCGTTCAAAGACTTCCCTGTGTGATGACTCAGTTGTCTTTCAACCATGCACACAACAAGGCGTGCGTTCCTCTGTATATATGCTTAACCAAGCTTAACAAGCGTCACTTAGGTGTTCTTGGTTTCACCGTTTAAGGCACGCCTCCTCCTCTTGATTCTAAAGATCACCAATGCAGTTTGCATACATCACAACCAGACAAGCTGCAACTCATTCTGCCTCAGGTCAGCACTAAAACTGATGTTGACCGATTGGGCCTCTTGTCTGTCATCACAGACCGTGAACATACCTGAACAATACAGTGGAAAGAAACGAGAAATGTTCATTAGTGGGATTTTCCACTATGTTAAGTCATGTTCAGGTAGTAGAGTATTTTCACATTTTGTTGGAAGTATTGTCAACTGAAGGGTTATATTTTCCTCACAGAAGCCTATTCAAAGCCTGTTTGGTAACAACAAATTGCTCTATCATTTTTGCATAGTTAGCATATAAGCAGTAGGCCAGATGGGTCATTTTTAACCCTCCACAAGGGATTTTGGCATCTCAAGCACAATGGTTTCTTTATACACATGATGCTATTGGAAAAACTCTTGCTTAACACGGTATCAGTATCTTCGTTACATAGTAAACACAAGGATGAAGTACCAGAACCCACAGGCTCTTTCTCTTTCTTGTATGTCTAGATAGATGTGGGAAAGGTCCATGTCATACAAGAGAGCTGTATTATCTTTTGGAGTACAATAATCTGCTACCGTGTCCTCTTCCACATCCACAGTGCAACATTACATCACTCCTTTATTTAGAGGCCATATCGATGTGACATCATGAGCATCACTCTATACCTGCATTCACCACAGAGACGAGTGGCTGGGATTGAAACTCAAGCCTGTGTATTATATGAGATGCAGAACATCAACGCTTGTCCTTGGCTTTTCTGATGGCTAATCAGATTTCATGAGGCAGAATATGAGGACAGAGTTCCAGTTTCCCGTACGCTCTGTCCAGATAACAGAGTGGACGTCTCACAAATAACATATGTCTTGAGGAGATCATCTTGTTGGTTAGCATGTTTTGGCCAAGACTGGATTACCAACAGGGCCTGGAGCGCACCAGTTTAAAGAAACAGCAACATTTTACAGTATGCACTGATTTGCTTGCATGCTGACAGTTTCAGAGAGAAGACTGATGCCACTCTCATATCTGCATGGTAAATATGAACTTGAGCACCTGATTACCTGAGCTTAGCACAAACACTGAAAAGAGGGGGAAACAGCTAGCATGAGAAGTGGTAGGAGGGATTTATACTTCTGCGTTGTACCCATGGCATACCGTACATATAAGACATTTTTTGTCGCTGAACCTTGTGAGCTATAATGGAGCCAAATTCTGTAACATTACCTTTGTTAAATGTTGCTGTTGTCCCTGGCTTCATATGAATAGAGGAAAAGTCCGCTAGCTACTTGGCTAATTTATAAAATGTAAAATGCCATAGGCTTGTGCTAAAAGCATTAGCATGTTGTATTTGTAGGGAAAATGTGTACGCAAAAGACAAGTGCTTTGTCTGTGAATGCGACGAGTTATAATGAAGCTGATTTGTGTATTTGTGTTTGAAATTGTCGCTATAAAGCCATGTTTAATGTGTTTTTAATGTGTTTTGAATGAACTGAACTTCACAACACTTCACAGAAACCCCACTGTCGACTAGTGTTTTGGAAGTGTAACTGCAGAGTGCCACAGACACACCACCGCACAAGAGAAACTAAAAACTTGGTATTTCACCTGGATGCGTGTGGCTTTGCAGAACATAGCAGTGCATGCTTCAGCAAGCTTGGTGACCGTCTCAGCCCGTGCTCTCAGTGCACGTTCATGAGTTTTCCACTTTATACGAAAATGCGGAACAAAAATGTATTGGTTTGATGGCAATGAGAAGTTGGGCTGAGTGGCAAAATGTGGGTTTGGAAAATTTGGCAAATTAGACTGAAATATTACACACATACAAAATAAGATCAGCTTATCTGATGCATGTCAAGTTTGAAGGCAAGCAGAATACAGTATTCATGTGTTCCGATAATTTGCATATTTGATGGACTGGCTTGTAAGCCTGTTTAACCTAACCTCTGAGCATCTAAATTTGTAAGATGATAATCCCAGAAGAGTAAAAAATCCTTTCTGTTTGACGTTACAGTTGGGTGTATGCTCTCCTGTAGGTTTAATCTTAATCTTAATAAACAACTTTTTAGGTTTCGGTTTTGCTGGCTTATCCAAAATTTGACAAGATGACCCAATGTGAGCCAGAAAGGCCATGCACCAGGCTCACAACACTGTGTGACGTGGGATTTAAGACACCGCCCTCTGGTGAAATACCAGGCTTTAAGGGAGTCCCTCAAAGCCACAGATCTGGAAAGATAATACATGCAAGAATGTAGTATAACAATAGCACCAGTAGAGGTGAGTCATACACACAATAATTTTACTCAGCAATGTCAGTTACACACCAGTATCAACCTAATGTTTGCTAACATTTAGCCACACGAGCTACTGGTCATACCGGACCAAATACTGTAGGGCTACAGTGGTGAAACTCCTGAGGGTCGTTAGAGAGCAAGGATGCATTTTATTGTTTATAAATTACTTCCTCTTTTATTTGCTAGAAAAAAAATGTTTTCATATACTCAAAAAAGTTGCATTTTTATTTGTTCTGTCAAAGTTATTATCACATGATAAAGTAGTTCTCATCAAGGGCTAATTTGCAAGCTCTTAGCCTTGGTGCCTTCACTAATTTAGACTCAGATGTTTTCATTCTAACGGACACATTTGGATACTGCTTTCACTTTCTAGTTGAGCCCTCACATGTGATTCATTTCTGCAGTACTTGTTGTTATTCTCAGCATGTGCTGAGAACTACCCCTCCATGATATAACCGGATTTTCTAATGACATCCCTGGAACAAAAACAATGCTCAGATATAAAGTGTTTCATATTAAATGCTTACAAGGTTTCAAAGCTGCTTTGACAGGCGTTTGAAATGTACAGCTGGCTCAGAGTGTTAGTGTCATTCAAGCAGTGTGTTTATACCTCTAGGTGCGGATTGGGCTTTGGAGGTATCTTAGTCGTATCTTGTGGTTGTTATCATGCTATAGATCATTTTCTGTTATGACACGAAGGCTCTGTTGGCTCAGTGACTCACCTGTCAGGACGGGCAAACAAAAGAATCAAGAGGAGGAAGCATGTACAAAATCTTCACTTGAATGCGTGATGAAGCAAGTCAACATTTTGAACAATGGCTTATGTCTGTGGTTGACATTTTGTTGTTGTAGAGACGACTAGATAGATATTCTCTTTCAAAACAGTTTCCTGGGTGACTTTCTCATATTCATTTCTGTTATAAACACAAGAAGCCATGTGCCTGTCCTTAACAGTGCCTGGATACTTTCTGATGGCACGTCTGATGTGTGTGTGCCAGACACCTGGTACGCAGACGGGACACATAAATAGAAACAGGCAACATGTGTGGTTTTACATAAAATGCAGTTAAACCAGTAATGTTTTAATGGTGTTCCCCCCTTGAATGAATCCATGACAAACAATTAAATCCTTTCCCGTCCGCCACAAAGCCACTGGTTGGAATGCTTCACCAATTATTAAGGACGCTGCATGAATTGTGTCAAATGTTCCTTATTTTGTCACTTCCTACCAAACACATTAAAGCGCCATTGTCGCTGACAATGGAATGACTGTGGTCAATAAAAGTCGTGACTCTCCAAAGCTCATTAAGCTTTAATCACCTGCTTTAGGGCCGCAGACATTTTATAACCCCTCAGCCAACAAGGATGTTGTTTCCTAGGAATGCATTAACTGTTGGATCAATTTGATTCATCAAATAGTTAACTGGGTTTGAATGTACTTGAAATTTTATGACTCTTTACCTCATTTTCGAGGTCACAGTAAAGGCCTTTAAACAGCCGGGGCGTGACGAATAAACAACATGAATATTTACATGAATATTTTGCTTTAAACTACCAGAGGTTGTGTAGACTGAACTATCCATTTGTTGGCCTGTGCATATCAATTAGCTAATGTCTATCTTGTCTTTGATCTCAGGTACATGACCTTGTTGTCTAGCTGGCTAAACTGAAACCAACCAGTAAAATATGATAAACTCAAATCCAAAATCCAAACAGAACACCAGGCAGGAAACAGAGCAGGGAATGACACCTGGGGCCTGTATCACAAAGCAGGATTAATGTCTTAGCGAGGTAACTTCAGGGTTAACCCTGGGTTTTCGGTCTCACGAAGCTGGTTCAGTTCTTATCGGGGTAGATCACCATGGTAACTTACTCTGAACGGCTATCCTGCTCCGGAGCAGGGTAAGTTCAGGGTTGAATCTGATCCTATAAAAAGCACCACCCACTGGCCAATCAGCTGTTCGGAAAAAAATGACTCCGCTGACAGAAATGCAGCCCAGTCATGACGGGAAGTTTAATTCATTTGATTGATTTTGATTTGAAAGTTTATTTTGAACATTAAAAAAGAAAAGAAAGCAACAACAACAGACAATGAAAAGATTGTTCAAAAAGGAGTGGAAAGAAGTCGAAATTTCATCCCACCCCTTCATAAGAAAGAAACTGATCATTTGCGGACACTTAATAGCACCATTAATTAGTGCCAACATTTTGTTTTGTTGGAGGAAATGATCCCTGTTAAAGATAATGGGCCTAATTGACAGCTTTGCTGCTGGAAATGTGGAAAGTAGCCTATCATGTCTACACTTCATGGTGTTTGAGGGATTTTCCTTTTTGTTTTTTAAAGAGGGAGACTAGGTATATTTTTGCGCAGCTGTTAATTTCTAACACAGCTCAATATCAGGATGATTTTATTCAGACTATCAATTTGGTGTTGATATGATTTAATTGTGGCGTCAGCTTTAAGCTTTATTGTAGCATATATAACGTTATGACAAAGAAGACCAATTTATCAGACGCAATGATGTTAGACGATAATTGTAATACACGCAATTCATCTGCGCAGCATTGATTTCATGGGATTCAAGGGTGTGATCAGTGTCAGATGTACAGGTACAGGTACTGTAGCTACTTGAACCAGTGATGAGTCATTTAACTTACACATCATTTTATTTGCTACCTTGTTTTGTCTTGATTTTTCCCTCTCTCCTCCTCTATTTCTTCTTTCCTCACCCGTTTTTTTCCTTCTCTATTATGTGATTTCATTGATGTTTTGACAGGGGAATTTATTTGATAAGCTTTTAGTGGCTTCTAACCTCTCTGCCACTTTTCTTTTTTTAATCTAGTAAATTTTATACTGTCTGTTTTTAACATTATGTGCAAATAAACTAATCTAAACTAAAACTAAACATTATTCATCCCGTTATGCGTTGCCACGCATGTTTCCTCCTCCTGCAGCTGCCACGGTGTTGGCCTTTTCTGTAATGTTGCTTTTCTCCTCCTCATATTTTAGTAGAATTAATCTCTGATCCTCACGAGAAATACTTTTTTTTTTCCTCACATACGGCGCTCTGTGAGGACGCTCAGTGGCGCTCAGTGACGCTGCGCTTCTCTCATGATTGTGATTGGTCCGCTGCATGCGCGTTCACGGCTCTTGATAAAGCAATCCTGGGTTGAGTTATCGAGTTACCAGGCCCCAGGAACACAGGGATGAACACAGGAGTCAATGCTGTGATGAATGCAGGGATGAACACAGTCAAACTGACGAAGAACAAAGGGAAACACACAGGTATACACAGAAAACTAATCACAAAAACGAGACACAGCTGGAGTAGGAAGACATGGACAAAAGGAGGGAAATGGAGATTGGCTGAAAACAAGGGTGTGGTGGGGAACACTAGGGTGGAGCAAACAAGACTAATACAGAACAGGTGTGAAGGGAAGAATCTGGGAACAGGGAGGGACTAACGAGACAGGTGTGAGAGAAAACAGGCGGGAAAACACACAAAGACAGGAAGTAAAACCAGACACGACACATGAGAGAATCTACAAAATAAAACAGGAAGCAGATTAAACAAGGAACACAAATAGAAAACTCCAAGACCATAGCATAGCAGAGTATAAACAAACAAAGGATCAAGTCTGTAAAAAACTAACCCTAACCCTTATTTTTATGTACAGTGAATTTCCTGCATAGAGCTTTTATTTTGAAGTGCTGTTGCCAGCTGTAGAGTGAGTGACTGATGGACAGCTACTTGTCAGAGACAGCCAACTAGCTTAACGACATGGCCAAATGAAAGTATGACGCTGACTGTTTTAAACTGTTGGACCTCGAACTAATGGCTGGACCAGCTGGAAACCACTGCTTTAGGTATTGTTAGCCGTGTGTTGCTAACAGTTAGCCCTGTCACCGCATGTGTGTGTGCAGACTCTCACAAACTGTTCGTGGTGCGGAGCTCACACACCTGCAGCAGCAGAGAGTGGGGCAAGGACGGGCCGAGCAAATCAATAAGCTGCACGCAGCTCTACAATAAAACAAGATTTAACCTAATTTAAATAGTAGAAAATTAGAGAAGTCATCTCAGCAACACCTCCACGGTCAAATCTTCAAACATTTGCTGTTGAATACTAACATTACCAAAGCTCCAGAGCCCAACGAATAGAAAAGAAAGGTATTGGTACGGTGAAGGATGAAGGACAAGCTGGTAGTATTGATAATGTTAAGTAGCCTGCGGCAGCCAAAATTAAGTTGATATATAATAACACATTGTGATGGAATTTTATGAGCCTGTCTGTCAAAATGAAACAAAGTCTAAACCCAACCTCTGATTTCTATCAACATTGTGATGTGCGTTCCACACGGTGTGATAGCTTAATGCCTTTATTCATGGAGAATACAAATAAATAACACAAAGAAAAAAATCCATGGTGTGTAAAGGCCTGAAGGCGTGTCCTGTTTTATTTACACCATATGGCAGTGGAATAAAGACGGAGGACTGTAACTGAGAGGAGACAGATATGGTACAATGAAGAAAAACAGGAGTTCAGAGAAAGGAGAAGGGTTTTCCGGAGAGAAATAAGAGAGAGGACTCTCAATCAGGATGCACCATCTTTAAAGAGAGAGGAGGGAGGAAAGGACGGGAGGAGGAATTGTATAACAGGCTGATGTGGAAGGAGGTGAAAAATGGCTCTATTATAGGCCTAATAGAATTTCCCTTGGTCCCACAGGGACACAGAATGGACTCTCCCTCCTTCCCACTTTGCCTCTCTAGCCCCTCATCCCTCCATTTGCCCGGTCCGGAGATATAATTTCATCACTCTTCACTTAATTGTGTGCGTTGCTGGCAGAGACTCCCTCTCTGTTCCAGCAAACAGAGGCAGGTGGGTGAGGAGGAAGAAGAGCAGAATAATAGAACAGAGTGGGAAACCACATCACTTCATTTTTATAGATGGACAGCTTGTAAAAGCGATGGGTTACGTGGTCCCCTCTGAGTATCCAAGTGTAAACACAGACAGAACAGAGTGGAATGTGTGTCATGCAGGATACAGTACAGGATGGATTTACAGCAACATAAACAATAACACAATCCAGACATAGGATAATTATTGCCTTTTTTAACATGTGATTGATTCATCCAGTCAAGAGAAAATATAAAAAAAGAGTATCTTTTACAGTGTATTGATAAAGTGTGGTTAAAAAGATGATCTGAAAGTTCATAAATCTATGTTTTGCATCATGTCAGGCTGTTCTCATACACAGTTCATACAAAAAGTCAGGCCACAATCTAACACACCTAATCATGAACCAGTAATTCATGTGTAACTCACATGTTTGTAAAGGCTGAGAGCATGTGACAAATGCACTGAAGGGAGAATGAAGGAAGCACTCCAGGTAAGGCTGCAGGTTAGGGCCATAGATGGGTCAAAAAATACAGGACTATCCCCCGAGAGAGGGGTTCAGAACTGTGTGAAACTGAGTGAACTTAAAGTCATTTTAGGTATGTCGTCACTATGTTTTTTACCCTAAACCTAACCCAACTTTACCCTGCGAACTTTGCTACCTACAGTAAAGCTTCAATTAAAAGCCTAGACAATATGCTGAGTACTATGAATTTTCAGAATTACGCTAATAAACAAAAACATTTCAGGTACATGACATGCCTTTGTTTGAAAAGGAAAGAGTCTGATTAATTGGTGATGGACATGTTGCCATAAAGCCTTGTTTTTGAAAGTTTTAAAACCTTGTTAATGTAGACATGAAGCTGTGGGATACTTAAGATACTTAAGTGTTTAACTAAGTGAATGTTACTGTTTGGTTAGAGAATAGGAATAAAGTGGTATGAGGTAGATGCCATTTCAAACCCATTGGGTAAAACTTTCAATGTATGCACAAACAGGTTACAAGTTTAAACTGACCCACTAAGAAAGAAAAGAAAGCTGCTCCACCTGTATTACCTCGTCAGACACCGACCTTTGACTTCAGTGGAGATCAGTCACTTCTTCCCTACTGTCCTGCCCTCTAATACCATTTAGCTACCTTCAACAGTTGTACCATGTGTTTGATCTCCTGTTAAAGTCCTCCGTGACCAAAGAAAACACGTGTGACACCGTCTGGAGTGATGTACAGACTTGCTACAGTCAGTCATACATCATCATGAGCGTCTGCTGAGCTCCTCAGAGAGATGCTCTTCACTCGGTTGTAAAGATGAAGATGCTTCTGACCTTTCACCTCATCTCATGATTCTCTTCCTAAAGAACATTGTGCTAACTTGTATGGTATGAAGCATAAAAAGGCATGGAGGTTAGAAGGCTTGGGTCAAATATTTTAATGTACCAGATATGACTTATAATAACTTACAGGAAGTTCTCAAGGGAGCTCTGTGCAACATCCAGAGCATTAATACAGCAGCAAACAACAACTTGCTTTGTAAAGGTACAGTGGAGTAAGAGCAGAGAATGAAGTCACTGTACCTCTGTGAGAGTCGTAGTCCGGTAGCTGGTCTGGTTGTGTGTGCATGTTAGTGCATGTGACTCCCTGTGTGTTTATCCCATGGATGTATTAAGAGAACTGGATACGGTGTTACATTACTGGGATGATTGGCGCTGCTTTGGCATCATTGGGCCCATAGAGCAAGTACACTGGCTGAGCTGGCTACTTCAAGTTTAGCACTCCGAATAAAAGGATGTAATCTTGCGGCTCCTCAGGACTTTCCAAATGATATCAGACCTTATGGATCAACTCTGAATTATGAAACAAGTCATTTCAGGGGGGCTGTGACGCTCAAAAAATGTATCTGCTGATCTACAGACATCTCTTTCACAATGTAAATCTATGGGAAAAAGTATTTTTGGCCCAAAGGCATAACGTGATGGGCTCGGGAGATGTAATTACACTATTTGTCCACTACGAAAATTAGCTTTAAAGCCCAGCGCACTTCCTGGGGGCCTGGTTTATTGTGCTGGCTAGCTAATCACTGCTACTCTGCTCTGCGATTATACAGTGGCTACCTCCTGGTTAACATCATTAGCTCTGTCAGCACTGTCGCTGCTGTTAGCACTGAATGCGTTTTAGCACTGTAAGCTGCTAGCTGTCGGCTCAGCCACCTCCATGTTGAGAGCTGTTTGCAGACAATCCCAGCTAAGACTCTGAATCAAAGATATGTGCTGCATGTCGCATATAGCTTCTTTAAATCCACTTAATGGGTGAATGTGGTGCTTCTGAATCTTCAGGTTGGCTAGTTTTTTAAATTCAGATTAAGGAAAGAGGCAGCATTTCTAACCATTTTTGGATCTGCAGAAATACTTAGTTTAAAAGGTCTGCTGATGAAGGATACCAATAAGAGGGTTGTAGCATGTCGATGATATGTCCATTTGATTCCTGGTATCCAAATTAAATGAAAAAGTGGGTTTGTTTGTCTTTGTATGTTGTCTGGTTCAGGAGTAATGAAAATCACACTTTTTCGCCATTAGCCTGGAATTCAAGATGGCCGCCAAACAAACCCCTTGGGCCATGAGTTGACCTTGACAACAAGAAAAATTCTTAACTAGACATAATTATGGTCCTTAAAAAACAGGTTACAAAAAAATGTGATGTGAGTGCATGGGATCCTACTGATCCTCCTGCTAGACATTTTTGGGTAAATACTTTGGGTGGAGAGTTAGATGAGAAGATCAAAGCCGCTATCATATCTGTCTTTTAAAGGATAGAAGCAGAAGCCAGGTAGATTTGCGTATAGCACAAAGATCTGAGACAGTCAAGGATTTGCTATAGATTAAACAACTGAAATAGACCTAGTTAATGTTTCTCCTGCTTCTAGTCTTTGTGGTAAACTAAGCTAACTAGCTGCTGTCTGGTTTCATATTTACCATACAGCCAGGAGAGTTGTATCAATCTTTTCTTTTAACTTGTTTAAATAAGCATATTTCCCAAAAATTCAAATGATTCAAACTATACCTGCTGTAAGGCTGGATCTCAATATTTTACTTTTAGTTTCTTCTCAAACTACAGCTACAAGCAAACAAAAACCAGGACTTTGAATTGTTTTTAATCTTGATTTTATCTAAATTCCTCTGAAATGTGAAGGATGAACCCTCAGACATTATTATGCGCTGTTTGTCCAAGACCTGTGGAGAGGTCTTTTCATGGCAAAGGTTTTACAGCCTCAAATTTCTGGTCAGTCCTGAGGGAGTCGTCTTTCCACGTTCTCACTTTATCCCAGTGGTGATTTGTAGAGTAAATAAACTCTGCGTTATTCAGAAACTACACCGAGACTGAGTCATAAAACTGAGCATAACATGTTGTAAATTAGTCATATTAACTGTGCAGCAGGGAGGGATATTACATAGAAATCATCACCTACTTATTTTCCCACTCATATAATTCAATTGTATAATTGCGACCTCTTTCTGTTTTCGCAGCTTTGTCTGCATGAGCAATAAAAATCATGTATTTTTGTTTATATTTTTTATTTTTTCTTGCTGTCAGTCTTTTATGTGATGTTACATCCGAAATAAAACTTTCTTATGTTCTTTGATCAACCCAGTTCTTTAAGGTACTCTATGATAGTTTCCTTTTCTCCATTATTTTCCTGTTTTTCACATTGCTTTTCTCATTACTCTGTCCTCAGTCTCAACAGAATAAATGGCAACATTAAAGCTGTTTTCCTTAAATGGCAGCTAAATGCTTTTAACAGTAAATGTAACCTCTTTGCAAAATCTAGATGGCCTTCATATCCATCTTTTCAGTGTGAGCCATATTAGGAAGTAATCACTTACAGTAAGAGGAACTTCAGCAGGGTTTCATCACACTCTGATTATAAGACTTGGTGAAGACAACTTTTCCTCACCCAATCAACATGAAGCCAAAACTCAACCGGTCACCTAAACTCAACATGGCCTATCCTCTTTCACCACCACATGTCACTCCTGCACACATGGTTCCCTTCACACGTTAAACATGCCTCACTAACGACTCACTGGAGGTTCGCAGCAGTTAGCTGGGGAATGTGTTTTCCATTTGAACCACGGTTCACTTGGAAACTGATCTTGGGTGCTGGGACTGAGTCAGAACCTGTTGATGCCATTTCTGATCTGAGTAAGCTGAAACAGGTCAGGGGAAAGTGAACAAGAACACAGGGAAAAGATTGCTGCTAACTCAAATCAAGTTTAATTGGATTGGGGAAATTGTGAAGCAGGAAGTTTGTCTTTCTCATTAGAGAGTGATTTTGGATGGTTTGGATGTTTTTTTAGTGGCATATATGTGATGTTTAATATTACTGTTATTATTTTTGTTGTATTTATTGTTTTAAACATTTTTTAAAATCTGTTTTCTGCCTCTTTAGTTTCTTGTCCTGCATGTCAGTTTCCCCTCTGCTGATCAATAAACTCTTGTCTTATTTTATGTTCAAATTTGTAGACATCCATTAGTTTTTTTCCCAGCACACATGTGAATTCCAACACACACAAAATTTACATTTCGACCATAAAGCATACTAACCCTTCACAATATTTAACTTAAGCCCGCAGTGACATAAAAATACGAAACCAGTGGGAACCAGTGTGCCAGCATGTGTCATTTCATGGACCATTACCTTGCTGTATCACTCACCAGAGATCGTCCAATTGCGTTGACAGGCTGTTAGTTTCTATTATTATAGTATTGTGTTGCCGTTGTGACACTGACCACACGCAATGCTATAATTCATGCAGTCAGTTTGATGAAGCTTGAGAGGAACTAGTCCATCCTACTTTGCCCCCCTTTTCAGTCGCCCCTTCCTCTTCCATCCCTCCTTGGGCTGCAACTGTTGGAGCTCCCAGTAATCAGTCTGTCCCATTTGGCTTGGATTACATGTCAGAGGGACTTTGGTGGCTCTGGAGGAAAATGCACAGACCTTCTCCATCCTGAGGGCAAAACACAAAAAGAAACCAGGACATCTATAGAGCCCCAAAGTGTACAACACTGAATAAATAATCCAGTGAATAAACTGTGTGACATGAACCAATACATTATAAATAATTAAATAAATTATTAAAACTGAAATTTTATCTTATCCTTATTTTCATATTAACAGTTTTATTGTAGGCTAGTGCTTTTTTTATTGCCACTTAAAATGTTTATATTTCATAAGAGCATCATAATGGCAAAGCTGTTCCATTGGTTAATGCAAACACATTACCTGGGTTATAGTTCATCTTCATTTCATATGTCCTGTAGAGGCTCTGTGAAGCATGGCCTTTAGAATCTGTCTTCACAAACCAGTCAAGTTGCACTTACAGGTTACAACCATGTCTGTAAAAACATGGATGCTTCACACACATCTTCCCCTCGGCAGCACAGTGCCCAAGATTGGAGTCATCAATTCAGTATCTGACCAAATGTCTCCTCTTCTGTTCCTGAGACATGATGTTGAGTAGTGGCTAGGAAAGTGTTTTTGCATAGCATCATGATGTCACAGTGAAGTTGACCTTTGACCCTTTGGATATAGAATGTCACCACATCATCATCATATCCTGTTAGATATTTGTGTGAAATCTAGTCATAATTAGTGTATGAATTCCTGAGTTATGTGAGGTCACAGTGACCTTGACCTTTGACCTTCAACCACCAAATTCTAATCAGTTCATTGCTTAGTCCAAGTGGACATTTTTGCTAAATTTGAAAAAGGTCCCTCCAGGTATTCTTGAAATATGGCATTCACAACAATCAGACAGACGCAAGGTCACAGTGACCTTGACCTTTGACCACCAAATTCAAGTCCAAGTAGATGTTTGGATTGGATTTAAGAGCTTTATTATTGGTTTTACTGCTTGTCTGATGTAGGAATTTTGCAAATTCACATTAAGTATAGTACAGTATATGTATTAGTATACAAGGAACATTCAGTATTTCTCAGATCTGTACAATTCAGTCCTGGTGCACTGTCGGTCTTGTCACCATGAGCTACATTACCAGGGCTTTTTTAATACCATACCCCCATCTGCATGACTACTTTATTACTCTCAAGTGCAATATCATGACATGTTTACCTTCAGTTAGGTTTACTGTACACACAATTCAATGTCTGGCCATCTAAACAAATACTGTCCAAAGAAAAAAGCCTCCATCTTCAGTCACAGTTCACAACTCTGAAGATAGTGTCGACTAAGGTATAGTACAATGAACAAAGGGCTTTTAGGGAAGGTCATTCTGTGGTGATGGCTAATATTGAACACCCTCTCAAGTTTCCTGAATCCTGCTAACTTTAATTTGACACCAAATTACACCAGTTAACACCACAACTTGGTGTTCTTACACTTTTGGATTAAACAAGATGCTAATTATTTACCTGGCAAACTTAAGAAGTACTAGTATGAAGATTTTGTTATCTTTCTACAGAGCCAGTCCTTCCTGTTTCCAGTCTTTATGCTAAGCCAATGACTGCAGCCTATATAAAGATAGACAAGGCCTCCTCCTCCCACTGTACAAAAGTGAAGCCAAAATATCCCAGATACTGGCGCTGCCATCTTGCCCTAGTGACATCATTTGGAGCCAGGGTCTATGCATTAGCAATCTCTGCTGTATCAAGTTCCCGCCTTCCAACCTAATTGTCAGCAGCTCCATAGATTGGAATGACACCAACCCCCCATTTTAAAGCATCAAATAAATTATTAACACCAAACTTAGCATAAAAACACTTGAACATACAGCAGCATGATAAGAACTACCTAAAATTCCAGAAACCATCATCCTTGGGAAAAACGTATTGGATGTTTATTATAATTTTTTAGTCTGGCCCATGTCCCATTTGCAAACATGACAGGGGGCGGGGTTTATGACCTATACTGCAGCCAGCCACCAGAGGGCGATCGAGATGTTTTGGCTTCACTTTCAGGGAGGTGTCATGTCATTATATAGTCTATATCGTCTCATCTAACTCTCAGCAAGAAAGTTAATGGGCATATTATCCAAAATTTCATACTTCAAAATGACTGACTTACTGTACTTGGTGCTCAAATCTCAGTGTATTACAGTGTTGTACAGTTTGGTGGCAGGTTGTGCTTTCCAAGGTTGAGAGCCTTTTCATTTCTGATTAGCCTTTAGCGTATTTTAAATGTATGTTCCCTATCCATGTCCAGTCTAAGAGGGAAACGTGTTTTCAACCTGGACTCTATTTTCCTATGCTTTTGTGGCTAATGGGAACAGTATTTTTGGAATTCGTCTTGTATTGAGCTAGAGTGCCTCTGCTGCAACAAAGGCCGCAATGTGATCTTCGGGAGAGTAGCATGCCATTAATTTATGTCCTCTAAAGTGCTTGTTTTTACCACTGATATGCTCAGATTATTATATGTGGCTGTATATGTGTCTAACAGCATTATGTAGTATGTGTAACCATATAACTGCATGTATACAGTACAACCTATAGAAAAATGAAGCGTTTTTCTTTACCTCTTGATCCACTCTGTCTGCATTGTCTTCCTGAAACAACTGAGCTAGCATGACATCAGTAGGAGACTTCTCCTTGAGTGAAACTTGATTGGACACAATCACAAACTGACTGGATTAAGCAAAAGGTAAAGAAAAATGTTTTATAAATCTGAGAGTGTCAGTAACAAAAACAAGCACTTTTAGTGGACGTACATTGATGGTTCACCGAAGATTACATTGCTGCCAGTTTTACAGCTACAGTACTGGTTGCAACAATCTCTCTCAATACTGAACCAATTTCAAAAACAGTTGCTCCCATTTGTCAATTAGACATAAAACATGGGAAAATAGGGTCCAGGTTAAAAAAGTACGTAAGTGTCCCTTGAATGACGCACTGCATGAATACACCTGATGGTGAGTAATTTGTTGAAAGTACCTCACAATGGAATCGACCTTCCTTTTGCCCTTCTTACCCTTTTAAACTAGCATAGCATTGATATCGTAACAAAGCCCCATTCACATAGATATTGTACCATAGAGCTGTCTTGGCTTTAACTAAAATAAAAACTAGAAAAAGACAAATTATTTACAGGCTAAAAAATGACAACTAATGGAAATATACTTACAAAAAACAGCTAAAAACAACAAATGTACAACATCAGCGGACACCTGAAATAGTTCCCAGGCACTTGTGATGCAAATCAGACATAATGACACATTTAAGAATATAGGACAATAACATAATACCATTTACAGTTGTTATGTGGGCATTAAAATACAACCTTTAGTGAGAATACCTTCATTTAAAGTAATACTACAGCATGAAGCTCAGTATGCTAGTGGTTAGTAACAATGTACAATCTGTACCTGAACGTAACAGATGAAGTTGGTGATATACATACGTTTAGCACAGTAAACTTTTTGCTCCTTCAAATACTTTCTCCAGAAAGAAAGAAAACAAATCGGTGTTAGGGTTCCTCAGTTGGCAGCAGAGTACATAAAGTATGCTTTGACAAATTCAGACCAAATCGGTGCAACACAGCACGATGTTCAATGAGCAGAGTAATGCATGCTTATACTTAAACAAGCTGATTAATGCAAACGCTGAATCCTGGGTTTCACCTTTACATTGAAGTAATCCGAAACTTTTCCGCTTTCCCTCTGTCTGATCATCCCACATCCTTTGACTTATGTCTCCACTGACTTGCCTTTTATCCAGGGGTCATTGTTGCAAACAATGAGGAAACAAGACACCCTTTTTCTTTCCTCTCTGGCAGGTTTCCCCTCGCTTATTCACCTGTTTGAAGGATTGTCAGTCGCAAGAATCCCTGTCGTGGATAAACACAGTGTCTATCGAGGGTGCAAAAAGTGTAATATCGATGTAGTAACACAATCTTTCAAGATACCCTGAGAAATAAAGCAAACAAGGTAGAAAACCCTGGGTTTTTGTTTTGCATCCTGATTGTTCTGTGTGTTTTTTTTGGTTGGAATTTGTGCGCTGGCTGACAGTGATTTGCTAGTTCCTGCATGCTTTTTACGGTTAAGGTAGCATTTCACCATCTATAGCACACACGGCAAATTATATAGATTTTAGACACAGTTTCTAAAGTCACAGAGTTACCTTAAATTGGCTACTAATAATGAGATTAAACAATACAGATGCAGCCACCTAGAATTTCCCATTACTCAGTGATACGGCCCAGGCAGGTCCGTCGTGGATCCCCGCTGGGACCTTTCCAGGTCCTTGGCTGGAATGAAATTCCCTTCAATGTTGTAGTGAACATGAGGCCAACTCGTAACACCCCTAAGCAAGACCAGTTGTATATTTACCAGACAGATTATGATAGTGATTATGGAAGCTGAAGCGATCTACTGTGCCTGAAATTAGCTGTTCTTATTATATTTGATGTATATGAGAGAGTTTTCCCCCCAGACAGAGCATGTATGATGATTATATGGCTGGGAGTTGACTGGTAACTGACTAGCAGCCGAAAGTCCATCGGATGTGAGAGGAAATTCTAGGTGGCTGCATCCGTACATGGTCCGCTCATGAGAGTGTTCCACACAGTATATGGCAGGATCTGAAGTTCTCCGTCCTCTACAATGATTAAGAATGTAAATGTATACATGATCTGTGTGCGTGTGTGTTTGTATTGTACATGCATGCATGGTTACATACTGTATGACTGCGTGTGTGTATGTATGCATGGTATGTGCATGGTGTCTGCCTATGTACATACAGTATACACGTGGTGACTCAAGGTTTGAATTCCATGTCCTTCCCTTTTCTGGGTCAGTATGAAGGAGTCTGTGTGGGGGCTCCTGTGTTATGCAGATAGGCCCGAGCACATAGAGCAGTGTCTCATGTTGCCTCGGTCAACGACCTGCCCCGCAGACCACCTAGTTGACAAAGTCCAGCCAGTGGCTCTGATAGCACTTGTCGGAAAAAGGAAGAGTCTGCAAGAACCGCTGATTACTTCCATGTGTGCTGCAGCTCAATGTCTTGAAAGTAATACATGTATTTAAAATAAGAGTAAATAGCTGGACTTTTGTTTTTGCTGAAGGAGAACAGGTTCATTTGAAAAGCATCCAAGCATCCTTCCTCAGGTTGTCATATTTTGCAAAGGTCCGGATCCTCTGTGGTATGCAGGCCACATCAGGCAACAGTAACAGACACGAGCCATTTGACAACTTAAATTCAAAAAATCTAGCATGGCATGTAAATAATGTTGCTTGTCAGGTATGGTCTCCAGACGTTTACTTCCCTTTGGTAGCATAGATTTGTAAAGTAACATTTAAAGATACAACACTGGCTTTTGAATGTTATAAGTAAGGGACAAACTGACAGTGAGTAAAGACGCAGAGGATCGGAGTTGTAGGAATGAAAGAGCCAGGTATCCACACTGAATTCAGTCTAAAAAGCCCACTGCTGCTCCGTGGTGGTGTGGAAAAGCAGGTGGATATCCAGGCACACATATGGAATGATTATAGACAATTTCCTTCCACATAGGCCTTACACTGTGTTGATTTTAAAATGTGAGAATGAACTATTATGAGGACATCCTGATGGCTATGTGAAGGATTTTGGCTTGATTAGGTATGGTGATAATTCAGTTTTTGTCTAATTTCTGGAATCTCCCTGTCTCATCCTTTCATTAAACATAAAACAATTGTTGAGATTTGACTGCTGGCTTCAGGAGGGAATAGCTTACAGCGGTTGTGGCATGAATTATGGTGAGAGGGAGGCCATGGAGGAATATTAAGATTAAGGTTCAGGTGGTTTGCTCACTGTTAAGCTTAAATCACACTACAGAAGTGGCGGTGGGCTTTACAGTACTCGGGCTCAGCACCAGACTCTGGGCGATGTCGTCACGGTTGATCTTGCGCAGTGCCGTGCACAGCGTGTCAATGCTGGCGCAGTCCTTGCTCGCCCAGTCAGACAGGAGCGCGCGGACAGGATGCTCTTCCTGCCGGAAGGTGGCGATTCGCTCCTCCTCGTATCCCAGAAGGCCCGCCAGGTTGCACCAGTCACTGTCTTCCATGTGGTTGCAGTCGTCTCCTTCACTGCCCATGTACAGCAGCTTCTCTACTTTCTCTCTGGTGTGGAGAGGAAGGAGCAAACAAGGCTCTTCATCCATGGTGACGACTGTGGAGGGAAAGAACAAGTTCATTTGGTTATTTGAATATTCATTACTTAAGTATATTCAGGTCCATGTGATTTTAAAAGAATGCTAATTTTTTAAGAGCAACAGCTAAGAATGCTATGCTGTTGATATATTTTAAAAATGAATCATTCAAGTAAAGGAATATTCTGATAGTACCTAAAAGTTTAAAGTGTCTCTACATACTCCCTAAAAAGGATGGAGGGACCTTTGATGCCAGTTTTAACATAGTGACCGTGTAACTACAACCTCTGGGTCCGTCATGTGATGCCACTGTAATTCAATTCGCTTCAATACTATTTTATTTATTTGGCCCAGTATTACAAATCACAATTTGCCTCAAAGGACTTTACAGCATACAACATCCCTCTGTCCTTGGACCCTCACAGTGGATGAGAGAACACCAAAAGAAACCTTTAAAGGAGAAAAAACTGCAACCTCTGGGTCCCTCCCATGATGCCATTGGGCCCTTTCACTTGTGTTTGGAAAGAGATGACTTAAAATCAAGGCAAATCTTTTTTTTAAAGTGTCACAACCCCTGTAAAATGACTTGTTTCTCTATCAGGGTTTAATCCATTTGTCCAATAACACTGGAAAGTCTAGAAAATATGCACAATTAAATAACTTTTTCCATGATATTTACATTTATTGTTGGGCTGTGACCTCTAGTGGCTGTGTTATTTATGACGGTAGCAAAGGAGGAAGTCTGGTGACGTAAAAATAAAGAGCATCAAATCTGTGTAGGGATGTGGGGGTCAGGATGGTGGCTGGGTCAAACAAACACAGGACTTTCACCCACGAGACCACTGTTCATGTTCTGGGTGACACCAAAAGATGGTGACAGCCGACATGCTAAACGCAAGGCTTCAAAATGGGAGTCCACAAACCAATAGGAAAAATTAGGATAGCTACGTCCGTTATTTTATACAGTCTATGTTTACAATGTTAAGCATGTGTTTAGACCTTAAACCATTCCTTTTGCTGGTACTCTCCAACAGTCAACAACTTTTTCTGTCATTGAGGTTGTGTTGAAAAAAGCACTATGGGTAGCTGCATTGCATGAACAGGGATAGCCTCTCTGTCCGTGAAAACATCATTACAGAAAATCCATGTAAAAGATGCTTCTTCAGCCACACTGTCTGATTGTCAACAGGAGTGCTTGTTTAGCACCCAAAACGCCGCCACACATCCCACCTATTACCTGTTTATTACCACTATGCAAACCTAGACACACCGTTGCTGAATGTTAATTTCTCCTGCTTGCAACACTTTGTTTTCCTCCTACTACCATAACCTGGACAAGCATGTGCTTTTAAAGTCCTGACTTCTCTCAAACTGGTTTGTCAGGACAGGACTGGAAACTGCCAGGAGCACATGCTGCCAAAAGAACAAACACTGTAGCTCTGTCAGTGCTGTAATCCCTGTTTGCTGATTTGCTACAGTAAGTTTGAAAGGTCGTATTCCAGGTGGAGCTGATGAAGCCACCAAACGTTTCATTCCTGAGGGGAAATTCTTTTCTTTCGACTGACGTGGTGGGACAGTTCACAGGGTACAGTATGTGTACACTCACATTAACACAACAGACTTATTTATGGATTCGAAGAAACTCATTATCAGGGGAATTTGGCCCCAAATAAACACTGGCTTTTGTGTGTAAATGTGCTTACGCCCAATTTAAATGCGATAGTTTGATAAATGAGGGCTATTGTATTTCTTGTTAAGAAGGGAGTGGCTTTTGTTTAGGTGCAGGTAGCGTGTTACCTGTCTGTGCCTGAGTCTGGCCCTGCTGCTCCTGCAGACTTTGGCTGTCCACAGAAATGCCGCTGTCACTGTGCAGCTTCTCGCCCTCAGGTGACGGCGTCTGGTTCTGGTTGGCTGTGCAGTTGTTGGCGCCTTGCTTGTTCTGCTTGCAGCTGTTCCACCTGAGCGAAAGGGAGTCAGAAGAGAGGATAATCTCAACTCAACTAAGACACGGAGCAACATTAGTATTTATTTTAAGTCATGTTTCTGGCAACCTGACGAATGTAACTCCAATATTCACTCCCTTTATAGCTCTGTTTTTGGGCTCCACCAATTCCTGGGGGAAATATCTGGCTCTTATCTGTGATGACGGTCAACGTCCCCAACAACTTCTGTAGTCTCGTTTAGCAACTTGTTAGCAACCAGCCTTTTTTACAACGTTTTAATGTTTCAAAATTCATGAATGAGATAAACTAAGCACAAAAAGTAAGTGTTTGGTAGATTATTTCTTTGTTGTAACATTCTTGTAGCAGACACCAACTGACCGCTGTAGCAGGGCCCATGCTCACAGGTGCTGTCAATGAGGTGCTAATCAGGTACCTGATTGACAGCACCTGGGAGTACCAGAAGCTCAAAACAAGAGGCAATAGCAACAGCAAAAAAAGCTGTTGTTGGTGGCATTGGCAGAGAAGATTTGGCAAGTTTTGGGCGCAACCCACATACTCAGCTCTGCTGCTCATCCCACAAATGCATGTTCCTTCCAAATGTGGCACCATTTTAAAGGTAAATAAACAGGCTTTCCAACGGTATAAGATTTATTGCCAAGAAGAAAAACAAAGAAATAATCTTCCAAACCTCTACCTACCTCTGTGGTTGAACAATAAATCTGAAGGGTCACAAGATGATTAGGAAAATAATTTATATTCCATTTACTGAAATTTGTTAGGATACTTTCATCTCTAAAAATCCTTCATATTTAACAATCTAAGATCTGTCATGCTTGTTCTTCTGGAAACTCCGTGCTCTGTGCCTTAAATTTAGTTTTGTTGTCACCTCTACTCTGTCCTCACCTCTTGAAGATGATGAAGGCCACCAGGCCGACCACAACAGCAGCCAGGATGGAGCAGTAAATGGGGATGAGTTTGTCATTCAGATGGTGGATTGGCTCTTTGGAATCACCATTAGTGACGGTGGTGGTGGTGTCTGGAGTACTTGGTGGGAGGTCGTCTGTTTCATCATATTCTCCATACACGGGCGTGAAGTTGCTTGTATAGTTTGTGGGAGACACTGAATCATCGTAAACTGTGGGAGCTGTGAGAATTAACCAAACAAAGTAGTTAAAACATCTTTAATCAAATCAAAGCACTTATTTTTTTAGAGACTTTAAAATGGCAGCACAGAGAAAACTCCACCATCAGTAGCAGCAGGTGGAGAAAACAGGCTGTAGACTCTTTGATACCCGCTGATCAGGATATTTTTAGCTTGAGGATCAAATTGAAAAGTTGTATCCAAGATTTAAGTATGGTTAGAAGTTTATCTTCAAGCTAGTGTCACTTTTATATATCTCTATCCTCCATAACTATTCTAACCATAAACATCTCTCACATACAACACGTACAACCAGCACACCCACACATTACATCCCACATCACTTGGGTCATTTCCCCACCTCCCCAGGGAGCCATTAACATAGGGAAGAGCAAGTATGTCCATCCAGTCCTGCCCACTTTCCTCCGACCATTAATGCTAAGCAGACATGTTCGCTCCACACTGCGGATGTTGAAACCTATCCTCGCCTGTCACTTACTTACAGTTACTCACATCATCAACAGGAAATCATCCCGTTGCCTTCTCAGGGCTCTAAAAACCTCAGGAGAGCTGCTGGATGCAAGGCGGCCATTTTTTTCACTAATGAGGTGATAACATTTTTAATGAGAGCTAATTTAGATGGATGTACGAGCGGCTGTGGGGCTTTTAGCCAAAGGAATTTTAAGGATGTGATAAGTACTTTATGGCAACACCAATACACTGAACATCCCATTAACTTATTATGCTGGAGGTCCATCATTCTTAATCCTTAACCTTTTAAGCCATTGATTTTTATTTCACTAAAAATAAAGTCTTATGATGATGTTGGTGTCATTTTACTCTGAGGCTTACCAGGAAAAGATGTAACCCTGCAGGAATATCCACTTCACTGTGCTAGTTTCATTTGACATGTGATACTTGGCGAGGACATTTGCGTGCTGTGTTTTTGAGTGTCAAGTATTCAAATGGTCATAAAGTTCAGTCAGGAAGACAATACGTTTCATGCTCAGGCTATACGATTTCTTTCTCACCCTGCCATTCACTACTAGCACATATGCTCACTCACTATCTCTAGGTGTCATTGTCTGGGTCTGTCAATGGAGTCATCAGCCAATTCACAATCAACCAATAGCACGGCGACACACCTTCTCTGTCAGCCTATCATCTTACTGCTCCTCATTTTAGTAGTAGTAGCAGATCTTTCTTGCTGCAGTCGTACAAGCCCTCCACCTCCCCATCACCACCCAGTCTTTTCAAATTCATCAGCCTCAGCAGCCATCAGCCTCAGAGTCATCAGCCGCCACCACCACTAGTGTCTGGACTCCATGGGAGATTTATCCCGCTGCCGCCCAGATGTCCCTCAGTCACAAAATATCTCCCTCTGGTGTTAATCAGCACAAATCATCTGTTAATCTGGACACTCATATTCTGTATTAAATATTATCTTTACTTAATGTTTCTGTCTCTCCTGATTGAACTGCCTGTTTGTCTTGCTTGTCTGCATCAGTCTTGATCCATCTTTATACTTAGACCAATCAGTGAAGCCTCCTCCTGCTGGGCTCAATGAGCTGTGACTATCAGGTGCTTTCAGCTCACTCAGCACGTTACTTATAATGGGCTAGCTAAAGCCAGTGATGTCACATAAGCCAATATGGTTTGTGCTTGATAACTACAAGTTTAAACCCCTAACTGCTCAAGGTGCCTGTCCAAGGCAGCCCCCTCACTCTGACATCTCTCAATTTAATGCATGTATAGATCCTGTTTGTGCATGTGTGTGTATTTCGGGCCTGTGTGTGTATGACAACAGAGTGGAAAAAATTGTAATTTTCCCTTGGGGATGTATATCTTTTTCTTCTTCTATTCTGGGATGCCAAATCAGGTATTTGAAGCCGAAACATGATGTTTTCCTAACCTTAACCAAGTGTTTTTTGTGTCTAAACATAACCACACACAACATAACACCACAGTGTTATCACAACCTAAAATTGAAATGTAAAGAAAAGTTCCAACACATCCATGGTTTGTAGAAATGTACAAGCCAACATTTATTCTGGCGACTGGCTTAACAGACCTCAGCAGCCCACTCCTCATCTCTTCTTGAGGCTAGCAGCTTGAGGCTACATTAGCTGCTACCAGCATAACACACCACAGTCTCCAATTGGATTGTTGCCAGTTGATTTGCACTGTAGGAAATGTAGGTGCCACGTTCTGCCACATCACTTTTGATCAGTTTTCCTAAACTGTCTGTTACAAATCTGACAATGTTATAGAAGCGCAATACTAAATGGGTCAAGTACTCTTCCTTAAATTACCAATATATTGGGCTGCACTTGAATACAGTGTCTCAGAAACACGAAATACATACAAACAGGCTTCTGATGATGCACTGCAGCAAATCAATTTTCTTCCCGTCTTCTTCAATATCCCCCAACAGAGAAGCACAGATACATACCTACACACTACCATCGCCACCATGGCTTGTCTTTCTCTACCCAACTGTTTTTGACCCCTATGAACACACACACACACACACACACACACACATGAAACCAGACACCATTCATTGACAGAAATCTTCTTTGTCCAGCACAAATGCCGCCTCCTCTTCTCTTCATCCTTCAATCATCTCTCTATTTTACCAAAGGCTACACTTCTGCTCACTCCAATCAGGCATTTCCTCTCCTGTCAATCAGCCATATGGTCATTTCGACGCCACCTTTTTTTCATTGCATCTTTTTCACCTCCCTCTGAGCTCCTCCGCTGATGGTAAAACACAACATCATTGTTGTCCAACCCTCCTGGTTATATCTTTTATTCCTTTTGTTCATTAACCATTCATCTCATCCATCATCCATCCTTTACTCTCTACATTACTGCGCTCTCCCTCCCTCTATCAACAGTTAAAACAGGGCCCTAAGTGCCTTTACAGAACCTCTCACATTGGATTGTCTGGCCTCAGAGGGGCGTGACCTTCTCCTGCTGAGCTCAGCTTGTTTCCACTATGCAGAGATCCCAGTGGTTACTGGACCGCTGCTCTGAGTCAGGGTTGAGACATGTTTTAATGATCGGTACAACAGCAACTCCCCTTTACTGTACCCTTAAGTCACCAGCTACTTGTATTTAGTCATCTCCATGCACGTATCAGAAATTAAATAACTGTTAGAAATAAATATATGTGTTCATTTTCAGGAAACAGTGCTGAGAAATCAATGTCGAGAAAAAAATAAAGAGCTCATCACATAAAATTTCTGCTTGCATTATGTGCACGGAGGGTACAGACGCACTGTTTCATCATACTGATTTAGCAAACAAGCATTTAAAATGAGAGGAGACAATATATTGCATGAAATAATAGAAATGTGGGTTAGAATGCGTCTCTGTCCTGTGAAAACCATGTAAATCCATATTTGGTGATTTTTAAAAGAAATTCCAGATTAAAGGTTCTTCTTTGGGTTCAGACATTTCTCTCTGTCTTAGGCTAAAAAAAACTAACTGAATGAGTTTAGAAAAATCACCATCACTAAACTTAATGTAAGGACTTTTTTTTTCATTTTTTTAGATATGTGATTTTCACTGGACAGCAACAATATGGATATTCCCTGCCCAAGGATGAGATATTGCTCTGTGGCATCACTGACTATGTTTACATGCATAAAATGTTCCGTTTTTTGCTCTCATTCAAAAAACAAACAAACAAAATCCTACTGAGCTGTTTACATGGCTAACGAAAATGACTATTCCACTAATATTCCTGTTTACATACAGCCGTGTTTTGCTGTGTGATGGCTGTGTTTGGCGGGGATCAGAGCTCTATCACAGGGGTAGTCAACTAAAATTCAAAGAGGTCCAGTTAGAGGTCCAGAACATCATAATGTCTAACTTGCGATATGATTTATTGTGATAAACACTGAAGTATCCTAATAGTTGTATCAGCGTTTGCATGTAATCACCATCTGACAAATCAAATAAAGAAAGTATCAAAATGTGTCAAAACTTTTGGTTTTCAAAATATAAGTTTTCCACCCGTGCATGGCGGACTTGTTCAATGGTGCAAATACAGATTCCCTCTTTTATTCCTTCGACAAACTTCTTGAAAAGGACGGCACTGTGATCAGGGTGTAGGGCTATTTGTTTAAGGACTAGAGTGCACCTATGTACTATGTATGTAACCACTGTTCCTACAGTGTAAAGTTTACTTACATCAGTCAAGTATGACAACCTACAGAGTATGTTTTGCTGCTTTTTCATCTTTACTTGTGAATAAATAAGCTACGAAAGAATAATTAATTTACTGTGCAACCACCAAAGTCAAAGGCAACCACCAACAGCTACCGGCAACTTTTAAAGTGGATTATTTTCTTGCATGTTACTAGTCAATGAGTTGACGTCGTGTGTATCCTATTTCCTCATTTGCAGAAAAAAATTGTCAGAGAGTCTCCAACCCTGATTGCGATATTTGCGCATATCTAAAATCCTGTTGATACCAAAGTCTTTCTTAATGTTTAAAAGTAGGTGTGTTTCTCCTTTAGATGCGAACGCATGCATCGAGGCATACATCTCCCCCCCACACACATCCCTCTGCAAACTGTTGGCAAGTTAGTTTGTGCACAACCATGGATGTGTGCAACCAACAGAGCTGCCGTACACAGGCAAGAGGTTGTGTGTTGCAAACTGCCATAAAAACACCAATTAAACACATATTCGGAATGCTCCTAAAACCTATAAACCAATAACCCTGGCGTATCTCAGATGTCTTAATTGGAAAATGCCTCATTCGGAATAAGGGAGCAATCACACCGAGATCAAACACTAGAAATGCGACGCCAGTAAAACCATTGTTTTCCGTGCGTCTGACCGGCATTCAAGCGTCTTTTTAGACGCGCATTTTTGCAGACAAAAGTTAAAATATTTTCAACTGTTTGAGTGTCAGATGCCAGTAGCTAGTGTACATTGAATAAGTCTCTAGCATCTCATTTCTGTGTGATCACCCCCTAAGGCCTAATTCAGAATATCCAAATGGAATATGCTGTTTACATGACCCGTATAAACTAATATATAAAACGAAATATTAGTGTGTATGTAAACATAGTCAGGGTTTGTTTTATTTTCTCCTCCACTGTTAATTTATATTACTCTACTTTATGACATTAATGTTAACACTATATGTCATACAGTATATATTTTATCAAGATGACAATATTAGGCCTACAGTATCTTCAAATCTGGAAAAAGTCCTCTATGATACTCTTTCCCTGATCCTTACACCCAAAGAGGACCCACACTTACACCTCACAGTGCTTCCATATACTGTAAAGCAAAATGTACCAGTAGCCTGTCATTACCATCATAAAAACTGAAAGATGTGGAGCTGTTAAACTGACAGGTTCAGCCAGCTGTAACTCTTGTAAACAAACTGCTTTTTGTTGTTATCGTTAAGCATTATTCGGATGTTAGTGAAATTACTGGAATTTTCCTCCCGGCTTTGTCTGTTAATGACTAACATGTGACTGGAAATCCGGGCACAGGCGTGCTTGCCAGCATTGAATGAGTAATTATATAGAGAGAACCTGCTGATCTCACATATGCACGCAGTGAGAGTGAGTGTGTAATTTGTCTTCAAAGTGAGGGTTTATGTGTACAGTATGTGTAGGGTATTCTACAGCAGCAGCCACGCCTGAGTTAAGCTCCTCATTCCCACCTCTTACAAACAGGTGTTGCTGCTGTTTCCACACCATATACTTTACAAGCCGACTTTGGAGTTAAGCAGAGAGGAAAAGGAGGGGCTTCCAACACGAGTCACTTGTTTTTTTTATTATATATCATTATGTCTGAGAACAGCCGCGTCTGCTGCCACGACCTGCCCAACGAAACCTGAAAGGTCTCACCAGTGATGGACATTTTTTAAGTGATGGCTCCCCCCATAATTAAAATTACATATTTTTCCTCTGACCTGTAGTGCTATGTATGAGTCTAGATTGTTTTGGTGTGAGTTGCTAAGTGATGGAGATATCAACACTCAGGAACACTCAGGAAATGTGCATCTACTCATGGACGAGAGGCTCGTGCTTGTGATAGCGCAAGATATAAACGCTGTAACCTTAGTTAGCTCAGTGATGCTAGGTGAGCTAGCAGTAGAAGCACACTTCCTCCAGCATGATGAGTTGTATGGCAGGCGTAGTACGGTAGAGAGAAAATAGTTCCTACATGAAACTGCTCACAACAAGGTCTGTGGATTACCTTGAGTAACCAGGTCATGATTTCGGGAAAGAGACATTGCTGTAGAGTTTTTTTATTTATTTTTTGGCACTTTGAGCACCACAAGCTGACTGCTGTCTAGTTCCATTATATTTAAGAGAAGGCAGACATCTCTACGGCTGACAAACAGCACTACAGATAAGAGGGAAAATATTATATATTGGAGGGGATCTGTCCCTTTAAAGTATCAAAGCACACAGCTATACAAGCACAAGTGAAGGGTTAAATAAAGATTATTGAAGAATGCTGTTGCCTTCCCTCTTTTCTCACACCTTTCTCTTTTCTCCTTGAGGCCTCCAGTTGGTTCCTACCTTACATGACCCATCTCATTTTTCTGCCCTCCTGCTCCAGATTGAACACACCCCTGAATGTGTATGCATGTTTGTGAATTTGTACAGGGCGCGTGTCTGTACACGCCTGTGCCTTTATGTGTGTGTGTGTGTGTGTGTGTGTGTGTGTGTGCCTGTTCTGCGGCAGAATGTGATCAGCACTCGTAGAGGTCAACCAGAGAAACCCGAGAGTGCAGAGGAGTAACTCCATCGCTTTTATCGACCGGGCCCCATTCTCAGCATCTGTTCGCTCTCTCTGCTCTCTCAAGCTTTCTCCATCTCTTTCTTCCTCTACTCTCTACTCTCCCCCCTGTGTGCTGCTCACATCGTCATTTATGTTTTACAGTTATTCAGTTTAGCTATGGGTTTGTCATCTTTTTGTGTAAATTTTGGGCACCACAATACAATAAAGGACGCCTTTAACAAGACTTTTTGAAAGGCTTAATTATGCTTTATAGATCAACTATAAAGATCATATTTTGGATTGCCAGGTTGTGAAGAATTAGTTTGACTGGTGTTTATACTTTCTGTTAAGATAATAATGCAGTTAACTACATGTTTTCTGACTATTATGAGTAGTTAGTAATCATTGATAAATGAGTAATAAGTCATAATTAAGATCCTCTGGAGCCTTTTTTATAAATATATGTGGTCATGTCCAATCATTCTAAGAGATTTTTTTCACAATATGGCAACCTCAACGTCTTATTAATGACTTAAAACTGATCTACAGCACTGATAAATTATTTATTACCAATAAATGAACCCTTAATAATGAATGCCTGATTAGAAAGTGGTACCACACATTAACATTAACATTAATCTGAATTGTGCTGCTGCTGTGTGCAAATGGTTGTATTTTTTCTTCTTGTGTCTTTATTTTAAGACCTAGGGCTCTAGTTTCCCGGCGCAGCGCAGGGTGGCGCAGGGTGGCGAACCCCACACAGAGCTAGTTTCAAGCAGCGCAACCCGAGGCGCACTCAGTTTGGTAGTTTGGCAGACAGAGGTGCGCTGAGATGGGTGTGGCGGCGCAGCAGGGGGAGGTGTTGACAGATCCAGCTTGGCGCAGTGACAGTTTCGTGCCAAAAGACTTCGCCGAAGGTGTGCTAAAAGCTCGCCAGCTGAAACCAGGTCTACTGTCA
>NC_065518.1:19419640-19482582 GCF_006386435.1 Epinephelus moara | reverse complement strand
CTGTCATCTTAGAAAAGCCAAAAGAAAAGAAACAGAGTGAGACTGCGAGAGAGAAAGAGAGAGCGCGCGCGCACGAGAGAAACGCAACATTGATTTACAATTGTGGTGACCTCCTCCCAGGCTACCTTTGCATCATCAGCCCGTGGAGGTCTGCTCGCAGTTTCGTATATTCAGACACTGCGAGCTTGGACCTCCCGGACCAAAACATCAGTTTCCTCCTGGGAGAAGTTTGGCCGTCTGGTGCGCTGCGCCCCCGCCTCACCCAGTCTGCGAAACTAGAGCCCATAGAATTGCAGATAAACGTACAAACTACAGCAAATGAATAGAAATACTTCAGCCAGATAGCTAGTTTAAACCAAACAGTCTAATATTATCATCATGAATAAGCATAAAATATAGAAAAAGACAGCTCTTTGTGATGTATTGCAAACTGTTTGCCAGCCATGGGTGGATTATGAGACAATGGGGTTGTTTTATGTCTCTTTGTGATTTTTTTGCCCCTTTTTGTTGTTATTTTGTGTCTCTTGGTTCGGTCGCTTTGCATTTCTTTGGTTTTTTTTTTGTCATTTTATTAAAGTGACATTTTGCAGGTGAAGGCCGGGAGAGCCCCTGACATTTTGAGCCCTGGGTCTGTGTCCGATAGACCCCTTCAGTAATCCATCAATAATGCCAGCCGAATTTCAGTACAGTATTTTGACACATAAAATGCAGAAAACTGCAAAACCATCTTTCACTGTCAAAGAAATGATGCATCAAATGAGCCAACAACATTTCATGCTTGAGACCGCTATGCCAGATAGAAAGATAAATATCACTGAGAGAAATTCTTGGCTTAGCAGACGCAAAATTCCCCCAACACATACTGTAAATCCTCAAGAGGACGGGACCTTGACTCCCGAAGCAGAACTGTTGGCGAAGAATGAACGGCACGAGCGAAAGCGCAAGTGTTGTGTTCACCCTTGGACCAGAGCGCTCCACTCATGCCAAATCACTTCCAAAAATGTCTCCTGGAATGTGAAAGGGGCAAATTCCTGGGGGACGGCGGGCGACTCCAGGAGTCATTGCCACAAGGGGTCGATTCTTGTTTCGCATCGGAGAAGGAGACACGGTCGACTTTAAAACTTCCTTCATTGTTACAATGCTTGTACTGTGTGGTGCAGGGAGAAAAAGGGTTAAAGAGAGAAGGTCAGCTGTGGCCATCGAGCCCAAGTCAGCGGAGATATAAGTCAGTAGATGTGTGGAGACGAAGCTATAGCCACACAATGAGTGACTGTGCAATACAAAGACTGGGAATTGTCTAGTCAGACTGGGGTTGGTCGATTCTTCACAGCTATTGATGTGGTAATGCTTTGGACGCAGGAAATCAGAAATGTCGATGGCATTTTTCCCTTTATCATTTTCCCCCATTTGTCTCTCTCTCTTTATCCGTCTGTCATGTGCTGGAACTGACCATTCATTCAGCACCTCCTACGCACACTGATTGTCCAATCATAGATTAGCAACCATTGGAAATATGCACAAGCTGAAGTGGTGTGCACAGGGCTCAAGACAAAGCAGCACAATATTTAGAGAGTTAAGAGGGTGCTGTCTTTTCTTAACCTTTGCAAAACCAAAAATACAAAGAGCAAAAGTTTAAGAGATGGTTTTATGTGTGTGTGTTTGCCTCCGCATAGGCTGCAAACGTTAGCATGTTTGGAAAACTAGCTTGCTACCCACAGCAGTAAGGCAACAGTAGACAACGTGAAGTTAAAGGTTTTACCCAAGCCTCTAAGAACGGCACCAGGTTTTGAAGCCATTTTTACATAGTGGTCAAACGTGGAATTACATCATCCAGGTCCGTCACCAGATGCTATGGGGCCCAACAAGACTTTTTCCCATAGACTTACATTGTGAAAGAGATGCCTGTAAATCAGTGGACACCATTTTTTGAGTGTCACAACCTCCACAAAATGACTTGTTTCACTATCAGGATTTGACCCGTCCAATAACATTTCAAAAGTCTAGGAGAGCCCCACAATGAAATCACTTTATTCCCAATAAAGTTAGCTGAGAGCTAAACGAACTGGCCAGTGGAAGATAGCAACCCCGCCGACACAAGTCCCTAGTACACTTGCTCTATGGGCTACACTATGTCATGATTTCATACGGCAGAAATTAAGCTTTTCTGGCTTCATGCCCCACTAAGCAGTCTTCATAGGAATGAACAGGGCCTCACCTCCAATGCTGTATCCAGTTCTCTTTATACGTCCATGATTTCACCACTGCGTGACGGTCAGTTCTGGATTCAAGGCAAGGTATGACCCACCCTCCTCTGCTTTACTCTGCCTCTGATTGGCTAACCCTGGTATTCTTACCCTATCCCAAACCAACAGACATTTTTCACAGCAGACACTTTGAATTGTCATGGTGTGAAACGCACAGGTGAAACTGATGACATGAACTAATTAGCTAACTAGCTACAGCTGATTGAATCTGCCACAGACAGTTGTCATTTCAGCAGGCTTTTGTCAACCTCTGTCTGAATCAATGTTTTTTGAAATTTGCCATGAATTTTAACTAGTCAGTGTGCCACTTCTATCCTTGTGAGCTGCAATTGTTCTTTGATAGAATAAAAAGCTTAACAGGCGTAGCAACAGGGCAGGGTCAGCTGCACATGCACCCGTCTGTTGACATAAATCAACATGAGAAATCTCCCCCTCATTCATTCCCAGCTCCCGTTTCCCTCCTTTTCTCCTTCAATCCCTCCACGTTCTCCCTTCCTCTGTCTTTCTGTCTTGATTTAGTTGAACCGCTCTGGCCCTGAGTGCTTTGCATGGGGCTAGTTAGCAGATTCCGCTTTCTGATTTCTGGAGGGCAGCCTGTCGATCGTTAAGGTCAACCAAACTCAGGAAGGAAACAACTCACTCCTCCTACTCATCTATCAATTCAATTCAATAACCAAATGCACTTGGTCCAGGCACCCTCCCCTGCACCCTCTTGTTTCCTCTTAAACCACACCCACTCGACCTTCATCCTTCCATATGCTGTCTCACATCTGTAATGTTCAATAAGTCATCTTATTGATTTCAATCCGAGCTTAGGAGCAGGAGTATCGGTGCCCGTCTGTATACGACTGTATGTGTGTTTTGTGACTCACATTTGAGTAATCCTGTAAACATTCTTTCTGTGCATGCATGTGCTTGAATAAAATGACTGCATGTGTGCTGCAAACCTCAACCTGTTGCCCTTGGTGCCACAGGACCAAAAACCAAGACTCTGGGTGATAGGTCAGCCCACATATGCGCAGCCGATGCTGGGTACAATCTCAAACAAGAACAGGGTCGAGGAGTGAAAACCTCTGTTTCCCACTAGCCTTGAGGGCTTGTAGCCAAAACCTCAGGCTGATAAGAACAGGCTGCCTCTACTCTGTCAAACTCAAGCACCGCTCACTCACTTTAACCAGGATATGAAAGGGCCATGTCACAGTGTGTTAGCATTGGCTGACCATTCCTACTGATAGTGCATTTCCAAATAATCTCTCAGTGGGATTGACAGTCACTACCCTGTAACCAATCCCACTGTATCATTAGCCATGTAGCATGCAAGTTTCATAGTCAGCCCTCTGCAAAGCCGCTCCCTCTCTTTATTCCTGTTGCCTAGGGATTACATCTGTTAACTACTCAATTGTTTTCCCACCTACGTAACAAACATAATTACTGCCTGAATTATGTTATGTTGTTTCCAGAGTTAATGAAATGCTACAGTGCTTTTTTGAACTGCAAAGAGTGTAATGTTCAGGACTGTGATAAAAGTTCTGAGTCCTGCATATGTTTTGGCAAACAAAAGTACTTTGGTTAAGGTTCGTAAAAGATTGTAGTTTTGGAAAAATGTTAAAGGTATACTACCTAGGATTGTCAGTTAGATACTCGCTAGCAAAGTGGAACTAAAAGCCAACACCAGATTCACGTTCATTTGAAGTTTCACCTTCTATATTTGCATTATTTCGGCTTTGTGCCTGTTGCTTACGGTCTTGCACTGGTCACTAGCTTTTAATAAAGCCATGACCTCACCTGAAGGCTGTGGGGGTACACGCCCATAAACGTCCCCAACACAGAAAATAACAACAAAAGAAAATACAGGCAAAGATGTTTTCCTAATCTTATTTAAGTGCCGCAAGTGTGTAAACATAACGACAAAAAAGTTTAACATTGGTGTAGTTGCTATGCGAAGATATTGTACTGACAGATCGGATAATTTGTAGGCATAAAGTACGTTCTCAGAGAACATTTTCCTGATAAATTTTGCAACTTGCAAGATTCTTTAAAGTGGAAATAGACAAAGTCTTTGCTTTAACTTATCATTACAAAGTAAATGTTGATTGCACAATAATAATGACACCATCAGCGTTTAGATTGGTTCCCTATAAGTCTCGCTTTCACTTTCCAATTCTGTGTGCCAGCAGGCATGATCTCCTAGGGAAATGATGGACTGATTTACAGAACAAAGGAAGTACGTCAACTATTGCGCAGCCAAGACAGAAACAGGATAGCACATTTATTTTCCCTGATAGCTATCAGTAGTGCTGCCCATTTATCAAACAGTATCATTGTAAGTTCTTACTATCCCCAGTAGCAGAAATGGCAGATAGTGGAACAAGCAAAGTAACTGTGGAAGCCGTGGTAAATGGTCTGCACTTGTATGGTGCCTTTCTAGTCTTCCGACCACTCAGAGCGCTCTTACACTACGTCACATTCACCCATTCACACACACAGTCACACACTGGTGGCTTAGGCGATTATACATGGTGTCACCTGCTTCTCGGTAACCATTCACATGCTCTCACACACCAATGAAACAGCCATCGGGAGCAATGGGGGGGTCAGTATCTTGCTCAAGGATACTTGGGGATCAAATCGTTGATCTCCCGATTAGTGGACGACCTGCTCTACCTTTGAGCCACCGAGTAACTAGGCTCTTAGGAAAACGGAAAGTTGTCTTTGTGACGCAGCCGCAACAAACTTTTTTTTATTTGAAACAAAAACAAAAGATCGCAGTAGTTGCTTATATCAATAATTTTGAGCAGACAAAGGTGATCCACAGTGTTGGTTTGTCTTAGCTGATTTATTTCACTTCTAAGGGTGGATAATAACAGCACTGATTAACTTCACTTGTCTCAATGTTGTTGTGACCCCTGTCAGGATTGTTGGGATTATGCCATGTTGTTCAGCGCACATCCCCAAGGGAAACTCACACTGCCTGATCTTCCCACAAAGACCCCTCCTGTGACCTTCAACCTCTGACCCCGGCCTGCAGAGGAGTGGAAGTCATATAACACTTCTTTAGATAAGCATCTTGCCTTCAAACTCTCAACTCTGGGGGTCTAGCGTGACAAAGTCTGGTCGGTATAAGAATTTTTTACCATCAGAGAGATGAAGAGAGTAAAGTTTTTTTCCCCGTAAGACTCAAAACAAACCACTAATCCCTTTGGAAGTGTGGGAGGAAATTGGATTTTCACCCCACATAACAGCTGAGCTTGTATACACATGGCCTAAACTTAAATATAATCCCAACAATAACAGAAGTAAATCCATCTTTCTCTCTAAGAATAACCTACAGTATCATCAAGGTGATGTTCCGGTCCCCCCACCTTCAGTTAAACTATGTCTCCAATGTCTCAAGTTACGACTTGTCTTTTCAGGGGCAATGGCCTTCTCCTCTGGCTCCCTCCACCCTCCTGACTGCGTTTAGCCTTCAGGCCTGTGTCGCCTGACTCCAAAACGCTAATGGATATGGACGTCTGGCAGCATTACAGATTTGTAAGTGCTGATAAAGCTTGTGCTTCAGTAAAAAGATTACATTAGAAATAAAGAGCACATGATTGGGTTAGAGCGAGAAGTAACATATGACGATGAAGGCCATACACCGTGAGCTGTGTGCCTGGAATTACGGCTAATTCACATTCATCATGACGTATACTGCGTTAGTTATCTAAAAGATGTTTTAGTGTTGGAGCTCTGGCTTCTTATATCTTGATCTTGGATGAATCATCTCTTCATCCACCACTCTTCTCTTTCAAACCACAAGTTGAATCAAGCTGCATTAAAGCATCATCCTCAATGGAAGATGGGTTTTACAGCAGAGGGGCACTTGGTAAAAAACATCAATACATGTTGTGTCCACTTCTGCTTATCAAATAACCTTATCTGTTTGTGGTATTTTCCTGGGTTCTCATAAATCTGAGCAGACACATGCAATTTATTAATCTTTTATGTAACATTAACTCACACAGTATGTTGTAATCAGAGCGTTAAAGCCCAGACACACCAAATGACATAAAAAGAGCTTGTGGCGATGAAGGCTGACTGTTGCGTTGCCTCATGTCACCTTTGTCTCAGCCAAAAAGTTGTACTTGAACAAAGACTACAGCCAACTGCCAACTAGCACGTACAGTACGTTCTGCACCTGCGTGAGAGGAAATAACTGTCCATACTAGCAGGTGGTGGTCTGTATCCATCATTAAAAAGGGTAAGCAGAAGACCGACAGGACGATTCAAGACGCCATTTCGCCAGCTAGCACATTAACAACACAACCCCATGTTGAGAGAACAAATGATATTTACTGCGCATTAGCAAACAATAACACAATCATTAACCATTTCTGCTAAAGCGTTCAATAGCTAAAACTTATAACCTCACTTATAATCTAATATAACAAGTTTCCTTTGATCTCATACCCTCTTGAATTAAGTTGTTGTTTACTTTCCTCACTTTCGTTTCACCAATCATGCACTGAGCTGAACTGCCAATCAAAGTGATTTCACACAATGATGGGCTCTGCTGGCTTCAACGGTGATTCAACATGCTTAATCGGCCAAAAGACAGGCAACAAGGGCCAACTAGTGCCAACCGTGTGGGACACACCGCAAAAACTAGGGTGACAGACGCTCACCGATGGCCCAACATCAATCAATGACCAGTAATCAGATTGGTGGGTAAGGGCCCTTACATGTTCACACAGCAGTTTCAATGGACCAGGCACGATTTTAAATTAAACATTTAATCTATTACTCATTACAAAATGAACACTTTACCAATTAGGCCACTGAACAGCCTGAGAAATTACAAGAAAACTCCAAGTCACTCTCTTTTAAACAGTTAAAATGCCCTTAAAGTAATGGCATGGTCATTATAGACTTAAATGATTCAGACACACTACATTAGAGGCTTCTTTATTGTTTTAAAGAGAGTGCCTCAGAGTTTCTACATATGCTTTTTCAAAGAGCACTTCTATCAAACTCTTTTTGAGTCTAGGAAGTGCTCCTACTTAAACATTCTTCAAAGCCCAAGTAATTAATTCTGATTGTTATGGCTGTGTGTGTTCTGTGCTGCCATCCCTTTTCCCTCCATTGTAGATCTGCCCAGGTGTGCTGCATTACTTAACGAGGTGCAGTGCACCTGGCATGGAGGGGGGCTGAAGAGCAGCAAAGGAGACAGGCTTCTGGTGTGGGGACTGCTGCTCCTGCTGCCTCTCAGCGTGGGATTTTTGTTGTCTTGTTTGCTTATTTATTTGTGATTTAAGTGTTTTAAAGATGTCATATGTGGTTATTCTGGGTCAGTGATGGAGTTTTGTTCGCCCCATAGGGCCGCCCAAGGGTGGGGCATAACACTGATTCTCACTAACATTATTTTCATTACTCTACGCCTGGCTCCATCATTATACAGCTTCCCAAACTTCCCACTCACATGTCAAATTTTCTGTTCTGAACATGTGTAGATATATGAAATGAAACACTGTGGTTTATCATACAGTCAAACAGTCTACTGTTTGGATGCATTTATTGACCACCACCAGCTAGCTTAGCCCCGTGACTGCACACAGCACAACTTCAGAAGCCTTCACAATGAAGCTATTAAACTCAGCTCATCTGTGAATGTAGTCTTAACAGTGGCTTATATAAGCAAGTGAGCTAAGACATGCTGTAAACAAGACATCTGTGGAGTTCCTAGAATTTGTATTTATCCTTACAGACCTCCATCAGACTCCCTGTAAGACATTGCACAAGACAATATCTGGAATTAATTGTAGCAAAGCCAGTTACACAATGTCAAATTGTGATCACTTACAGTGCTATGTAATGATGCATTATTGCCAAACACTGGTGCTCACACTGAATGTTAAAGGTACGTTACACAGAATCACTTGATAAAAATCAATGCTCATACAATGCTCATACAAAAGTAATCTCTTTCACGCATCACTTATGACCCACTAGAAGTGTGCGGCAGTCCTCTGCCTTTATTTTCTTATTTCTGTCTTACTTGGCCGTGGTCGGGACATTTCTGGGCTGCAACATGCGGGCACTGCCAGCACAGCCAATAACAGTGAGAGGGTGAGGTTGGGACTATATAAGGTGGGGTCCAAGGGTCTCATTTATAAAAAGGATCCATACTAAAAATGTACATATGAACAAAAGCCAAAAATGGTGTGAAAAATATTCGACAATTTCAACAATCAGGCTTCCACCTCACCATCTGCGTCGCCAGTTTCCCGTCTCAAAAATCTTCATAAGCATGAGATAACAACCTTTGTGTGGGAAGTGGCGTACGTCTCTTTCAGGACACGTTTTGTGCGTACACAATGTTTGTAAATGAGACCCCAGGTCATGAGGAAGCTACAAAAATTGCAGAAACAGTGCAGAAAAAAAACAAATATAGTGCAGTGACAAGTAAAGCAAAGCTCGTTCCAAAACGCTAGTGAATCATAAGATGGCTTTCACTTTCACTCTCACTTTTGCTGGCAAAAACCAAAAGACAGGATGGGGAGCGACACAGAGTTGGCCTGTTTTCTGAAAATAGAGAAATTAAGAGAAATGAGAAATTTTCACAGAAGCCACGAGAGAAATCAGGTCGGGGAACTCTTTAAACTGCAAAACAGCTGACCAAAACTTCTGACATGGATCCACTCCAAAAGCCGTATTGTTGATGATTTAAGCAATTAATTTGGCGTCATGCTCATCCTAAAAATGAATTAAGCCTTATTCCAAAATCACATTTAAGCTGTACTGTGTCTGCCCCGCTCAAGGAGCCAACTTTCATTGATTCACACAAGATTATGAACTTATGAGCCTTTAGATAAAACAAATCCTCTAGTGTGAGTACAGTAAAGCTCAAATCAAAGCATACAAATCCCCCAAACAGGAAGATATAGTCACGAAAATATATGGAGGACAAATCTACATTAGTTTCACAGTCTGTTTTACTCATTACTAGCTCCTTCAAGAAGCCCCATGGGCTGAACTGAAAGCCCTCTCAGGCCAAACGGGATCATGGGAGAGGCACAAAGGACTCCCTTTAGCCTGAGACTCGCTCTGTCTTCACCACTGTGATAACAACATCCTTCAAACCGCTGCTCCAGCGGACTGCAAGGCTGATCAACAGGCTCCTTTTATTGTCATTTCACAAAAGCGTTGATTTAATCTGTGAGGCATCAGGTCATTGGAATGAGCGGTGACTTTAGTCATAAGGAATTCGTGATTTGGAGTGTGATACCCACAGGGTGCAATGATATAAAAGAAATTCAGAGCTCCGTTCAGAGATATGACCTCCTTCTAAACCCTCCACATAAGAAGAGAGTGGCCTTTGTATCTTTGGATGGGATGAGTCCATGAAGACAATGAGACAAGCTTTGGCGTGGCATTTAGGTCGATGGGCCAACAATGTCTATAGTGTCGCACTGAGACGATCTGATTATGGGGCTGACAATGTGGATGCCCAGTGCGGCATACTGTCCGTACAGTGCCGGACAGCGAATGTGCGCAGATTCTATTCAGGCCATCAGGACCCCGGGCGATGCACTCCACCATTCAGCTTTACTGGCTCTGCACAAAAGTTCATGGTAAACTTGCCCAGTGTTTTGATAGGGTCATCCCACAGCCATTTACTAAATAACAGAAAAATAAATAACAAATCTGAACAAGTGAATTAAGTGTCTTGTTAAAAGAATAAATCATTTTTGGGGAATTTCACTTTTCCTCCTCACTCAGAGTAAAACAGTCTCATGAATGCCTCATTCATCGCTCTGCAGGAAGTTTAGTGTTGTAAGTGTCGAACATGTTGAACTTAATGGCCTGTTATTAAAGGGCCGGTTTGCCTAATTTGCAAAAGACATGGAAGTATTTAGGAGAGTGGGGATCCTAGATTCTGGGGGGCCCCAGGAAATGAAGCCCATCAAGGCCCTAACTGTCGTATGGACAGTAACAGATAGCTATCCTAAATAACAGTATACAGCTGTATTGCGGTACCTAAATGGGGCCCTACTTATGGAGTTTTGGGGCAGCGTCGGTGCACTGCGTAGTGCAACGAGTGCCTTTATGGGCAGTTTAAGGGGCTTCGTAGTTGTCAGTCAGAATCATGATCAGAAATACTTTTTTGATCCCCGAGGGGAAACTGTGATTCGTTACAGTCACTCTGAGGTAAAGAATAGAGAATTATAAGAAGTAAGAATAAGAGTATGATAAAGAGGTAGGTAAATATAAAGCAATGAAATAAAATAAAGTAAAACAAAACAAAATAAAATAAAATAAAATAAAATAAAATAAAATGAAAATGTACATTTAAATAAAAAATAAAAATATACAAAAATATAAAAAAATATATTGTTACTGTGCTGTGGCTGTAAGTGTGAAATTTAACTACAATATATACATCAATAGACTAAACAAGAATAGAATAAAAGTAAACACAAGAAATATGTACAGTCATGTGCATGATAAAGTCATTACAAAATGTTCCAATAGTGGCCATCAGGGCCTCTTCCCCAATTTTTTCAAGATGGCCCCAAACATTTGGGGAAATATTTTGAAACTTATTTAAAAAAGTTTGCTCGTGCACTTATGCCCTTTTCGTCCCCAGATAGTTCAGTGTTAGTTTTTTGGTTTTTGATGAATAACTCTGGATTGGTTTTGAATTTACGAGCATCCTTTTGCAGTAAAAGGAGCCCCACAGGAGTTTTTATCTCATATATTTATCTAATTTCTGCCCCAAATGTCACCTCTGTCCCTCTGGTTCTCACCCCTCGATACTGTAAAGAGCATCTTCAGGTTTAACTTTACATATCCATTTTGCTCCAAGGATCCGCATGATACACATTTTAACACATGCATAGTGTCCATGCATAATTGCCAACTACATAAGTGCGAACATGTCCGCAGAGCAGACACCCAAGTTAGTATAACCAGGACCATGTAGATGTGCATTTTGGAGTACACCAGGGCCTTAATTTGGGTACACTGTGACTTGATACACACTTCACTATGAACCACTGAGAGCTAACAGCCTTACCTTGACAAACTGTATCAGAGATAGGTGTGCAGGGCGTTAACATTTCCCCATCATCACAGGTGGTGCAGGGGATGCAGGGCTCCCGAGAACTTTCCTGGTCCGAGTACGTGTCCACGGTGCACTCCTCACACACCGTGTCATGGTCAAACTCGCAGCTCAGCAGCATGCCCTGGCCCAAAGGACATTTGGTGCAGGGTTCACACCGTTGAGAGAGTTCATCCATGTAGTAGTTATAGTTGCACACACAGGTGGCGTCGTTGGAGTCTGTGCAGGGCGCCTTCATGCGGAGTAGACCTGTGCAGACTGTGCAGGGCTGACATTTCTCTGTGTGACTGAAGTTTTCTGAGAAGGTTTCACCTGAAAGGAGAGGAAAGAAAACAGCCGATGAATTTTTTATCTCACAGATAAACCCTGTTTCTTCAGCTGTCTCTTTAAAAGCATTTACAGCATATGTACAATCTTATTCCACCTGCAGGCTGCTCATGTCATCTGTCCAAGTACTTGAAGCAGAAGTTACGCACTTCCAGTCAGAATCAAAGACTGATTGTGTCCTTTGCATTGTTCCCTTGAGGAATACTGTAATTACATGATATTTCTTGGAAAGAGCTTGTTTCTGTGAACAAAGTTGGATTCAGCTTTCCAGAGTCACACTAACATGGGAACTCAGTTTTAGAGTCATCTCGCCTGGGGAATATGTAACTGCACAGAGATCACGTTGGACATGTGCGAGCTGCAACATCTTTTTTTAAAGGACTTTTAAATGATGAACATACATGCATCACTTATGTTTCATAAATGCTCTGTATACCTGACAGATATATCTGCAGAGGACACAATCAATATTGCATGTTTTATGGAATTGTATTTCGGCGGGATAGGGAACTGGGCAACACACTAAATTATGCAACAGACCTATTTGTAAGAGCAGCTCGAGTGTGTGTGCGTGTAAAGAGAGACAAAGAAAGAGAGGTGGGGTGATAGACTGAAAATATGAATTCAAAATCTCTACATACACCACGTCTGAGCCATTGACAACCATATTCTGTGCAGTCTTCTTTTTTAAATTTTGAGTTGAGTTGATGTGAAGTAGAGCTGAAACAACTGGTCGATTAATCGATTAGTTGATCAACAGGAATATCATCTGCAACATCTGGAACATTTTTTCAGCAAAAATGCCAAATATTTTTTAAGTTTTAGTTTCTCACGTGAGGATTTTCTGCTTTTCTTTGTTTTGTGATGATGAACTTGAACTACTTGATTTTCATTATTGATTAATCCGATGGTTATTTTCTAAACTAACAGTTTTGATTATAAATTGTCGTAAAGTTGTGAAAAATGCTGAAGCAGTCCCAAAGTAATGTCTTCAAATTGCTTATTTTGTCCAACCAACAGCCTAAAATCTAAACATTTTCAATGTATTAACACAGAGGACAGTACAATATTTATATTTTATAATTGGTACCAGAGAATTTGGAGGATTTTGAAGTTTTCATTTCAGCTCAGACTAAACTGTGTGTGGCAGGAGACAGGGAGTTGTGTATGTCTCATAGCATATCAAGTTTTCGGTCTGTGTCACTGGCCCACCAACCACGGCGAACGCTCCGATGATGCAGAGATTCAAACAAAGATGAGGAAAGACAGACACCGAGATGGAGAGATGGAGAGACGACAAGGAAGCGGAGCCTGTGTCATTTGAGATGGATCCGTCTGAATCATGGTGGTGTCCGATGTGGGTCCTTTACATTTCTGTTTAATTATGTCGTTCAGGAAGTGGACATATCGTCCAGTCACCAGTCCAGTCATACACTGTTACCTCCCCCACCCCCACACCCAATTATCTCTCCTCTCTTCAAACAGACATACACACTCAGAATACCCTCACCCCCCTTCCCACGAGTGCTCTCAGAGCCATTATCATAATGCCATGCATCAATAATGCAAGTCAATACATTAATAACGCTAGCCTGCAGCAGGGGGGGGGGCTGTTGAAGGAGGTGGGGGGTACAGACGGTCTTTTCCTGGCTCAGCATATCATATCATAACAGTACTTTCCCCTCTGGTCCAACATTCAATCCTTTGTTTTCAGCTCCCTTAAAAGGACTCCTGGCTTTATGCGCTCTGGCTACTGCACAGTGTGAGGTGTGTGTGTGTTGGGTGAATGAGTGGGAGTTTTGTGTTTGTGTGTGGTTAAATGTGTGTTTTCTTGGACATGTTTGTACGTGTGTGTGTGTGTGTGTGTGTGTGTGTGTGTGTGTGTGTGAGCCATTAGCTGCTGGCTGAGAGACTGTCTCCATTCCAGCTGTACAGCTGTACTTGCTCTGTTTCATCTCCGCCCATGTGTTCATTCATCCAAACTCCTCCGTGTGTTTCAGCTGGCTGTCCTTTTTCGCACATCAGCCAGGCCCCTGTTAACTATTTGTACTAAATGAAGCCGGAACGCTGTCTGGAAACCACAGCCTGTCTTTTATAAATGGATGCTTGTGCATATTAGATGCTATCAGCTGTGAGTGACTAAATAGGGCACGAAAAGACATATGGTGGGTGGGAGTAAACGTCTAGAGAAAATAGGGAAGAAAGATTGCTGGATTTATGATGTGAAAAGTTATGTTACATGAGTTCCTGCTCTCACCTCAAAAAATGATAACTACATAGGCCAAAGATGCAAAAAAAAATGTTTCTGTGTTCATAATTCAGGAAATAGATGCTAAACCAACAACTATTATAAGTTTATTTTATCTTATCTAACTGACTGTTCACTGAGGCCTAAGCCCCTTAGCTACTGCTATACCTGTCAAGCAAACAGCATGCAGTTTACATACAAAATAAACATACACAGGCTTCTCATTTGTAACTAATAGCTGACACGAGAACCGTCTCTCACTGTTGGTGAGTTCCATTTGCCCGGTTCCCAGTTGGAAATTTCAAGTGAAAAGTTGGATTTTTAGAAAGTTGGAGGAACCTCACCAAAACCGACCTCAAAATCAAAGGCTGCTCTGTGCATCAACTGTACTGAAACCTGTAGTGAGATAATGTTTCCCAGTCAACATTTGTACATGGGGCCCTTGTGGGTAGTAAATAGGCTGAAAAATGGACCCTATATTGGATTGTCCATGTATTCCGGCTTTTTCTATTAACTCCAGAAATAATATAGTAAATGCCCTTGGCAGTAACACTGGGTTATGTTACTGCTGATCTCTATAAACAGATATCTGCATATCATTTGCATTGCCTTTGTTGTCTGTTTGTAGTCTGAGTCGCATTGCCCAATTGTGTTTGAGCGATAGGTTAACAGTCTGTGTCAAGAGGTAGAATGCATTGGCAAATTGTGATTTGTGATATTGGGTTTTATAAATAAAACTGAATTAAATTGAATTGAGTATTAAAATGTAAAATGCATTTATCTGCATTCATATAAACATATCTGGGATTAGCTGAAATGTTTAGTGCACAGAAGGAAAAGTGTTGGCCCAGATATCCACTTGCTGCACTCAAGCCCCCAGGAGCATCACCAAGCTCTGAGGCCTCATTTCACATAGTAGCCAGACTTGGGATTAGAGCGTCCTGGTCTGTCACATGATGCCACTGGGCCCAAAAAGAGCTTTTTTTTGGCTTCATGTGCTATTGAGCAACTTTTATAGGAATGAACAGGGCCAACTCTGTATCCAGTTCTCTGTAAACATCCATGGCTACACCGGATCAATATTAGCCGCTGGAGGCTAATCGTCCAGGTTCCATAATTGTTTTACTACTGTAGGTAGTAACCTAGTTAGTCAAACATGCTACTTTTGCTACTGATTTTTGGTGGAGGGTCAAAAAAGAAAGCACTATCCAAACTCTTAATTTATGGAGTATCACAAAGCTCAACAGACCTGCCATGCCCAGTCACGACTGCTTAGCTATGGTTGTTAGCGATCGCTTTTTCGGGCCGGGGTTTACTGAATGGTCAGTCATCAGGAAACAAAACAATCCACTGATGGCTGAGACTTCAAAACAAGTTGTTGTTTTGCTTCTTGCACACGCACACTTCGGCTCTATCAGGCTGCATTACTGATCTAATCAATATGTTTGATGTGTTCTTAAAATATCACTGTGATGTTATCTGATGGAGAGCCATCCGCTTTGCATCTCTCTTTTTCCATGAGTCAGTGCAGAGTCTGTTTGGCCTCATGACACTTCTGAGAGCCTGTCACTGTCTGTGTCTGTTTACGTCTGAGCTAAACAAGGACTGTGAGAGTAAAAGTTATCACCCTGAGAGCTTTCCTGTTGTGCAACAGAAAGCATGCAACCTTAAAGACACAGCTAATGGCAATAATCAGTTTGACTCTAAAATATATAGCTTTTTTTATACAAATGGAACATGAGATCATTTATGATAAGCAGACCAGTGCTTGTTTCTTCGATAAAAAGACAATATGTTATAAAGATGTAGCTCTTGATCTGAGACACACTTATAAAAGCCTAAATCATTCCAGAGAAGCCCCACGAAAATTAAAATAAATCATTTTCACTGTGTCCACATTCTCTGTGACTTCTCTCATGACCTTGAATCTGAATCATTTTCTGACTGTGGGGCTCCTTGGCTCAGGGTCTGCCATACTTCACTGACCCAGGGAGGTTTACAACTACTTCCTAGCCTGAGCACAGGATAGTCGGGGAATTCATAAAAGGGAAAACTCTGGGAACAGTGTAGGAACTGGCTGTGGACCAACCCTGGCCTCTGCAGGCTCAAGCTGACCTTTAACCTCATATGATAGAGTTCCAAAAAAAACTCTGAGGCCTTAATGTTGATTTGTTATCCCTTCACTCGAGCAGAATTGAACCTCTTCCACAAGATCCTTAGATATCCCTTTGAGCTCCTCAGTCACAGGCATGTTTACAAAATCAAAATCTACACTGCTTACCGTCTTAATCGCTGTGACATAACAACTCGTCTGATGCTCTAAATATCTTCCACTGCAACAACATTTTGGAAATGGTCCCATTCTTGTATCCTCTCAATATCACTGTCCTCATAAAGTCTTACAGTCCAGCACGGCTCCTCTCCCTACATGGTAGGGGCCATGAGGAGGGCAGTAATGCTGAAACACAGTTGGGTCTGGCGTCTAGTTTACTCCCTAACATGCAGCTCAATAAGTCTAAGGATTTACAGACTACAATCTGCTTCATCCAACTGATGCTGAGGTCAATAATGTTGGGTAATCTAAAAAACTGTGGTCTGTTTTTAGCCACGCCAGAGGCAATGTAAGTCAGTTAGTCGGTCCACACTGAAATATCTACTCAAAGCTGAGATGGATTGCAATGAAATTTGGCGCAGATATTCATGGCCCCCGGAGGATGAATCGTAATAGCTTCAATGATCCTCTGATTTTCCATCAAGCGCCACCAACACACACAACCTTCAACTAAATCCTATGAAGGAGCCCAACATCTTCTGGATGGATTAGTGTAAATTGTGCTACCGACATACTGTATCATTCAAAAACGATGCTACCTTCAAATGAACCCTGTGAGCTCGTAGTTACAACACAATATGCTTGGCATTCTAGTGGTTAAGTTGTAAGAGCATCACTGCTAGGCAACATGGACACTACTGTCGGCGTCTGGAAGCCACTAAGGCTAACGATTTAGCAAGCTAGAGGGCAGGTCACAGAGTGCACAAAATGCAAAGTCATGATGACAGAGGAAAAAGATGAGGCCGTTAAAAATTTCAACATTTTCTTCAGAAATATGATAAAATCATGAAGAACAACTCTATAAAACTAAACTATATTGACTTACAGTACTATCCACCTAAAAATTAACGGCCTGAGCCATTTTTGAAAACGTCAGCAAACTTGGACATGGACAACATGGACTCTTCTCCTGCACTACGTAAACCTGACCTCATTTTCATTTAGCACCATCATCAAGTCAAACTTTCAACGTGTTCAATAATTTGGTTTGCGATCAAACATTGTTTTGCTCTAATGCTAACATGCTAACATGTCTAAAATAAAACCGGGACCATGCTCAATGTGAACCCTGCTAAACGTCTGTATATCAGCACTGTCATTGTGACCATGTTAGCATGCTGATGTTAGCATTTAGCGCATCGCACCACTGTGTCTAAGTACAGCCTCACTGAAACGCTAGCCTGGCTGTAGCCTAGTGTTGTTTATGGTCCTGAATTTGTCTGAGTTACTTCATTTAAAGGTATACTTTGCAGGAGTTGTCGGCTACTGTTTGAAAACAGTAGTGCCGGTGAAAGTGAAAGTGAAAGCAACCCCAGCTTTGTCTGTTTGGCATTTCGACTTGCTATATTTGCATTTTTGCGCTGTCTCCAGGAATGTCCTGAGCTAGGCTGACCAAACGTCCTCTTTTGCCCGACATGTCCACTTTTCACGTCCCGTCCGGGGCATCCGGGGGTTTTTATAAACTGATGATAATGTCCGATTTTCCGTGTGTTTGTGTGTGTGTGTGTTAGAGTGCGGCACGGGCTGCATATTTTTGTCCGAACCCGAACCGAGCCCGACATTATTTAATGACCAAAGCACTGAGTTTGTGTCACACAGTTGTTACGGTTACAGGCTATTTAACAGGCCGGGCGTGCTCAGCGGAGAGGGAGACCTCCGTGTTTGAGACGGGAGCGGGAGGCGGGTGGTCCGACGGTTCCAGTGAGAGGAGAGGGAGAAATAAAACAAAATAAGGTAAAATAGGAAAAACCTGTCTCCCTCTTATTTTATTTTCAGCATTTAATCAAGGCGGAGGCGGGCGGCTGGAGGTCCGAGACTTCCAGCGAGGAGAGAGGTAGAAACAAACAGCCAATGTGTGTCTGTGTGTGTTATGTTCAGGTGTTGTCACGTAAATAACAGTGCCCAAGCAATAAACAGGACAGACAATAGGATTTTATTTATTTTTACACTACATTTTCACTGAAAGCTGACCGAATCCGACCCGAGCCCGAATACAATTTATAGCTACATTTTTGACCAAACCCGGCCCGACCCATCGGGTACCGTTGGGCTCGGATCGCCACACTCTAGTGTGTGTATGTGTCCCCTATAGGGGCCTCTCTGAATTTCTGTCTTTGAGAGATATTATTTTGTAATATAACTGAATTTTCTATCCATACATATAAATTTTAAATATATTAAAATGATAAGGCATCTTTGAGTAAACTGCGAGTATCATTTAAGTAGGCTATGTTGTGGCCGGCCGAATGTCCTCTTTTTTGGAAATCAAAATATGGTCACCCTATCCCGAGCACTCTGACATAAGACATGAGAGACCCAGGCCCAGATCCTAGTACACTTGGGATGCTTTCACACCTGCCTTGTTTGGTTTGGTTCAATTGAACTCAAGTTCGTTCTTAGACCTTCTTGAAGAGGTGGTCTTGATCCAGTTACAAATGAACTCTGATGCGGTTCGTTTGTGGTGAGAACGTGTTCCGACCTCGATCTGAACCAACTGCAGTCACATGACACATTGTTTGGGTTAAACATGAGCATGTTACAGTCCTGGAGGATTATTAATGTGCACCTCCTCCTGTGCTGCCTTAATATGCCACTTCCTGGATTTTCCCACATGGAAATTCTGACCAATCAAGAGCAGCTTTCCCATGCTGGTCCGTTTGTAAATGCTGCCGTGAGAACATGAACCAACTCTAGGCAGTTATGCAACTTTGTTGCAAAATTAGTCCCTGATTCAGACCAAAGCAAGACAACTCTAGGTCTGAAAGCACCCTTAACCTCAAACTTTAGTTTGTTTGATTAGTGTGAACACTGTGTAGTGTACCCAGGCACAGTACGCCGATTCATGCTGGAGTCCACTTGAAAAGGTGTTGTCAAGTACGATTTATGTGGACTCTGGTTCAATACACATCAGGTGTGAACACCAACTGCACCAACACATGGAAATAGATTGCTATTTAATGCGACTACAAGCAGTTTTTAACCAGCTATTAAACAGTCTCAATTTAATACTGATGCCCCTCTATCAGACGGCAACCCAGCCCACCACAGTAAGACCCAGATCTGGCTTCCCTACCGCCTTCAACCTGCAGTTGGAGCTCTGGAAGGAGGCCGGAGGCAACCGTGTCCGTCTGTGGTGCCCTTTTCTACACTGTAGCACTACAAAAATGTCACGTAGATAATGACGCAAGCACTCAGGTATGGGACAACATTACTAATGTGAAATCTACAGTACAAATCAATCGTATCTAAATGTGAAACCACCCTAAAAAGAAAATAACAGGCAGCAGGCAGAGTCTCTGCAGATAAATGAGGCGCCGCACTGGTGGATCATAAGTGATGATTGAGAGGGATTACTTTTGTATGAGTCTATAAATATTTTTATGGGGAAAATCCTGCATAGTATATCTTTAATATTACATCCTGTCAAAAAGTGGGACCAATAAAATATTAACTACAACCAATATAACTTCTACCACTGCACAAAAGAAAGATAAAACTACTGATGTCATAAAACAAGATCGTTTTGCCAAAAACTACAGAATCCATCATCGTCATGTCCAGATTTATTTAATGTTTTATGGGCCGGCAGCACAATTTTAGATCCCAATTCAAACTTTGCAGAAGCCTTTCTGAAATTTACGACCCTGCATACTTAAACCTGCTGTCTGAACTATGTGTCTTCTCCAGAGACAGTAAGTACAGTAGAGAGTTTTTATGAGGGGGACATAACTTACAGAGAGAATGTCACAGTGGCAGCCATTTAATGGCTTTTTTGTGTCAGATGAAACACTAAATCACTGCCACTGTTCACTACATGACATGATGTATGTAAGTGTGTGGCACACTGAGGCATGTGACCGACACAGCCCCTCCATCAATGTGTGTGTGAGACAGCTGTTTTTTGTGTTACTCACTGTCAAGGCAGGGTGCACAGACAGTCTGTGTGGCTCCACATGGTTTGATGACGCCCTCACCGGGCTGGCACTGCTCACAGCATTCACCACTGGTTGTATACTGGCCCGACAAACAATCCTCCTGATTGGCCAGAGCCCCAGCCTGTCAATCACCACAGAGATCAGTCAGAGTGGGACAAGCACATTCAGCCATGAGATTCATTGCACGAGATTAACAGTACATTAACACACAAAAAATGACTTAATGTATCATCTACAAATAACTGAACCTTATTTACTGTCCTTATCAAAGCAATGTCTAGCATTGCGCAATGTGAGAACCATATTAATGTTTTTCCTATATTTTTTATCATTTCCAGAGGCCTGAAAGAGGTAATACATGCAGTATTTCACAAGAAAAAGCAACAGAAAGAAACACTTTGTCTTTAATCATCCCCTTAGATTTACTTTGGAACCACTAAACCAGCGGTTCTCACTGTGTAGGCGTCAAGACTAAGCAGCAGGCTGCACATTAAATCTAAGGGGGTGTGAGATGATTAATGGCATAGAAAAGAAGGAAAAGCAGACTTCAGCAACACAAAATTGTCTATTGTTCTTGGTTCTTTCTCTATTGTCCGTGTTCTTGTGAAATACAAGATAGTCCTTCCTCATTGAGCTATTAAATTAGTCAAAAGAAACAATTTAAGGTGGGAAATCATTCTTTGGTTCAGCTGCTGATAACTTGCAGACACATTTGAACCGTGGTGTAAGGTTAACAAAATTGCTTCATTTTAAAGCACACAGAAGGAAAAGTTTGGAAAATACCGATCTTTTCCACAATTCTTATTTAACCCTCCACGTATGTAAGGTCCACTTTAACCTGCAGCCAAACTTTAAACTTACTTTCTGTCATATAATGTCACAGTGTCAGATGTTTATATTAAATGGAGCCAAAGTTTCGAATAATGAGGTAAATGTATGAAAAAGTGATCCCAGTGAGCAAAAACCTCAGGCTTCAGGCCGTTCTGAATACTCTGTTTCCAACGTTTTTTCTACTTTCAACATGGATTTCTTTATATTGTCTTCTGCTCCAGGCATGCTACATACACTGCTACATGTAGCTACATGCTAACACCAGGGACACATGTAATCTTGGTTGGTGACGTTGTTAATTTCTACCTGATTTTAAATCATATTCCTGCTGGAACATGTCCAACATTTCGGTTTAGAAGCTTTTATTGGAGATTACAGTCATTCCCGGGCTGCGAAGACGGTGAAATGATGACAGGTCAGAGAAGATTGGGCTTTTTTGGGAGAGGGGATTGAAGAGACAGCCGCCAAAACCGAGCTCTCTCAGACGGAGGGTGAACTCAGACGTTCCAGCACAGACAGTATGAGGAAAATAAAGTGTTTTAATGTCTCTGTGCTGACGATAGCCGTGGCCAGAGGCATTATGTTTATGGGTTGTACGTCCGTTCGTCTGTTCATCCTTCCGTCCCATTCTTGTGAACGTGATATCTCAGAAACAACCTTCATGGAAACGTTCACTTGTCAGACTCAGCAATGAACAGATTAGATTTTGGCGGTCAAAGGTCAAGGTCACTGTGACCTTGCATCCGTCTCATTCTTGTGTAGGCAATATCTCAAGAAGGCCTGAAAGAGTTGCCTCAAATTTGGCACAAAAAGTCCACATGGATTCCAGAATGAATTAGAATTTGGTGGTCAAAGGTCAAAGGTCAAGGTCACTGTGACCCCAAAAAACATATTTTTGACCATAACTCAAGAATGCATGTGTTAATTCTGACAAAATTTCACACAAATGTCTTATTGGATATAACAATAAAATGGTGACATTTTGAATCCAAAAGGTCAAAGGTCAGCTTCAACTGACACTAATCTTGGGTGCCCACCTTGAAACTGAGTTTATTGTTTCGATCTTCCGTGCTGTCAAGGGAAAAATGTTTGTGAGGCATCCCTGTTTGCACAGACATGAATGTTAACTTTAAGTGCAGCTTCACTGATTTGTGGAGGCATAAAATCACAAGGTGGTAATTCTACTTTGAGCTTTAAAGCATGTAAACATGTTCTAATAGAAATCGAAAACGCAAGTATGAACCTGAAAATGGGCGTCATAGGTCCCCTTTAATTCTAATGCTGCATCAAATATGTGCATTTTAAAAGTCACACCACAAGTCTGAGATACAGTAATAAAAGTGAACATAGTAACACACTCTGACCAGGTAACGCTGGATTATGTCTCCTCTGCATTCTTCAAACAGTGACCTGTTGAGTGCTTTATGTCGGCCGTTGACAGGTGGAGAAGTCTATGCGTGCCTCAACATTTGCAAATGCATGAGAGTGAGTGCACACTTGCACACTCACACCCAGCCTGGATGTTTCCAGGAGTCTGTGTTTATGTGACCTTTTGCATTATATCATACTAAATCATAATTTCCCACACTGGGCCTTTTTTTTATCTTCTGAACACCTTAATCTCCAAAGCAAACCTCGATCAAAGCAGGGGTTGCCCTCTGACACCGAGCCAGAGGAGATGTCTGTCTTTCATTCACTCCAGACACATGAGGAGGGATTGTTTTTAGACCATCATTTTTGAGGTTATGTTCTGCTGTTGGGCAGTGTATCACTCACTGGTTGACAGACAAGCTGCAGATCAGAGGGTGAAAGAAAGCTTTATCTCAAACTTGCTTTGATCCCATATCTGATAATAAACAGTAGCCAGCATTGGATTTTAAAGTAGTTTCCTCATGTGAGTAATTTCACTCTTCACAGATTTGAATATTGCTCCAGACTCATGTTTGCCTGCTTAGTAAGATTGTGGCACACACTTATTAACATAGTTTAAGTGTTAGTGTTCACGCATGTGTGTGAGGACGTCCACTCATCATAAATCGTCAGGCGTCAGGGTTCAGGTGTGTGTGTGGAATGCTGCTGACAAGAAAGAAAGGAGCTCTAAAAAAACATCAAGTGTCCCCTCAGGCGCTTCTGAGTCAGCTGGCAGATAATGAGTGTGTGTCTCTATGCACACACACACACACACACACACACCTCTCCCTCCTGTCCTTGATGATGTCACAGCCCATTCACCTTCAAGTCTGTGGCAGTCAGTTAAGCACGCTGTCCACATTCAAGAATGCATCTTTGGCTTTGTGTGGAGACTGAGTTGAAATGTTTCACAAGACATGCCTGATGATATCTGGACTTTTCCCGAGGGTTTCCTGCTTTTATAACGGGAAGAATTTTGGTGACGATGTTTATGTTTTAATTTCAGTTGAATTAATGAATCCTCCAAATTAGGATTTTCCTCTAAATATGCACAGAAATGGTTTCCATGAATTCATTTTTCCTGAAAAGTTGTAACGTGACACTCGTTAAGTTCAGCAATTAAACATTTCATTTATACGTCTCTAAAGCTCTGCTGACCTTATCCTCTTCATTTCACCCCAGCACCTCACACACACACCTTACGCAACAAGCATTCATTTAGACATGAATCAAATCTGTCATCACACACACTTCCCCAGACCTGCCTTCTTATATATTGTACACACCCATCCGCACGCATACGTTTTGCGCCAACACACAAACTGCCTCACATGTGAACAAACCTGCTCCAAAATGTCTGACTGACACTTCTGAAACACCTCCAAGTCCCAGCACTTAGCTTCTGCTTCGTTTTTCTGTGACCCTGCTCTAGCTCCGGGTGTGGGTGCAACACCAAAGCGCCTCAAAGAGCAAAAAACTCAGATTAAAGTGCATCACTAATGACGGCTAAGTTGTGCATACAGAGGAATTAGAGAGTAATGTGATTTGAGGAAATAGCTGCTGGAATGAAAGAAAAGAAATGCACTTAGCAAGTTGCAGCTCGACTTCCTGTAATTGGTCTTCGGATGGAAGTTTGAGGGTTCAACTTTTGAGAGCCGTTCGCCCTGAAGCTGTAGCAAGAAGCAGGTCGATCGCACACTCAACATCGACGAGCGCACGCAAATGCATGTGCAGAAGCATCTGGACGCAAAACTTGAGAGCAACCAGTCTTACTAATGCTGCAGTCAATTTTCAGTTGGAGGCACTTAACCTCTGAACCTCAGCTGTCAGCGCTTGTTAAGCCATTATAGAGCTCCACTATACAAGCCGTCCAATGAGCTGGGCCCTAATTTAAATGCAAGCACTGATCATCAACTGCTGTGGCAACACTGCTGGCAATGACATTACAGCTAATGCCCTCACAAACTGAATTGTCATCTCTTATGAAGCAAGAGGAAGAGACACATAGACAGCGAAGAAGAGAGGGATGTGAGCGTGAGGTGAAAGGAGGAGAGGAAGAGTGTGTGTGTATGGGGGTGGGGGGTGCAGCCTGTATCAATATTGCATGCGCTGAGCCAGCAGAGGATGCATACCCATCAGTGGGAGCAGCTGTCATGTATCAGTGATGCAGCCTGTTCCTTTAACCAGGACCTTGACAAGCTGTGCAGCCCTGGCTGACCATGTCCTGTCAGATAGCAGACTCTGGGAAATATACTTCCTTCCTAGGGCCTGCACGGCCTCGAGGGAATTAGAGATAAATCAGGGAGATTGCAGAATGTATCCTCTCAAGATTTCTGTTGTTGATTTCTGCTAATGGAGGGGGAAAGAATCACCTCATCAGTGAACACAGAGGCCACTGCGACATTGTTATTGTCCTGCTGTCTGTAGGGCCACATGTAACTGAGAAGGGTGGAACTACAGATCCAGCAACCGGAGCTATGGAGTGTCAACCTGAATGGCTGCTGCATACATCCACTGTGCTTTACGCTGAAGACAGGACAGGTGCAAGGACATGGACTCTTACAGTTTCCACCCACTGAAGACATCTTTACAAGTAGACATCAAACTGAAGTTCAAACTGTCATAAAATAAGTTAATTGATGCAGGGGAAAGTGTCCTGTCAAAATGTGACGTGTGCTGAAGGCTGCAGAGGAGAGTTAAGTTTCTCATATACTCCTATGTTAATAAGAACCCCTGTAAAGAGCTGTGTGGATGCGCAATTGCGCAGGTGTTACCCAAGTTAAGTTTACGCAACACACTTGGCAAGAAGCTGCTTACCACAACAAGCAACACTGCTATGACAGCGGGATTCATCCTGGGTCGCCTTTGCATCCTCACACAAGGCTCAGTCAGTCAGATCGGATGCGGCGCAGCGAGATGCGGCTCTCAGTCACTTCGAAGAAAAGCAAACTCGGCTGTCATCGCTGCGCGTCTTCACTTCACTTCTAGAAAAAGAAAAAAAAACTCTTCAGGTGACTCTGCGTTACCAAGTGTGTATCGCAGCGGGGCAATCACTCAGTCCAGAAGCTGTAGCCACACACACACACACACACACATACACAGGATCCAGTCAGTAAACTCGCTGAGATTGACCCATTAGATGTTCGGCTCTGGTGCGTTTCTCTGCTACTGGGCTCATATGACACACGCGCTCAGCTCAGCGGCTTCAGGGAAGGAGCCATCTCCCTCTCCACGCCCACTGCACACACACACACACACACACACACACTCTCTCTCTCTCTCTCTCTCTCTCTCTTTAACAGCCTCAATCATGCTCTTGGATATTCCTGCTGAGTCGGACAAACCAACCACCTTTATCACCCGACAAATTAAGTCCTGCATAAATCGTCTATTTAGCCTGTGGTTTACAGACTGCACTGTGCCAACTGGATTAAAGTCTGGCTGCCAACTAATAGACTTAATTACATTTTTTTTCTAACTTTCACTCCCTTCAACAACTTTTTAAGAGGTCCAGCAGACAGTGGCGTCCCCAAGGGGGAGCAGAGGGGGCCATGGCCACCCCAATACACTCGCTGGCCCCCCAGCAAAAATAATTAGAGGTTGACATTACTGTTAGTAATGCAGGATTTATACTTTATACTACTTCAAATGGACGCCGTACCCTACGCCGTGACCTGACATACACCTCCCCAGAAATGTAACTACACGTCACATTGATGCAGACCTCCTGTCTATTTTTGTAAGCTGAAACCATTTCCCTCTGTTGAAATGAAGGTTTTATTTAGCCAACTTTAATTTCACAGATAAGAAACAATAAATTGTGAAGACAATAAAGCCTCCACTTGTGTGTGATTTATCCTGGCTTCATATTAGCAGATGAAATGTCTGCTTGTCACTAGGCTAATTTATACAGTGTAAAATGCCATAGGTAGTGCTATCTTGTGAATAGACAAGCTAAGGTTTCCATTTATACCAACCATGTTGGCCTAGCTTTTTGGGAAGCAGGCCAAATAATGCTCCAAAGTTAGGCTAAACTTTGGCGAGGGAATAGCTGGCATGGCTAATTTCAAAGGGGTCTCTTGAACTCTCACTTCAAGATATCTGAATAAAAATGGGTTCTCTGGGTCCCCACAAGTCTCTCTTTAACTTGAGAGGGGTTGTTCCCAGTACATGTTTTGTTCTTTACAATCAATATACTCCAAAATAAAGCTGCATATATGTGTTTTTAAGGGAAGGGACAAACAGCCTCTTTGAAGGACCAACCAAGTCTCACTCCAAAGATGCTGAAATCTGGCTCTTGGGCAGTGACTTGTGGCATCAGACACCAAAGACAAAAGCCATCTTTTAACGTCGGCATGATACGGTGGTGGCCGTTATAGTTTAAAGGAGCTCAGCAGTGTCAGGGGGGAAACGTGGCAGGACAAGAACGAAATTTAAGGCGGCAAAAGTCCAAGATGGGCAGTCGGGAGTTGTAGTGGATGGGTCCAACAAACACTGACTTTCACCCAGGAGAGTGGTGTTTGCGTCCTATAAGATTATAAAGCCAAACCCTGTTCTTTTCTCCTAAACCTAACCATGTGTTTTTGTTGTTGAAGGAAAAAAAATGTCAATTTGTGTGGTTATACCGACATAGTGCGTTTATTTTGAAAGAGACTGTATGTAAACAGTAAATTTCCTGTGAAAACGGAAGTGTATTTTGAAAGAAGACAATGCATGTAACATGCAGAACCTGACACAGCGTCCCAGAATGTCAACAACAAACACACCCAGGGTACCTTTCACGTTGTTTCGGGACGTGGAAGGTCCATGACCAAACATCAATATGTGACAAGGTCACAATGAGAATGTGAGGGATCAACAATGAATCACTTGTACAAATAGCCTACATAACAAATTAAAACAGAATTGTTGTGTAACTCAAAATGCTAACTGTACCTGTATTCATCTATGCACATCAGATAATTAGTAACATTAACTGTAAAATAAAAAAACAAAGTATATCAGTATGCGATTCCTTACCTCTTCATATTAACATATTTTCATCTAGCCTATATACTTCTGCAGCATAATTCCTGACATTCAGTTATGGTTTTGGTGTCCCACCCTCAGATTTTCAGTGGTCCCATCTGGCCCCCCCCATCACTTTGTCTCCCTGAAGCGTTGAGCTGGCCTTGTTTTACTGCCTATCAGTGCCTGAAGACAGCAGCCACATCAACAGACCTCCCTCTCAGTCAGGACAGACTGTGAACGCACCTTCAACGCATAAACATGAGGTTCATAGAGGTGTGTATCCACTGAAAACTACAGCAGCATGTGTGCAAGTTAAATCAGAGTATGATGTTGTTAATGCCCCAGTCACAGTCTTAAGTTAGAAACCTAAAAACATTATTTCACTGCTTTTTTTAAACGTTACACTAAAAGGAATCACAGGATGGCTCTTATCACAAACACTGCTGCCTTTATGCATAAGAAGAGGCAACTACTGTTGGAGTAGCCGACACCTGGGGCCAAATGTTGGCCTAATATAAACCGGAGGAGCACGTCATGTTCTACTTTGGCTCAGATCATGACCAAACATGCCGCCCTGCTCAATGTGAAGATTGATAAAGTTGTTTGGAAGGTTGACACATGATTGTGTTACAGTTTCTCTTGTTTGTGCACAGTCCTCACAAACTAGATGTCCCTGCAGCAAAATTAATGATCACGTATCTCTGTCTTTTAAAGTTGTCCAAACACTTGATTTGCTGAAGGGTACTGGACTAGTTGGTGCTCATACAAAAACAATTCCTGGCATGATAATAAGCCCCACTATGTAGTGTTATTGGGTTTTTCCCTCTCCATAACTTTTTAGCAGGTTTATTGCAGTGCGCTTTGGCTGAGTAGATTTTTCTCTCAGATATTGCTAAAACAGATAAGGAGACATACAGTGGGAAAATCTTTGTGAGCTATGCATGCATGTGCATTTAAGCCAAGGCCTTATGTCAGATTCCCTAAGGAAACTATTTTTCTTTATACTCGCTGACAGTATGTAATGACGACTCAAACATGACGGGTGTTGTTTTCTCACTGTGGTTTTAAGATTAAAGAATGATGCTGGTGCCTTGCATGCTTCATCTTGATGAGACAGTGATTTATATAGACCATGTAAGGGCTGCGGGCAGTAGGGGACATGGGGGGCAGAGGATGAGGAGAAAGAGGAAGCTGGGTTGCTATGGGTGGATAAATAATGCATGGCAGAGAGAAACAGACAGACAGAAAGAAAGAAAATCAGTTTCAGAGTCACACTGGTCTGTGTTTACTGGAAGAATGAAAATGGAGGTGAGAGCGTGCATATGTTTTTATACATGTACAATCTGTATGTGGAAACTGTGTCAATTTTGTCACATGGACACAAAGACACAGATCTAGACTCACACTCAGGCACTCACACAGATGTACACACACACAAACACACACAGACCATCTGTCACCAGTGAGTGGACAGAGGATGGGTGGTCCAGGAGACGTTCACTGTCCCATCTCAGGTTCCGAGAAAAGGATTGTGTTCCAGGTGGCCGGTCCAGTGGAAAGAAGTGTGTGTGTGTGTGTGTGTGTGTGTGTGTGTGTGTGTACATCTGCCTCAGTTCTGGGAAGCTGTCCATACTTGTGTTTGTCCCATGTTATAATATATAGTTGTATCTCCCATGGATGTGTTTCCATCCCATCCCAGCTGACACAACAAACCCCAGATATGTTAAATTTGTACATTTCATATGTTTCATATCAACATTTCTACAGTATTACATGTGTATGAGCCGTGTGTGTCTGTGGTGACAAAACCAGATATTCTTAATGAGACACTAAGGCATTTATAGTTGCGTTTATGGTGACCAAATCAAGTAGTTTTAACAAGACATCAGGACATTTTCAGCCATGTTTGTCATGACAAAACCAGGTATTTCTTGATGGGATGTCGGGATATTTTAGTTGCATTTGTGGCGAGAAAACTGTTGGGACATTTTAAGCCATGTCTGTGGCAACATAACTGAGTATTTTTACCATGATGTTGGGATATTTCTAGGTATGTTTGTTGTGACAAAACCAGGTATTTTAACATGACTTCCGGACATTTCATTATATGTTTGTTACGACAAAACTGGGTATTTTTAACTTGATGTTGGGACATCTCTAGCTATATTTGTCGCAAGAAAACCAAGTATTTTAAGGTGATATTGGGACATTTTGAGCCATGTTTGGTGCAACAGAACTGGGTATTTTTAATGTGATGTCGGGACATTTTCAGCTATGTTTGTTGCGACAAAAACAGGTATTTAAACATGACATCGGGACAATTCCAGCCATGTGTGTTGCGACAAAACCAAGTATTCTTAAAGTAATGTCAGGACGTTTCAAACTATGTTTTTTGTGACAAAAAGAGGTATTTAAACATGGCGTCAGGACATTTCCAGCCATGTTTGTTGCAACAAAACCAGGTATCTTATCATGCCCACCAGCAGATGGAGGCATGAAATACAATGCTTTAAATGTATGTAATATTCATTCATTGTGCAAATAAAGAAAAAGCATGTTGGCTGATTCTAATAGTTCATTTGGAAGCCAAATTGGCCGCTACAGATGAGGTACTGTGCATCCCTAATATGAAATATACAAATGAAACATATCCATGCTTTAAAGAAACGTACCAGTGCCAACCTTTATTCAGGTCATTGGGTTCATCCATCCATCAACATGTGAAAACAGTTTTTCTTTTTACTAGTACTAACCACCTGTCACTCATCCAACAGCAGCAACAGAGGAGAGCACAAACAGCCCTGGCAATGCGATCCACAGCCTCCTCCTTGCGAGCTTTCCTTCTAATGCACTGTAATAGACGGAGAGGCATCATATGACGAGCCAAGGAAGCCCTTAAATTACTCTGAGAGCACTCACACCAATAACTGGCATGAGAGTGATATCATGTTGTGTTTCAGAGAGCACTGCAGTGTCGGCAGTGCTCTCCTGTTATGTGGTGTTTTTGGTAAACAACTTCAAGCTCTACAAACCAGCATCATTATACGCAATAAAGCCTCAGGCTGGTGAGTCGGTGCAGATATCCTTAATTTCGTTGTGTGCCTGCTGTGGGAATAAAATGATTCGGCTCATTTTGTGCCAGAGTGAACCTCGGACAGGCCAGATGGCAACGAACCCTGCGTCTTCCCGTGGGACTCCCTCATCTGTGCTTTATTGATCTGATCTGTCTATCCCCTTTTTCTCTCTTTTTACTGTACACACTCCCCACCATCCTTCGTTCACCGGCTGCCACGTTTCATAGAAAAAATAACAAGCACTCTAAGATGTTTGATTTAACATAGAATCTGGTCATTTTCTTTACCTATTCATCATGTTTAAATCACAGGGTTGTTTCACTGCTATTTTATGTTGTAAGATTAAATGTTAAAGGGACAGTTCACCCTTAAATCAAAATTACACATTTTTCCTCTTTAGTGCTGTTTATCAGTCTAGATAGTTTTGGTGTGAGTGTTGGAGATATTGGCCATAAAGATGTCTGCCTGCTTTCACATATAACAGAACTAGATGGCACTCAGCTTGTGGTGCTCAAAGCACAAAAAAATACATGTTAAAAACTCAACAGCAATGTCTCTTTCCAGAAATCATGACCTGGTTACTCAAGATAATCCACAGACCTTGTTGTGAGCAGTTTCATGTAGGAACTATTTCTTTCTACTGAACTACACTTGGCAATCGTATCACCATGCAAAAGGAAGCGTGCATCTCGTGTTAGCTCACCTAGCACCACTGAGCTAGCTAACATTACAGCTCAGCCGAGGAGGATGTTCACATCTCCCGCTGTCACAAGCACCAGCTTCTTATTCAGGAGTAGATGCACTCTTCCTTCTGCGCGGTGTTACAGTTGGCAGGTGTAGTTTGGTCGAAGGAAAGTCCAGCTGCTCAACAAGAGGCATTTACAGACCAAACAGTTCTGGTGACTCCCTGAGAGGAACTGGTGAGCTCCCCCAAGAACTTCATACCTTCAAGGGCTATTTTTCTGTTTGCATTCACGCCACCAATAGGAATGCAGAATTGATATACTGTAGGCCAGCTGGCAGTTGGTAAAACAACCTTGCTTTTGCTTTAAGAAGTCAAAATGGCGTTGTATTTCTCATTGTCACATATATGTTCAGTAGAACCTGGACTTCACTGTCGGCCCATTTCCTTGTTTTCTTCCATTCTTTTCGTCTCAAGCTGTTGTTTGTGTTTTGTGTTGTCTGTTGTTTACACAGCTAACAGGTTTTTAAAAATGGCAGTTATCAGTGTTGCATTGGCTGTGTTCAACCAATCAACGTATACTTGTGTCACTCCTTGTTCTCCTTGTGCTAGGAGAGTATCTACTCTGAAATAGGAGCTAAACACGTCCCTCGAAACAGATCTACAGTCATACTCGGTGTTGCCATGTGGACACAACAAAAACAGAGGTACCTAGAACAATGAAAAAGTTCCCTTTGGTCCGAAAACGCAGAAGGTCAGTGGATAATCTTGAGTAACCAGGTCATTATTTCTGGAAACATCCATTAATGTTGAGTTTTTCAAATGCATTATTTGGCACTTTGAGCACCACAAGCTGAGTGCCATCTAGTTCCATTATACCAAAGAGAAGGCAGACATCTCTATAGCTAATATTCCCCATATTCGCCAACTCACATCACAACATCTAAGCTAATAAAAGGCACTACAGGTAAAATGACAAAATATGTATTTTTGATTTAAGGGTGAATTGTCTCTTCAAGCTTTTCTTTGACATATGCCTAAGTCCACAACTACACCGAAAATGAGCCACACAGAAAATTAAACACACAAAAACAAATGTAATTACTCAAAACAAATATGTGTTTCTATTGCAAATAAAGATGCTCTGAGGTTTCTTCTCTTAATGCTTTTATTGCTAAATTTGACTGTTACCATGAGCTTTATTCAATGAATGAATGAATGAATGAATGAATGAGTGAATGTCTCCTCTGTTGAAGAACTTCTAACCTTTCAACTATGATCTGACCCAAGAAAATGTGAGTCCCAGTGTATACGTCACATTTAAGGTATGTGTGTGTTGTTTGCCATACGTTGGAATTTTCCATGTATATACAGCCACGTCTGCACTTCCATTCCGTATGATGTCATAAAACATGTTTACTTGTCCCTACTGGATCAATGATTGAAGTATTGATTTCAAAGTTTTTAGTTTCTCTGTTGCTGACGGGAGCCGAGATTGAAGGGACTTTTTTGGGGGGGTGAACAGGCCTTTGTATTGATCACATTTTGGCACACACAGTTGGGTTTAACACACACTGGGGTAAAATTGAGCCTCAGGCTGTTGACGGTCAATGCAGCCCATTATTCATTCATAGACACACAGATCTGGCTGATATGAAGCAAACATGTGCGCTCACAGACACAATAGTAACCTGCTGGACACAGAAATCACAGAGGGACAGGATGGTTTCAGTTGGACTGTGTCACTGTATCATATTCTGTAGGATCATCATATGTTTGTAGCGTGGCTGTCCTGTGAGAACCACAGATCTCTAAAATGTAAACTTTTCATGGTGTTAGAAAAACAGCCCTGTTTTCAGATTTGTGACGATGCAGCTGATCCAAGAGGTTTTTAAAGACTTTATCTAGAATAAGATGAAGGAGAATTTTCTCAACACATAAAGGACACTTCATCCTTCAGTTTATGACAATCGTTCAACATCAAAAAATCTGGAGATACATGGTTTTCACTAGACAGGAAGGGAATGAAATATTGTGAACTGAAAAGTAACTAAAGCTGTTATATAAATGAAGAGATGTTGTGTAGTAGAAATATTAAGAAGCATAAAATGGAAATACTCAGGTAAAATATAAGTATCTCTTTGCCTCAGGCTTTCCTCGTTTGCACGTGGAAGGGCAGACAGGTGTGCTCTCTCTGCCTAATGGCTTAACGTAGGTGCATGGAAGAGGCTTATGCATAGGCCCGATGAAAGGCAGAGGCCCCAGAACAGAGCCATGCCACCAAATACATTACTGCAAATGGAAATAAAGTTTTCTTGGCTAAAGTGGTCCTGAGTGAACTGTACTTTATAAGTACATTCATTCATACATTCATTCTGTAACCACTCATCCTGTTGGGGCTTGCAGGGGACAGGAGCCTATCCCAGCTGACACTGGGCGAAAGGCGGGGTACACCCTAGACAGGTCACCAGACTATCACAGGGCTGACACATAGAGACAGACAACCATTCACACTCACATTCACACCTATGGTAAATTTAGAGTCACCAGTTAACCTGCATGTCTTTGGACTGTGGGAGGAAGCCGGAGTACCTGGAGAAAACCCACACTGGTCAAAATTTAATATTTTCAGTTTGTTGTTGTGGCTCTTCTTACTGAAAGTGGCTGTTTTCCTTCGACAAACTGGTTGAAGATGTTTAGTAAAACAGTTTGAGGTTTCTCTTTTTGTCATTACTTGTATCATTTTCTCATGTTTTACTTTCAGAACAGATCTTTGGTGAAGAAGTCTGAAGTATGATGCAATAAATATACAGCACCATATTTCAGACTTCAAATGTCAGGTGTAGTTTCCTTCTGTGTCCAGGATAGACTCTCCTAAAAAATGTGGCGACTTCTGTGTTTGAGGATGATGCCAAAGGAAATAAGAACAAACACCAAACGACAATCACATCTCACATCTTTAGGTGTGACATCATGGGCACTAGTCAAGGACCTCAACAACTATACTGTACAGTTTCAAAAATGTCTGTCACATGACGTCAGTGATATTTCTGTCTTTTTAGGATATTAGTTTTGTTTATCAGCAATACTTTACAGCCTGGAAAATTACCAAAGAATCAATTACTTGCTTATATATTTCAGCCACAGCTCTCACTGATGCTGCTGCCGCCATGAATAAAGCAATGCTGCCCCCTGCTGAGCTAAAGACCTTCATCCTTTCAGAGATCACAGCTGCTCAGAGATGACACATAAGGTAAAGGGACACATCAAATTCTGCTGATAACTACAAATTCTGGTGTTTGAAAAATGATCACATGTTCAACAAATCAACACATGTTTTGCCCTCAAGATAATAAAGCTCATGTTATGTGTATGTTTTTTTAAAGGAGATGTATGTAGATTCAAATCTTTTGGAATCAGCTTTTAATAAGGTGGTTATGCAGTAGTTTGTCATTGATGGTTGATTAATAATTTACTCACGCTTTATATATCAATTATATATCAAAAAGCACTCTCAGTAGGTTTCTCTCCTCCATCGATCACCTGACATGTCATCAGCGTCCTGTCTGCACAGCTGCTGCTCCTCAGCTCCTCACTAGAGGGCAGATTTCCAGAAGCTATTTGACAGATCTTAGCCATACTCCTGCCTCCTACCTGTTTCCTCCTCTGACGTGTTGCTGACGTTCTACCTTCCTGCTGCTTTTTGGAGTTGTCTGCTTGATCCTGCCTGTGACCATCTGTAAGCCTTTGTGTTACATCAAGTGTCCAGTTATATGATGCCTGCTGCCGACAGCTGCTGCATGACAGATGAAAATATGAGAAGGACACAGTCATTCAAAGGTCAGCTCTCTGTCTTGTATTTTTCTGTCAGGGCAGAGATAAATGACGTGCACAAGGAGCGACATGTGGACCCTGCTGATACTGTCTGACCTCTCTCCATTGACTGTGATAGTAGAATATTTTTAGTAGAAACAACAATTGTGGCCAGTGACGTAGAGAAGTTCTGATGGGCCCCAGTGCACACTATCATGTCAGGCCCTAGTGCATGCTATTATGCATGTACTGTCATGTACACAAACCAAGACTTAGATATCAAAGAAAGTAAGAAATTAATAATTTAATTGAATAGTTTTTGTAGTATATTTATAGATTTTATATAGAAAAAGCATTTATTTTCTTTTAGATAGCTACTGACTATTTAAAAAATTAAAAAGAAAACTATGACACTGATGGGTTTGCCTTTTTGAGGACATATATAGCAAATGGCACCATTTTAAAATTAATAGTATTCTTTTTTTTGTCTTTAAACACAGGTATATTTCCAAGGTGGCAATCTGGCCCGCTCTCTCTCTACGGGCTCTTCCACCCCAGGGTCCCCTGTCATGATTCTGGGTTATCCTGTGGACTTTATTTTGGAGTTTTCTGTTAGTGTTGCTTGTTTCATGTTGTTCATTCATGTTTAATCTATTTCCTGTTTCTCCTCATGTGTCGTATCTGGTTCTACTTCCCGCCTGATTTCTGTCACAACTGTCTCATTAGTCCTTCCCTGTTCCAACAGTCTTCCCTTCACACCTGTTCTGTATTAGTCTTGTTTGCTCCACCCTAGTGTTCCCCAACCACGCCCTTTTTGTTAACCAATCTCCATTTCCCTCCTATTGCCCATGTCTTCCTACTCCAGCTGTGTCTCGTTCTTGTGATTAGTTTTCTGTGTATATATACCTGTGTGTTTCCTTTTGTTCTTTGTCAGTTCGTCTGTGTTCGTCACTGTGTTCTTGATGGCGTCCATGCGTCGTATCCTGTCTGATATCTTGTGTTTGGATTTTTTTTTACCTGAGTTCATCATATTTTTTGAGTTTGCAGATGGTACTAGGGCTCACTCCAAATAATGCCGCAACTTGGTTTTGCGGAACACCAGCTTGAAGTTGCCCTATCGCACAGGCCCTGTCCAGAGAAGTCAAAAGTGGCATGCTGATTCTTGGAGCAGACACCAACTGACCACTGTAGCAGGGCCCATGCTCACAGGTGCTGATTATTAGGTGCCAATAAGGGGTTTTGGGGTTTCTGGGGGTACCAGAAGCTCAAAACAAGAGTCAATAGCGGCAGCATAAAAAAGCTGTTTGGCATTGGCAGAGAAGATTTGGCAAATTTTTCATGGGCGCAACCCACATACTCAGCTCTGCTGCTCATCCCACAAATGCAAATGCTTAGAAATGTGGCAACATTTAAAAGGGAAATAAACAGGCTTTCCAACGGTATAAGATTTATTGCCAAGAATCATTGTTACAACAAAGAAATAATCTACCAAACACAAATTTCCTTACTTTTTGTGCGTAGTTTATATGTGAAAATTAGCATTTTCTATGTGAACTGACACATTTCCCGTTTTTATTTCAATGTCAATTTTTTGTTTATTATCTTATATCTGTTTTTCTGTTTTGATGCAATAAAACATAGGAATGAAACTTGAAAGCAGGAATACAATTTAAATTGAACATCTCATACAGGCATATTTAAGTTAATACTGTATACTGTTGTAACAGCAAATCATACTTTCTAAACAGTTTTTGTTTGTTTTGTTATGTTTTGTTTTTATTATCTTTATGTATATAGAAAGGAACCAAAGTTAATATTCCTACAGATTTATTTATTTATTCTCATTAAGGAAATATGCCATCCCATGTATTGATACAAAATGCCCCCTTTATATTTTATTTTCCACTTGTCTCCACAGTTTACTGACTGTATCTTCTTTACTATACTTGCGGCTAATTTTGCCCTGATTTATTTTATTTTGTTTTGTTTTCTTCTTTTGGTCTATTATTTACTTTTCATTGTAAACTGTAGACTGTAGCAACAGGTTGTTTGTGTGTTTATATTTATATGTTGAAAAAAAAATCAAATTTTAATTACAGAAAAAAAAAAACTGATATGTTTCTTGTTAAGTGGTGAACTTGTAACAACTGCAAAAAAAAAAAAAAAACAAAGAACACATTTTTACCTTACAAAGTGCCATAAAATGGAAATAATTTAAGAACAATTACCCCAAAATTATACTGAAGTAAATAATTCAGGTGTAGTGTGATTGCCTGCTGCAGGGCTTATTTAAAATGATAGCTGCGTTTGTTCTGCTCATTCTGGCTTGTTGCCACACACTCAGCAGATGAAGACTCTTCCTCTGTTGTGTCATCACTATCTTCTCAAAATAACCCAGAGAGTTGTCATATCAGTGCCGTGCACACACAGCAGCTACGACAGAGCCAGTTACAGCGGCTTCTCATCAAACCTCAGAGTCAAATCTCTTCCACTCGACTTAAATTGTAGAATTAGTATTCAATTTGATTTAATTTGCAAGTATTGAAATTGATCTTTTTTTCCATTCTGTAATTAATTTCACATCAAACTGAAAATGAGTCTTAGTGATTGCTGTAGCAGGCGGTTAAAAGTTTTTGACAGCTCTGGTTAACTGACCACTAAAAAAGGAATTTATGAGTAACCCCAAATGAAGTCACAATAAAAGCCAGACTGTCTCTACATGTACATGCTTGGGTGGCCAACAATAACTTCCAGAGCTGAGTGAGACCATCTACCTGCGGCCCCTGGCTGGGTGTGGTGTGGTGGTCAGGGAGGGGTCTCCTTCAGCAGGATAGCCCCTTGTGTGAGCCAGATGTTGATGGCTGATAGCATCCCTGTGCCCCTGGACAGCTGTTATCTTGCTCCTGTCCGAGTGAGGGAGGGGTGGGTTGCTGTTGTTGGAGCCTCTGAGTGTTGGCCCCTTTAAAACAGAGTCTGTGGTCTGAGGGTTCTGAGGTCAGTTTATACTGAACAGCAAATGATGGATGACTCCTTAACATGCTGACCGCTAATCAGTGAGCCATATTAAGTTTACCGCTGGGTGTAGCTTCAATGCAAACAGCATCAGAATTATTAGAGTTTTTATTATTTATTTATTTATATGATTGATAGGTTACTGTAATCAGCCGCTGCGTGAGTCAGGTTTTTGTGTCTCATATCACATACTGATCTGAGCATTTACACTACACAGTACAAAGCTTTGCAAACACTTTTTAAAGTCCGACCCAGGAGGCATGGAAGCTTGCAGATTTCATTCCTTTATACTGTGGGACAACTGAGGAGGAAATTTAAAGGGACAGTCCACCCCAAAATCAAAACTACATATTTCTTCTTTTAGGTTTCATTTATGCTCAGCGTTCGATACATATAAGGGCACAGATGGAGTCTTCTGTCCATACATTATATCTGTATTTGTGCATGTTTTCTTGAAGCTTACGGATATGCATGAAACAGAGATGTACCTCCAGGGATTGTGGGGGCAGTCTACCATCGCCTAGTTTGTGTTTTCTAAAACTTCTGACCCCCTCTAGTGCCATATATTAGCTGTGTTTATGCCAACATAAAGGACACATGGAAGCATGAGGGCAGTGGTGTTAACGATGTTTGAAACAGACACATCTATTTTCATACATAAAGGGAGTATAAATACGCTCTTACCTGTAGTGCTATTTATCAGTCTAGATTGTTTTGGTGTGAGCTGTAGAGTGTTGGAGATACCTGCTGTACAGATGTCTGCCTTCTTTTGAATATAATGGAACTAGAACTTTCATGAGGTGACACACCAGCAACTGAGCCTGAGAGGCAGAACATCTTCAAGACTACACATAAGTCAAGTTTTTATGTGTCATATCACACAGTGATCCGAACATTTGGTCACATAGGCTACGCATTAATGAGGATGATTGTACAGACTATCCAGACTATCTAAAATCAGTGCCTCCCATGTCCTTCGTCGTAACCTACAATCTTAAGACTGAATGAAACAATCGTTTTTTATATGATTCTCCTCATAGTAATAATATATAATGTTGTATCACAAGCTGCTGCTGGTGTCCTCTATTTACTGTCTGTACAGTTTCAATACATGTATACTAAACACCTCGGTGGAAAAGCACTCAGACCGTAGACTGCTGCATTTGTTGAAAAACATAGCCCACTGTATATGGGCCAGTAAAGACTACAATTAAGTTAATTAAGGAGTAAGTTTTATAGTATGCATTTATCTGACAGCTTTAGTTACTTTACAAATTAAGATGTAATACACAAAACATATAATGATCTCATTAAATATGACACCGTGCTACAGATCGAACAGCATACAAATAGTTAAACCCAGCTCCACCATGCATCAGTAACACCCATCCAATATAATACATAACAGTATAACACTTGCCATTTTCCTTTACTTATGACACTAAAATTACATTTTGCTAATACTTATGTGCTTTTACTTACTTACTTTAAATTGGGACTTAAAGGGACAGTTCACCCCCAAATCAAAAATAGCAAAAAATATTTTTCCTCTTACCTACAGTGCTATTTATCAGTCTAGATTGTTTTGGTGTGTGTTGCAGAGTGTTAGAGATATTGGTTGTAGAGATGTCTGCCTTCTCTCTAATATAATGGAACTAGATGACACTTAGCTTTTGGTGCTCAAAGTGCCGAAAATAAATAAATGAAAAACCTAAAAAACTCAACTCAACTCTTTCCAGAAATCATGACCTGGTTACTCAAGATAATCCACAGACCTTGTTGTGAGCAGTTTCATGTAGGAACTATTTTCTTTTTTTTTACCAAACTACACCTGCTAAGTGTATCACCACGCAGAAGGAAGGGTGCATCTACTGCTAGCTCACCTAGCACCACTGAGCTAGCTAATGTTGAGCTGAGGAGGATGCCATTAATGTGTACAACGGGCACTGTCATGAGCACGAGCCTCTCGTCCATGAGAAGATCGTGTGAGTTAACATTTGTGTACCAAAGTATTGAAGTAAAAGATATCCTGCTAAAGTTTCTAATACTTGAATAAAAAAATGATTTTTAAGTGTTTCTTTTCGTCCAAAGAGTTTGTCTAAATTGCCTGTGCTCAGTGTTGGAAGAAAGATTCAGATCCTTTACTTAGGTAAATGTAACAATACTGCAATAAAAAAAAATACGCCCCCACAAATTAAAGGGACAGTTCACCCAAAATTAATTTTAATTGATTAATTTTCTTGCTCAGGAGGAGCAACCATACCGCCATCTTGTTGGGGTCAGGACATGTGTAGAGTTACATCTTTTCACCACCAGAAACCATGGATGACCAGAACCATTCGGAAACAGGGACAGTTATAAAGCAGCAGCCGACAGTGTAAGTTACCTGTCCCAACACATAAAGCCTGTTGCAAGAAATCCTGGTGTCATGTTCCATAGTAATTTGTCACCATGCTTGTCCAACCACGCTTTTATCACCTCAGAAATATCGCTAAAATAAGATCTATTTTAACTTTTAGAGATACAGAAAATGTTATACTTTCATGCTTTAATCTCTTCACATCTTGATTATTGCAACAGTCTTAATCAAAACAGCCTTACAACGACTTCAGACTGTACAGAACGCAGCCGCAGTGCTTTTTCCAAAACCAACACGCACGACCACATCACACCAGTTTTAGCCGCTTTACACTGGCTCCCTGCTCCCTGTTTTCTTACTGATGACTTTTAAGGCTCTTCATGGCCTGGCTCCAGACTACATTTCACACCTGTTAGTCCCGTATGAACCTCTGCGTAGTTTGAGATCCTCGGGCACAGGTCTTCTCCTTGTCCCAGAGTCCAGGCTGGAGACCAAAGGGGACAGAGCTTTTGCAATCAGGGCCCTGAGGCTCTGGGATGACCTGCCCGAGGATATAAGGCTGTCTGAGTCACTGGCTTTGGTTAAGTCTCTCCTAAAAACATGCTTCTGTCGGACTGCACATGGGTTTAAATACACTGTGTATGTATGCACGTGTGCAGCCATGCATGTGTAAATGTATACAGTAAGTATGTATGATATCTCAGGTAAAATCTCTAACAGAGATACAATCACAGTATGAAGGTTACTTCATCTATGGAATAACTCTTTAATGAAAAGAACATCCGAATGTCACTAAAGAATTTAAAAGACAGAGTTTCAGTATATTCTGTGTTTTTTTTGTTTTTTTTCATTTGAACAGAGTAAAAATGAAGCAGATGGCTTCTCCTGCATCCCTTTCAAAGGGTTACTCCACTTAAGTTTTTTGCCACCAAGTTCAGTGCCACGCTCTCATGTACAGCTTACAAATAGTGTGTTTAAAAACTGCCGTGCCTTAGGCCTGGTCAGAAGATGCTGACCCCTTTAAACAGAGAGGAAGAGGAGCAGATGAAAGGCACCTGCATCAGAAGTTTCACTTTCCTCCCCGATGGTGTTGAAGGTGAATGTGCAGGCCCGCCACTGTAATCCAAGCCTTTGTTGTTCTCACAAACACAGACATTAAATACGATAAGATGCTGGTTGGATAAAGACACAGTGCGACTGGTTCCCTGCTCATACCAAGTCACTGTATTTACTATCAATATTATGGGTGAGACAGGACGCATTGCTCTGATGGATGTGTGGTTCACAGAGAAGGAGAATGTGCATGTCCACGTGTGTGTGTGTGTGTGTGTGTGTGTGTGTGTGTGTGTGTGTGTGTGTGAGTGTGTGTTAGTCCCACCCATTATCAGGCAGCATGCACACACACGTACACACACAGGCAGCTTTAAAGAGGTGGTGTTTATAAAGTCACGCTTTTTTGGCACTCTGGGGTCAGTCACTTGTCACTGCTGAGTGCCTGCAGGAGGTAAGTGTTACCTTTTCTGCTAGAGCTATAAATGGTGTCTGTGCAATAATACATGAACAATATGGAAACTGTTGACTGTCTTATGGTCAGAGCTGCAGGAAGGTGTTTTGCAAAGAGTTATGTTCAGGACTTTATGTTTAGTCTTACTGAATTTATGAACTGCAGAGCTTTGCATACACTTTCTAAGAAAGTCAGAGCCAGGAGGGATGGACGCTGACAGATTTCATTCATTGATAATTTAACAGTCATTACAACATGCATAGCAATACTATGGAAGCTCTCAGTGATCCAAGTCATTAGGTGACACAGGAGTCATTGAGCCTGAGGAGTGAAACATCTTCAAGACTACGCAGCAGGTCCAGTTAGATATGTTACAGTACATAAGTACGTAAGTGTGTAAGTGTGATGCTCAAATTTAATGTGTCAACTTAGCGAGATTTAAAAAGACAAAAATGCAATGTGGGGGAATATGTCTGAATTTGCAGAGGACATTTTACACGTGCATTTAAATTTTGCTAAGTAGTTAAAATGAATAGTTATATTCTCACACACAGATGCATATTTGCATGCAAAACCATGTTTTGGCTTAAAATATCCAGTTTTTGGGGCACAATACTGGCAGGAAATGCAGCAATGTCTCGTTAAATAGCAATTGCTTTTCATATCACTGTCAAAGCTGGAAAAACAGCAACACATTGCACCAAAGACACCCATATTTGGTGCCTAAAAAACTATTAGAAATAATTAACAGTGAGAAATATATTGTCATCTCAATGTCATTTGAGCAGTGGCGGATCTACCTAGGGTGCCCCCACCCCCCACCTCCTCAGTTAGAAATTGATTTTTAATAAAAAAGAAAATTAGATTAGCTAATTAGCTCTCGTTCTAGTAATTAATACAAAACATATAACAGAAAATAACACCTTTAATATTTATTTTGGGGTGTGAAGGGGCTGCCAGGGTCAGCTTGCCTCGGACACAAAATGTGTCAGGTCTGGCACTGCATTTGAGACACACACAAGTATATATTATATTTGACACATCTGCACCTGCACCAATGTAATAATTTATACCGATTCATTGCACATATAAAAACATGCAAATTTGTACTTGATGATTCACATATGCACACACACATGCACTCACGCAGACACACACACCCACACACACACTTGCATGCATGCAGTGCAGACAGAGTCTTGTAGGTCTGATCTGAATCTTCCACCCCTTTGCTCAGCTGTGTTTTGGAAATAAATTTTTCTGTTGTCACAGACAACTTCGGCGCTCCAGTCTCATCTGAGATAAAATGGACACTCTGGAGATATCTTACATAAGACTGACCCACCCCTTGGATCCATATTTCCCCACACAATTTATGTCCTTACTGCAAATTTAAGCATTCAGTCGCTCATGCATTTAGTTTATTCTTTAACTCTTTGCAGCAAAGCTTTTGACAAGAACATTTAAGATGAACCACATCATTTCTGGATTGCCCAAACACACACATTTTATTCAAACTTTATGAAATTAAAATGGGGTCATATGGGGAACACACTCTCAGTTACATGTTGTTGGAAAAAAAAGTCTAAGTGTTGAAAACCAAAGTGATTTTTTAACTGGGGCCATTGTGTCTGTTCCAGCTGCCTGGAACACCAACGTGCAGAGTGACAGGTAACACACACACTCACACATACACACACACACACACACAAAGTGTATCCCCACTCCAGGCACACGACTCATATTGACAGTCCAAACACGTCCAGGGCGAGCCATCATTCATGTCCCCACCGGAAACGAGCAGTGGCCCAGAGAGCCTGGAGCCTGCTGGCTGATGAGGCGGGACACAGCCAACATGTTTACCTTATAGACACACACACACAGAGAAGTGTCACCTGAACATCACTTTTCCACATGAGCCTGATCCATATCCACACTGATGCTGCCAAGATGGAATTACATTAGTTTCATGTGACACTTCAGTGGAAAACAACACCCAAAATATCATCAGTGTTTTCATGATGTGGTGAAGCGTGAGCGTGGTTTTATCTGATCCTGTTCTGTGGCGAGAAGGTGTCTCTGTGAGGGGCCATAAGGAACGCACAGTTATATCTCTGCAGCTCTCTTCATAATTCATAATGCATTATCTGCATTACAGCTACCAATACATCAAAATATTTGTAGTGGTAGAAATTATCATCACCGTATTTATAGGTGAAAGATATGTTCACAGTTTTTCAAGTCACTCTGAAAACAACCCTCATATATACCCTGAAAATGTAAATAAATGACTTCTAGAGTTCAACTGAAGCAAGCAGGAGTTAGTCAGATCAAGAGAGTATCTTCTAAAAATACAGGCTTTTTAGCACCAAACTCCCTCTATGTGTTTTCCTGGATAGTGGTACTTTGTTAAGCTGCCTCAGAGGGACACTAAGAAAAAGACCAAAATAATTTGGTACTAAAAATACTGTAACTGTAAGACAGGAGGAGCAACTACAGCAACCAACAACCCTTTCAATAGACATATGGGCATGTGCGTGCTGCTTTAAAGGAATACTTCACCCACAAAATGATTATATGTCCGTCAATTACTCACCCTGTGCTACGTTGAATTCGTTAAGAAAAGTTTTGTTTTTGATTTTGCATGCCACCACAATGAACGGAGAATCCAAAAACAAAAAGAAAAATCTTGATGGTATCTCACACGAGTTGTGTGAGAGTTTGTAAACAGAAGTTTTGATATAGTTTTGCTGTTGTTAAATTCCCCCATTTACTTCAATACATTAAAGCCCCATTTCCACCAAACACTTTCAGTATTGTACCTTTGGAACCAAAAGTAACCCTTCAGACTTGGTGACTAGACCCTAGTGTTTCCACCGCAAACAGTACTCTTAAATGTGGTTGTTGTCACTCACTGCTCCCTCCAGCACTCACTGTATTTCCTCCTTTATCAGTCTGCACCTCGTTTATCATCCACAGAATGAGGCTGCCCGGCCCCTTTTTCAGAATTAAATGTAACAGGCTGCAGTGAGAGTCTCTTTCCATGGGATATTTAAAAATAGCTGGTTTGTGCATTTAGTCCTTCTCAGGCAAGCTCAGGGGTTTAGTGTTGCCGGAGCCCACAGGAACAACACTCCACAGCACTTCTTTTTTCTCTGGGTGAGGATTGGGATATAGGCCTTTATCTACATATAACTTTTCACAGTGGAAACAGAAAAAAAAGTGTACTGTACCGAACTGAACTGTACTGCTTCGTGGAAATGGGACTTAAGAGTTTTCTCCATTTTTCAATTTTTCATTCACAGTTGTTTTTTTTACAAATTCAGCAGAACATGGGGTGTGTAATAAAGATAAAAAATCAAATCAAAAAGATCATTTTGTGGGTGAAGTATTCCTTTAAGACAGACTTGAAATAATGTGCACTTATACTTTCATCTAAAAATAACCCACATTTATTGATATTTGTCTTTAGACTTTCCATTTTCAGGTTAAACAGAGACAAAATATTCACTCACAGTGACACAGACAAGTAGGAAGTGACCACTGAAACCACAGTTATGAGACCACATGTTTAGGCTGTAATTGTGGGAGGTGCGAGTTTAATTCATCCACCTGACCCGTCCAGATTTTCACTCCATCTCATAAGCATGTTTTGTGCCTGTGTCCCACATTCATGTCCGTATCAGCCTGTGTTTACATCTGTTTCTCTCTGGGCCTTCAGAGGTGCGTGGAGCTGAAGGAGGTAATGAAGGACCAGAAACAGCAGACCTACTGGCAGGAAACGGGCCGATGGGCGGGCTACGAGGAGAGCTTCGACCCTCAGTCTGGGGTGTGGGCATCCTCCAGCATCTCCTACCTCACCTTCAAGAGCCTCATCCAGCTCCGACGCACCATGAATACAGGTCAGAGGAAAATCAATCAAAACATGAGTTTTTTAAAATATAAATCAATCCATCTACATATAATTATTTTCAGTGGTGCCAAATAAAATACATTTAATTAACTAATTCCACTTTATACTTCTACTTAAGTACTTTAAGAGGGAAATATACTTTTTTACTCCAACATACATGTCCCTGACAGCTTCAGTTACATTGTAGATTCAGAATATTGTCCCAAAATATAATTAAAAATGTATTATTATAAATAAAACTACCCAGCTATGTTTTCTCTGAGAGTGTGTTTTACTATGAGAGTGCCAAACCCTTCACACCCAGCAGGTTCTGGGACTCTCAGCACGTCTTTACTGCTCTCAACCTCCCCTCAAACCACAAACACACCACACTCCTCCTCTTTATGATTACCTCTGAATATGTTCCTTTGTCAAAGGTGTGACAATTTTCGACTGCGTGGAGCGAACACTGGCCAGCATCGCAGAGAAGATGGTCACCGAGATGGTTAACAAGAAGGAGATCAGACCTGGGGACCGGGAGGGAGTGCTCAAAGCTCTGCTTCAAAACCGCAGGTATCCCTCCAAGACATCACCCAACAGTGACTCAAACATAAATGACCTACATTTAGGCTTTTAGCTGATGCTGTTATCTAAAGCCGCAGGTGATTTCAAGCATCTTGCTCAGACACGGCTGAACAAAACACGTAGCTATTGTTGAGATCAAACCTGTAATTATGAAACAGCGTCTCTGACCACAAAACCATTGTGTCTGTAAGTCTTTATTAAAGGTGACCGACGTGTACTGTTGTTACCTGGAACTTTGCACTCTAAAAGGGGATATACTGTCATTGTGTTTTCAAGTTTTTGTCCAATAAGAAAAGGAATCTAAATTAAAACTTATGTGGATCAGAGATCACAGAAGTTCCAACCCAGTCGCCAAAATAAATGTTGGCATTGTGCGTTTCTGCAAACCATGGATGTGTAACATGAAGGTTTAATGTGTGGTGGTTGGATCACTCTTATTGAGAGTACACAGCAGGATGGGGATGGATATTCTCCACGCTACGGCAGCTTCACAACAACAATTTCCTTGTTTAGTCAGTGATTTATTATGTATGCTTTTTTCTTTTTTTCACAAAAATCTATCAGAATTGAACAGCGCAGCATACACATATCTTACCATGCTTTGCTCTTAGTGTTATTACCAAAGTGAGACTGGATCGTATTTAACAAATATGTTATAGGGTGATCCTATCATTCAGTCTTGCATTCAATTAAGAAAACAATAGCAAACCAAAAACCCATAGTTCCGTGAAAGCAGTTGGCTCAATCAACCCGGTTTTACTCTGAAGTCATCAAATCCAGCGCTTGGGCAGTGACTTGCAGCATCAGACACCGCCAAAAAAAGACATCGGCATTGCATGTGGGGGACACACGGCGGGACAAGAGCAAAAGTTAAGGTGGAGAATGTCCGAATGGGGTGTGTGGGAGGGGTGGTGGATGGGTCCAACAAACACTGACTTTCACCTGGGAGAGCGGTGTTTGTGTCCCTTAAGATTGTAAAGCCAAACCCTGTTCTTTTTTCCTAAACCCAACCACATGAGTTAGTTGTTGGAGAAAAAAAAGCATCAATTCACATTGTTGTACTACCGTAGTGCGTTTATTTTGAAAGAGACTATATGTAAATGTTAAATTTCCTGTGAAAACAGAAGTGTATTTTGAAAGAAGAGAACCTGACACGGTGTCCCAGAACATCAACATCAATGCACTCAGGGTACCTTGCAGATTGTATCTGGGCATGGAAAGTCCATGACCAAACGTTGATATGTGATGAGTTCGGAGTGAGAATGTGTTGGCTCAATAAGCTGACTCATTGGACACATCACTAACAGCTGGCTTGTGTTTCATCCCTGCTCATCATCACATAATCACCTATTTTGCTGAATGAGTGTTTGGGCAGATTTATGTAGCACAATCAACTTTGTCCTGGACAGCAGATTACCAGAGAATAATTTAATTGCCCTCACAATCACTCAGTCTTCAGTCTGACACAGCCAAAGACATGTTGTTTTTTCTCTTCAGCCAATCAGACGACCCAGAGAGACAAGCCCTAACTGATGGGGTGGACCTGCAGAAGTTTTCAGTCAAAGACAGGGTGAGTTCTTCCGCTGATGAGATTATCCATGTGTCATTGGTGATAACGTTGTCTGATATCACGACACATGTCAAACAATGACAAAGATGAAAGTGACTTCTGGTGTCAGAACATTTAGAAAGTCCAAGCAGCACAGATTATCAAGCCAAGCTACACTTTGAAAATATAATTTTTGAGATATAGTGATGATGATGATGATGCAGATAGGAAAGTCTGATGTTTGCTAACTAGATCTGCTTATTCTGCGTTCCTTCAGAGAGATGACTCTGACAGCGTGGAGGCCACCATGGTGCTAGTGGGTAAGCCGGCATTTGTTTTCATACAGGATCTGGAGTACAAAATGTGTCTGTGTGTTGCTACACAAGTGAATATCTACACATCTACACAATCTCTATCACATCTATGAATATAATATTTCCGTCTCTTTGAACCAGGAGCGTTGGAGTTTCTGGAAAGGCCCACAGTCGTGTTTGTGCGTCTGAAGGAAGCGGCGGTGCTCGACTCTGCCTTGGAGGCCCCGGTGCCCATACGCTTTGTCTTTGCCCTGATTGGCCCCAACAAGACTGACATGAACTACTGCGAGACTGGCCGTGCTATGGCAGCACTAATGGCAGATAAAGTGAGTTAGCCACCAGGCAACAAGTCCTCAAACTTTACGGTTCTCAACCAGGGGTGCAGGGACCTCAGGGAACCTCGAGGGAAAAATGGGGAGTAGTTTACTTTTACTATTTAATTCACTATAGAAGTGAGATCAATGTGCGAATTGATGTTTTTTTTCCTTCAGCTAACACATATAGCTGGGTTTAGGCAACAAAATCTCATGGTAGGTTCTGAAAAAAACAACAGGGTTTGGCTTCACAATCTTGCAGGATGTGAACACCACTGTCTCTGGTAAAGGTTGATGTTTGTTGGACCCATCCACCTCCACTTCCACCTAGTCAACTCAGACTTTCACTGCCTTAACTTTCGTTTTTGTCCACCACGTTTCCCCCTAACACCACCGAGCAGCATTAAACTATAACTACTAAGGACGGCTTTTTTGTCCATGTCTGACGACGTAAGTCACTGCCCAAGCGCCGGATTTTGACGACTTGGGAGTGAGACTGGGTTGCTTCCTACCCTCTGATACAACCCACAGGAGTGTTTGCTAAATTAGCTCCCAGACTGGCGGCAGGAGATCAACACAAAAACCGCATATATGACCGTTAACAGTAAGAGCTTTAAACACGTGGCTAATGTAAGGTTTAGGCAATAAAACTACTTGGCTAGGTTGGGAAAAGATCAAGGTTTGGCTTAAAATAAATTAGTATTGTCTTTTGTTTTCACACAGGACACAAGCAGCGGTCTCCTGGGCCAAAGTCCTGTGTTTTTTAACCTGTCTATCCACCCCAACCTTCTCCCTACACTGACTCTGTCGCTCTAAATATTTCATCATCTAACTTCCTCATTTGCTCCCATAATAATTACTAAAGCTACTGGAGGTGGCAGCCTAACAATAAATGTAAATGTGGGTCATAACAAGCAGCTCGTACAAAGGACCTATGGGGTCGTTTTATGGGGAAGGACAGCCTCATGGTCTAAATTGAACTTGCTGAACAAGTCAAAGTAAAGCCCTGATTTTAGTCATCATGATTTATGTCACAAATGAGTCCAAGTTCATGATTCAAGGATGACAACACTATGATAAACACACTTATCTTATAATTTAGATGGTTCAGATGCTGCCCAGAGAATATCTTTGGCCACGCAGGATTTATTGTGGCAAAACTAGCTCAGACAAAAAAGAACCTCTCCACCAAAGACTTGTCAAACGCTCTCTGATCTTGCAATGTGCAGCCTAATATCCCCTCCACTCTCTCCATCCCAGGTGTTCAATCAGGCAGCATTAAAGGCAAAGAGCCCCCGCGAGCTGACAGACGCTGTTGCCGACTTCATGGACTGCAGTATCGTCATCCCGCCCACAGAGATCCAGGACGAAACGATGCTCAGCTCTATTATCAGCTTTCAGAAGAAACTCCTGCAGGACAGGTGCCAGTCCTCTGAGCTCGCTGTCGCCACAGAGTCCAAACCTCGAAAAGGTGAATGTTACCAATACACACCCAGAACTACAGTATCAGTCAAAGAAATGATATGATATTTCCAGAAGCTGTTTCCTATTTTCAATTTATAGTATTCACATTAGATTAAAATCTTTCCCCCCCTCCAGTTTCCATCTCTACTGGTCCTCCACCTGAAGACCCCCTGGCCCGTACGGGTCGCCCATTTGGCGGGATGATGAAAGACATAAGGAGACGCTACCAGCACTACAAGAGTGACATAACAGATGCGCTGAACGCCCAGGTCCTTGCTGCTATCATCTTCATCTACTTTGCCGCCCTGTCTCCTGCCATCACCTTCGGAGGACTGCTGGGTACATGAGCATGTTAGTTTGTTTGTATGAGACATAGCTTTGCTGTTATATGCGATAATAATACTTTGCCATCATCTTTGCCATCATAGCTGATAAGGTGGACGACATGATGGGTGTTTCAGAGCTCCTCATCTCCACCAGCATTCAGGGTATCATCTTCTGCTTCGTTGCTGCCCAGCCCGTCCTGGTTATTGGTTTCTCTGGTCCGCTGCTCGTGTTTGAGGAAGCCTTCTTTGCCGTAAGTTACAATCATGTCCATATGCAGGTGAACTGTAGAGTCTCTTATGAACCAACTGAAGTGATCGCTTTGTGATACCTACTACATTTTCAAATACCAAAGCCCATTGTTTCTTTAATTCATTTGCTTGGTCAGAGTTCAGCTCACCCCCAGTTTCCTCCATTCAGTTCTGCCAGTCCCAGGACATTGAGTACATTGTGGGGAGAGTGTGGGTAGGCGTGTGGCTGGTCATCATTGTGGTGGTCATTGTGGCCTTTGAGGGCAGCTTCCTGGTGCGTTTCATCTCCCGCTTCACCCAGGAAATCTTCTCCATTCTCATCTCCCTCATCTTCATCTATGAAACCTTTGCCAAGCTTGGGAGGGTAAACCATCATCATCCATTTCACACGTTTCACCTGTCCAAATGAGATCAGACACCTTTTAATGTATGTGAATACAGTAGAGGTGTGAACTTCAGTCAGACTCAGTAAAAATACAATGACTTTAGACGTGAATCGACAAATTCAACAAAGACTTGCAACTTGACTTGGACTTTAAAAACAATGACTTGTGACTTCCCTTGGATCCGAGCCTTTTGACTTGAAAATACTTGACACTTTCCCTCAAACCCAAAGATGAAAAAGTATGTTATTTAGAAAGCATCTAATCAAGTTGCAGGAGAGAACCATGAAGAACTAACATTAGGTTACTGAGCACCAGCTGGAAAATGTTTTTCCAAAGATCATTTGTGTTTGTGGACAAAAACTATGTGGTGGTCAACAAAAGCAGGTAGCAGGATGCAAGACATGAGGTTCGAAATTTACAGACAGAGAAGCAGGAGTTCTGTAAATGTATTATATTATTACTCAGTTGTTAAAATGGCATTAAATTTGGTCAGGAGGACATTATAACTTGTTTAGGACACAAAACTCAAAGTTCAGGACTTGGGACTTGAGTGCAAAGACTTGAGACTTACTTGTGACTTGCAAAATAAGACTTGGCCCCACCTCTGAATTACAGCGCTGCCTCTCATGGCCAGATTCTCATCTTTCTCCATCTGCTCTCTGCTGACCTCTCTGTAGATCTTTAAAGCTCATCCTCTGGTTCTGAATTACGATCATCTGAATGACACTCTGGAGAATCCCTGGCACTTCAGGGTGGAAGAGATGACTGTCTATGACAATGTTACTGGCAACACGACTGTTTTCATCAACACCATCAAGCCAGCTTACCCCAACACAGCCCTGCTCTCCATGTGTCTCATGTTGGGCTGCTTCTTCATTGCTTACTTCCTGCGACAGTTCAAGAACGGCACTTTTCTTCCTGGAAAGGTGAGTTGGGTCCACAGGCCACTTTGTTTCAGTAAAGACTGAACAGGTTATCTATGTAATCAAGTGTTTAAGGGTAAACTATCCAGGAATTATCACTAAGTGTTTGTGAACACAACGCTCTTCCCTACACTACTTGTATGTACACGGCAAGTAACTATTGTTAAAATGTTACATTTGCTGTGTTGTAAACAAATGTTTGGTAAACTAATTAAGCTAATCACAGGCGCACACCTGACAGCAGACATGCCAACTCTGTGTTGCTTGTCATCCTCTCCTTCAGCGAATGTAAAAGTAAAAGCCAACTCCAAATTCACTCTCATACTTTATGAGCTTTGTCTGCTTGGCATTTCGTCCAGTGGTGCCCCCAGAAATTTTTCATAGGGTTGGCTGGATGGGGCCACTGAAAATCTTGGGGTGGCACACCAAAGTTAAAAGCCATAACTAAATTTCAGAAATTTGATTTTAAGAGTTAAGGATCCGTCCACTGATAAACTTGTGTATAGACTTTACAATCGTAGACGTGTATAGACTAGTATCGGCACAGTTAACATTTTGAGCTGGGCAACAATCTGGTTTTATATGTACGTATGTTATATATGTTATAAGGCCCGTTTCCACTGCAGGAACTTCGGGGTAATTTTACGGGGCCGGGGCCGTTGGTGCGTGTCTCCACCGCAGGAACCAACCCCGAAGGACAGAGTTCTGGAACTTTTACAGGGGCTAAACAAGTCCCTGCCTCGGAGTAGGTACTCAGAATGGCCCCGAAAAACTCCTGGGTGGGGCTTGGGTTTACTTGGTGCTGATTGGATATACTCAAGGTGGGATGTGATGTCAACAGAAAGCGACAAAATAGCCGGCATTTTTAAAACTCAGACGAGGAGTGCCGTGTGAGAGGACGTTCCTGTAAAGTTCCTGCCCCCCAAATAGTACCAGGAACTTCTTCAGTGGAAACGGGCCTATAGGCTACAATTCATTGTTCATCCAGTAGGCTGACTGTCCTTTTCCCTAAAAAGACAAATTTACAGCTTTGGAATGAACTTTAGATCTGTAGAACTTTATTTTTATTTTTGTCCCCAATGGGGCAATTCATTTGCAGGAGTGTGAACATGACATATAACATATGACATATAAAACAACGAAACACAGAGGCAAGGCACAGATACACACAAATAATTTAGGCACACTGGGCATCACTGGGCAGGATACTCAGCATCACAAAATCATTATTAAAGTCAGAATCATTAAAAATCATTAAAATCGTTAGGAGTGCATTGATTAAAAGAAAGAAAACATTTACAAAGAAGAAGCCTTGTCAAGTTTGGTGGAGACTTGTGGGTACCCATAGAGTCCATGTTCATTCAGATATCTTGAGGTGAGAATTCAACAGACCCCTTTTAAAAATGACCATGCTCGTTGTTCCCTTGCCCGAGTTAGGCCAAATTTGGGACCATTATTCAGTCCCCTTCCCAACAAGCTATGCTGACACAGTTGGTACCAATGGATGCATTAGGTTGTCTACTTTTCATACTGTAGTCACAACCACAACCCTCGCTAGCTTGAAAAATGAGCGCACCACAGCCTCCTAAAGAACGTAATGTTAGCTCACATTTATTTCTGCTTATGATGATGAATGATTTTTGTAGCTTCCTCTTGAATGCATGCTGCCACTACCTGGTCACTACCTTAATATAAAGTCCAGACCTCACTCATTTTTGGTATCTTCAGTTAAAATTGTAACCTGTTAATCGTTGACCTTATCTGTGTTTACCAGATCAGACGTCTGCTTGGTGACTTCGGTGTGCCTATTGCCATTTTCCTCATGATTGTCGTGGACTACAACGTTAATGATACCTACACTCAGGTTGGCCCATCAGTCTAAGCTTCCAGTTTCTATGCTGAATACATGCATAATTCACATATGTTAAAGGACAGGTTCAACATTTTTTTTAATGTTTTAAAACAAGGCTCTGTTGTGCACAGCTTTTGAGGGCCAGTATGAACATTTGGCAAAACCTGTTTTATGGGCTCTGTTGATTTAAGACAGAAGAGAGAGAAAAATTGTGAACCTATCCTGTAACACTTGTTAGATTTAATAGACTTAATCAGAAACTACCTGGTGCCGTTTTCTCTGCAGAAACTAGTGGTTCCCAAAGGTCTGACGGTGTCTAACCCAGCCAAAAGAGGCTGGCTCATCAACCCCTTTGGAGAGCACAAGACTTTTCCTGTGTGGGTGATGTGTGCCTGCTGTGTCCCAGCCTTGCTCGTCTTCATTCTGATCTTCCTTGAGTCTCAGATCACAACGTGAGTCGATAACATCTCAACAATGTCACTCGCTGAGTTACCAACCTTAAAAAACATGACATGTCCTGTCTTTAACCAAACTTGATTCATGTGTTGTGTCTGTCAACAGTCTGATTGTGAGTAAACCCGAGAGAAAGATGGTCAAAGGCTCTGGGTTCCACTTTGACTTGCTGATTTTAGTCGGCATGGGAGGGCTCAGTGCAATATTTGGTGTGCCGTGGCTCAGTGCTGCCACGGTGCGATCTGTCACCCACGCCAACGCCCTCACTGTAATGAGCAAAGGAACAAAACCTGTGATTGAGAAGGTGATTGAGCAGAGGATCAGTGGCATCGTGGTGGCGTTGTTGGTTGGTAGGTGCTGTCTAATCATTCATTAACTTTTCTACAACTGTCCTTTAAGCACAGTACACTATCCTTTATCTGAATGCCTGTTTGTGTCGAGGTCTGTCCATCCTGATGGAGCCGATCCTGAAGCTGATTCCCATGTCAGCCTTGTTTGGGATCTTCCTCTACATGGGAGTTACATCACTCAATGGCATCCAGCTGTGGGATCGTATTCTGCTTCTGTTCATCCCTAAGAAATACCACCCTGATGAACCCTACGCCACCAAAGTAAGAGTCTCGTGATTCCATGGTAACTAAAGTGCATGATGCTAGAAATGCTGTTGTTTAATTCTAACTCATACTGTACGAGTTAATCGTCTGCAAAATAAAACCAAAGCCTGTTCATTCCCATGAGTTGCTCAGTGGCACATGAAGCCAAAATGGTTTAGCTGCCACTTATAAAATTACACGGATTATCGGCACTACTTGCGCATTGTGCAGCCCATAGAGTAGGCACACTAGAGACTTATGATGGCTGAACAGCTAACTTCTTGTTTAGCGCTCAGCTAACTTGAACAGGGATAAAATGATTCAATTGCGCAGTTCTTCTAGACTTTCAAAATGTTATCAGAACAAATACATCAAATCTTGATAGTGGAACATTTCATGTTGGAGGGGTTGTCTTGCTCAATAAAATGTATCCACTGATTTAGAGACGTCTCTTTCGCCATGTAAATTAATGGGAAAAGTATTTTTGGGCATCACGAGACGCACCCTGGAAATTGCACTACAACTGTTTGGACACTACTACTACTTGTGGCTCTGCTTCAGCTGTGTGAGAGCTTCTTAGAGACAGCCAACCAAAATTTCTGACAAGTCAGCAATGTCAAGAGCAGTAAATGGACAACATGGTCTCACTCCAAAACCACCGAAATCCAGCACTTGGGCAGTGACTTGCAGCATCAGACACTGATGAAAAAAGACGTCTTTTAACATCTGCATGATACTCGGCTGGACACCATTACAGTGCTCAGCAGTGTCAAGGGGAAAAGTACGAAAGTTAAAGTGGCTAAAGTACAACTAGGGTTGCATGGATCCAACAAGCACCAACTTTCACCCGGGAGAGTGGTGTTTGTGTCCTGTAAGATTATGAGGCCAATCCGTGTTCTTTTTTCCTAAACCCAAACATGCTTTTCTTGCCCAACCCCAACCATGTGCGTTAGTTGCTGAAGAAAAGTAAACCTCAATTTGCAGGGTTGAACCGCCATAGGGCTTTTATTTTGAAAGAGACTGTATGTTAACATTAAATTTCCTGTGAAAACAGAAGTTTATTTTGAAAGAGGACAATCCATGTAACAGGCAGAACTTGACACATTGTCTGAGAACAACCAACACACCCAGGGTATCTTGCACGTCGTATGTGGATGTGGAAAGTCCATGACCAATTGTCAATATGTGAAGAGGCCGGAGTGAGAATGTGTTGAAATGGAAATGCTCCTTATAAACAGTATTTGTGTAGGAAGTGTTTAAGGGGAACATTGCCTAAATTAGAATTTCAAAAATGGCCTAGGAAAGTACAGTCAATATTTGTGAACATGAGTAACTCTCTCTCAAAGCCAGAAACCAGAAAAGGACGTCTCAAACTTGTGATGTCATAGGGTATAAGGTCTGGAGCTGCTCCATAGACAATTAATAAGAGACTGACTTTGTGGACCCACAAAATGCTTGTTTTCTTTTTAGTACCCAAATGAGCTTTAATTTGTGAGTTTGAGTTTTAGCACTCCAGTTTTTGGATTTGAGAGACAGCTGTTTATGTTGGCAAGTTTTGGACTGTCTCAGACCAGTGGGTGTAGCTCCCTTTTAAGAGTAATATACTTAAGAGCAACAGCTCTCACACATGAACTCATATTGTATTATGTCACATGTGTTGGCCGCTATTAAAGCCTCTAAATCACATCAGAAGACAGAAAGTATCCGTGTGTGCTGTCATGTCTGTCTGACTAATGTTTTGACATGTTGGCTACAGGTGAGCACAGCACGAATGCACATATTCACCATCATCCAGGTGGTGTGCCTGGCAGTTTTGTGGATCGTTAAATCCAGCCCAGCATCCCTTGCACTGCCCTTCATACTCATCCTCACCATCCCTCTACGCATGTTGATGACCGGCCGTGTCTTCACTGAACTGGAAATGAAATGTGTAAGTGGTCACCCATGTATCCCCAGATTTTAGAGGTATACTTTTGGTCTTATCTTACAGGTTGATAATCTATTATTCCAAAGTTTTGTGATATATTGATTATGTTTTTACTGTCGTCAACAGTTCCACCTATGCAGTTTCTAGAGAGATGAGGTTTAAGGACTGTTTTTTCTGTGTCTTGTGTTTGTAGTTGGATGCTGACGACGCCAAAGTGACATTTGAGGAGGAGCCGGGGCAGGATGTATACTGTGAAACTCAGATGCCATTGTAAATGACTTCCATGACAGCTATGACACCAGCAAGACTTTTATTTTGACAGAATATATTTATTTTATATGTGGCTCAAATGAATGTTTCATCTACCTGTGAGCACAAATATGTTTTTTAAAGATTGATCTTTATTGTCTTCTATCAGAGTATACTTAGAGTATAATATATAGATGGTAAAAAAAAGAGGCCAGAAACAAAAAGGAAAATATAATAAAAGGTGAACAGAGCCTAAGGGAGGAACAAGTCTATATACCATTTAGACATCACTATTAATGCATTTTTTTGATTTATACATTTATTATTTTTCCCAGCCCTTTTGCAAAATGATATTCATTTTAACCTATATGTGAGATTCTCCATTACTGGTCAGCCAATGTTTGTTATCTGCTGCATCAGTCTTAGTCACAGACTGTTTTCAGGCAGCAAAGTACGGGTCTCCCACATGCACAGGTATAGAATAAAACAAGATCAGGGATTTTGTAACCCAGTACGTCACACAGAACAAAATGTATACATCCCCAAAAATGTTGTTTTTTCACGCAACTCCAAAAAGTGTGTGTGTGGTTTGGTTCCATGTGGTGACATTTTCTCCAGCATGGTTATTGAATATGCATTTGTTTACTTTCAACTTTGAGTGTGATGAAGTAACAAATTTGATTCTTCCAAATAAAATTTCTCCATCTCTGTGACTGTGTGGTCTGGTGTATTTCCCACATATCATACATTATGTTTTCAAAACATATTGAGGGCTTTTGGCATGAAAAATGCAGATATAGATTCTATGTTTATAGTGTCAGTGTGGATGAACATTTTGTGTAAAAACTTGTCTTGGTCAGACATACCTGAAGAGTGTTCAACAGTCAGATAAATATTTTGCATTATGTTTTGTTTGTAACAGCTTGTGTTATACAGACCAAACTCTAAGAAGAGGCACTCATACATGAAATAAAAGATCAGTCACTTCAAAAAGCAGATTGCATGCTAAGTATTGTAGTGTTAAAAGCAAAAATTATTGCTGTTTAAATGTAATAACGTGAGCCACTTAAGTGTTGTACTCACTAAACCCAAACTGAATGAAGTAATGCATTACTTATAGGGCAAGTATGCAAAAAAAGGGTAGACATTTTAGCAAGAAGGATCAACACTGGTAACACTGGAGAGCAACACCACTGTATCGCACCGCAGGGAGATAGATAATTTGTGAATATTGGCATGTTTTTAAGTTTACACTGTGTGTTATGTTGGGGTCTTCTTGTCATCCCTCTAAAAATGCAAATTAAAAAAACTACGGGAAGCTGGGACAAATTTCTGTTGATCCCACTGCTGACTTTTTCTTTAAGATTTTGATCACTAATTACTTTTTACTTTGGTACCTTTACATTAATGAACAATATGCCTGGCATACCAGAAGAAAAAAAAACCTCTTGTTGCTCTAAAATCAAATCACTCGTTAGCACATTTATTTTATGCAAAGTTTTAATACATTTTAATAATGTACAGACAATGACTAAATACATTTACATGTCTAAATGTAGGATTACAGATCTGTTAGGGTGCCCAGAGTTTTTGACAACGTCCCTGGTGATGAAAGATGTATTAATATGTTGATAAGCTTTGTTATTAATGAAGGGAGATATACAGCTAACATTAGAAAGTCAAGGCAAGCATAAGGGTGAAACATGCAGGTGATAAACCAGTGGTCATGCGTTGTCCTCAATTACAGTTACAATTCATTAAATCTATTATATTATTTATACTTTCTAGAATTTATCAGTATTCAGGTAATTAAGTGCTATGGCCCAACAGTTTTTATTTTTTTATTTCTCATTATTCTATTCTATTTTATTTATTTATTTTATTTTATTTTATTTTATTTTATTTTATTTTATTTTATTTTATTTTATATTTTTTACAGTCTATGCTCAACAGCTTTCGGCTCAATGGGTGGCGCTTTGTAACCTCAGCGTTGCTAGAAGCATAACATCCGCCAAAAAAACACGAAGAAGAAAAAGAGGAAGCCTATTGGTTGTTTTCCGGCTATTTTGTGTGACGTTTTTTTCTCATTCCTGATTGGTCACTTTATCAGCAAGGCTCCACCTAGCATATACAGTGAAGCACGCAGCATCTTGGCTGCTAAAAAATACAACCTGTGAAAGTGTTTCTCCGCAGCTCCTTGTGGTGTTTTTGTTCACCTAATAAGTGTAACGGCAATAACAACAGTTAATACATTTATCCGTGAGTGTAAAATAGTGAGTTTCTGGCTAATTTTTCTAACGAAACTAGGCTTCATAGGTTAGCTGACAAGCTAATTTGTGGAGTTTCGGGAGTCACATGGAGTAGAGACATGTAGCGACATGTAGTTCTGCCCTGTTTGCATCCAGCTAACATATCAACAGACTGTTGTAGGGGACACGTTTATCGGAAAAATGGGTGGTAGTGGAGCTGAGACTGAAGAGACTGGTGGGTATAATTAAATATATGCTTTCCATAATTAATTAAATTAAAAGATAACTAAAAAGTACCTGTGGTTTCTTTTGCAAAGTGACATGCTTATCAGTCTGTTTTGTTAATACTGGTGACTGACTGTATTTTCTGTCCCTGTGCTGTGACAACAGAATGGACCAAGGCAAACCTCCAGAAGCTTCTTGCTGCTATAAAAACCAACATCCCTGACCGTGAGAGAATGACTGCATACCCCAAAGGACTGAAGAGTGTCAACTGGGATAAGGTGGCTTTTCCTCCTTTCTCTCCTAAAGCATGTCAAGAAAAGTGGATGCAGATTTTCCAGAAGGTGAGTCACAGTTGACAAAAACAATTTCACTCATATCACATAATATACTTCAGCAGATGGAGTTGCCCGGTTGTCATAGACATGTAGATGATCAGATCTTAATGCCAACAGCTTGTCTTGATGTGTAGGTCTGAACCTTTTTGCCACGTTACCTCCCTTGAGTTTCCTGTATCATCACAATAGTGAAGCCCCTTTCATTTGGTACCATACTAATATGTTATATATAAGAGATTTGAGGGTCTGAGATTGACGTGAATTTGAAGAACCAAATCATTATCTTGCCACAGAGTAAATTTCAATTAAGGCTTGAAATGTAAATAAACGTATTATTGCACATTGGTAGTTGTGGATGAGGTGTTAGAAGGGTATTACTTTTAGGTATGCATCAGCAGCGAATGCTTACATTTTGATAGGGCGGCACAGTTAATCGAAATATCATCAAACTTGCAATTTGGCAAGGTGCAATATCCAAATGGCAGAAGCTGCAATTTTTTGATAAAAGGTAAAATGTCTCACAATATACCAGTACAAATGAAGCATTGTGGTGCTACACAGATGCCCCAGCCTACAAATTATATTACAGATGTAAAGAAACACACTTGTTTGGTGCAGATCCAGCAAAAATCACATCATCATCATTTTTATATCTGTATCAGTGAAGACAAAATGCAAAACTCACCATCCCTAAAAAAAAATCGCAACTCATATGCCAATGGTAGCATCTGTCAAAAATAATCACAATATGGTCATTACATATAATCTTTTTTTTTTTTCGTGTCATGCAGCCGTATATTTTGATACAGTATTTTTTTTATATATCCCTGAAGGGACATTTTCCTTTCCACTTGGTCTTGCTCAAGGACACTTAAGAAGTGCAGGATCTTGAGTCTGGATCCTCAGATGAAGTGTTTGCAGGTTCGAAAAAAAATCTTAAAATGTCTTTAATTTAATTTCATAACATTTGGCCTTTATAATAAATAATAAATAGTTTTAAATTTGAGTTTGTGAGGTCTTCATTGCCACAAAAAAAAGATCTAATTTCATTCTTATAATCTTATTATATTATCTTTTGGTCAAAATGAGTCAAGCTGCAATGTGTGAAAGGCCACATCTCTAATGTTACAAATCTTTAAACCTCCCACTGAACCTCATATTGCCTCTTTTTACTTGCATTTAAACTTGCACTTAACTGTTGGCAAAATGTAGATTAACCTAACTCACTTTATTAACCATATTCCTACATAAAACCTACCTCTGCATGGGACCACATATTTGCTGCCTACCTTTATATATACCTACGGTTATGGGAAGACTTACCTGCTCATTCTGTCCCCATTCGGTTAGTTTCTGTCCTTTTTTTTCTTGTCATGCCACCAACAGTGCACACTGTTTTTTATTGGGAAGTTTGGCAGGTTTTCCAAATTAACAAGACAGCTAATTTAAAAGATTTCCTTCCATAGAATAATTCAGTAAATCAAAATATTCTTTGAAGACAGTTTTGTTAGTTGAGTGTAAAATCCTTGTTGTTCTTGCTCAGATGCGCAAAATTCGGACCCTCACAGAGCTCATCGATGAAGCTGAAGGTGTCGTTTCCGATCCTGTTCCGAACAGTAAGGTAAGCACAGCATTTATTAAATACAAAATTACTCAGTGCGTGTTATTTTGAAGAAACAATGTAGGTGACTGTGTTGTCTTATACAAATATCCTCCAGTACAATCATGACTCATCAGTCTTGACACATGTCTGTTGCACAGTGTTATGAATATTGTTTTGTTGATTATGCGTCCACTCTGTGGAGCGCTCGCCTGCACCACAGATAAAGACAGAAATCAGGATGTTTTGCACATTTAAAGTCCAAAAACACCAAATGTTTCATGCTGTGAGTTAACGGTAATCTTTCCTGCAGATCCACCCGGAGTTCCCGAAGAGACCCGGCCCTCCAAATTCTATCTTTTATGAGGAGAACTGGGCCACGTTTCACGAGAAGCACCCAAACATGTCCCGCAAAAAGTTGTTCAAGCGGGTATTAAAAAAATACGAGGCACTCCCAGATGAAGAGAAGGTACAGTCAGTGAAATACTTCTTCTTCTGATGTGATGTTGGATGTGGCCTCAGATTTTAAATGTTGAATATCTGTCATTTTTCAGGCTCAATATGAGGAGAAATTTAAGGTTGCTAAAGAGGAATACCATAGAAGGATATTGGAGTTCAGGTTGTTAATTAACACACATATTGCGCCATATCAACACGTGATTCGGCCCAGACTGCTCGATTAACTTTAGTGTCAAACTAATTCTTTGTCTTTCAGTAAACATTATACAGAAGATCCCGAGCATAAGTACAAGAAACACACAAAGAGGAAGAGAGTCACTGCAGACGCTCCAGATGTAAGTGACTGTCCACCTATTATAAAATATTCATATCATTTATTGCAGTTCATATGATAGCCTAGTAGTTGTTTGGAAGGGCACACATTTGATTGCACTTATATAAAACTGCTGTTAAGGTTCTAATTAATTACCGTCAAACTGATGTGTGGCCTCTCGTGTTATAGCAGGATAAACAGGAATCTAAAGCTGCAAGTGACCTGCCTCCCAAGCCTCCTTTGTAAGATACACACACACAAACACCACAGTGACAGTAAATTCAATTGAAGTTGTTTTGCTTTGCTATATGTTCATACATGTTGCATCTTTTTAAACTATTATCATATTTACTCTGTGTAGAGTGGAGGAAGATGGAATTTGAGCCCTCAGCTCAAAAAGTGCTGAAAGCAAAGAGCTTTTTTTAGAGGGTGACTTTGATGTTTTCAACCTGAACCCTAAATGCCCATGTTTTTGTGTTTCAGTGACTAATGGAGATAACATTTTTTGAAATTGGTCCTGTATTGAGTGAGAGGGCTTCAGCCAGCAGCAGTGAAAAAGGCTGCAGTGTAAGCACTTGAGGCAATTTTTAGGGATGCACCGAAATGAAAATTTGTGGCCGAAGCCGAATATTATTAAACGCTTGGCCAAATACCGAGTACCGAATACCGAATATCGTTGTTTAGTTTTTCATTAGTTTTTGCAGATGAACCCCCTCCAGATTAGTGTTGTCACGGTACCAAAATTGGGACCCACTGTGCGATACCAATGAAAATATCATGGTTC
>NC_065518.1:19378459-19419587 GCF_006386435.1 Epinephelus moara | reverse complement strand
TATTTGACAGGAATACATTAACGTTACTGTCTGTGTCTGTGACCCCCGTTCAACCCACAATCGGTGGGATTCGCCTTTCGTTTCTGCTGCTGGTTGAAATCTGTAGGCTGCTCGCACAGCGTGCTGAATGATTTAAGCCTATTTTGCTCGCTCAAAACTATTTTTAGTCGCAAATGCGAGTGCCGTGCCGGCGGATCGCCACACTACCGACATTTTATTCTGCCCGTCACGGCACGCCGTTTGATTGCGTTATCAAAACGCTGCTATTATTCGGCCTTTTTTAACTTATTCCACCGAATGTGTGTTTTTTTGCAATATTCGGCCGAATATATTCGGTTACCGAATATTCAGTGCATCCCTAGCAATTTTGCACTCTCAGTTTTCATTAAAAGTACTTTTTGCCACTGACAGGCTCAGATTGTTATTATAAGTGTCTGACAACTTTATGGAAAGGATCCCTACAGCGATAGACCTTCTTGTTAAAGAGTAAGATCCCCTTTTTTAAACCAGGAACAGCCTTAAAAGTGACATCACCAAACCCATCAGACTCCATTTAAATGAGGGTTTATTTCAACAAAGTGAAACAGTAAAAAGACGAACCAAGACAGTTTGTGTGAGCTTTATTTTGTTTCTATCAACTTTGAATGAAGGGTTTTTTACAGTGAGAAAAAATGACTGATATTTAACTGGTGTGATTGGCAGTACACATCTTGGGGCTGTTTCTGGTTAAACAAACATCAATTTAAATCAAGTTTTTTCTATGTAGCAAATGTAAGTTGACCAAAGTGCTGTGCAAATAAAAATAATGACACACAAATATATAGCAATATAACATATACACAAATATAAAACAGAATGACACTGGTAAGAACTGCTGTCTCTTTTCCTGGCACCAGTGAGAAGTCTCACTGCAGCATCTTGCACCAGCTGCAGGCGAGACGACAATGAAAAAGGATCCTACTCTTCAACAAAAAGGTCTATCTCTGTAGGGATCCTTTCCATAATGTTGTCAGACACTAGAATAACAATCTGAGCCTGTCAGTGACTAAAACAAGCCCTTTCAGGGGATGTAAAGCGAAGGTGCTATTGGTTACATTTAGGGTTGGGTCGGTTCTCGGTAGTACCAATTCGGTTCGGTACTCCGTCTTGGACTGTTTTTTTTTTTGTTTTTTTTTTGAGACCGAACATACGCGGAGGTCCGTCTGGACTAAAAGCGGACGTCTGCAAGCCATGTGCGCGCAAAGCTCAGATTTTACGACCCGCAGACTCCACTCCGCGCACCAGTGTCACACAAAAGATTGCTCGGCATGTATTTTACACACCGCAGGGATTTTTCACGGACGTTTTTACAGGAAACTACAACGCGGAAGTGCGCTTGACTATGGAAGCCCGAATGACTGCGGACATTCCTCGCAGAGTCCGCTCCGCTTATAGTACGCCCGAGTCTGTGAGCACCGTGTCTGCCTCTTCGCGAAGCGCACAGCGAGCAGGAGAGAGAGGGGGGTGGGGGTGGGGCGGGGACTGAGCTAGGGGGTGCGAGTGCGCATGCGCCGAGGCCTCTACTGTAGCCTGGAGTTTGTTTAACAGTGACGGGGAGTCGATAATGGCGGACAATTTAGTCTCGAAGAAATCAAAGAATGCGCCAATATGGCAACACTTTGGCTTTGAGCCAGACGAAGGAGGCAACCCTTGTTTGCACTGATTGAGTAAGCTAAACCTGCAAATTTATTTGTAAGGAATAAAAGAAACAACGTGTTACTGTCACTCTGTTGTCCTATGGTCGTTTTTTATTTTAAATGAGTCAATTGCGCCCCCAAGTGGCGAAAATACAGTATTACCGACGTGATGCGGTTTTTCACAAAAACCTGACCGCCGTAAACCCAAAATGTGATGTCCTCATGTGAGGACACAGGGTCTCAGGAGGATATAGAATAGAAACATTACAACAAAGATATGAAGAAGATACCTTTAAAAAGATACTATATAGTAACAGATATGTACAATGTAGCTATTTCAGAATAAGACAGCTGCACAGTTTTAAGTTTGGTGTGCAAGAATATGAATCAGGGGTGATTAGATTGAAGAAGCCCTTTGAGGACACAGCAAAACTTACCAGACCATATTTAAACTCGGCTGAATCATATATACACTTAATTTGATCATAGTTTTTAACCACCTTTTTTGTCTTATCCTTCGGTAAATGGATGAAACCAACTTATACTAACAAGGATGCAAGCAGGTGATTCACTGGCAGCTAAGCCATGTTGGGTGTGTGTCTTTGTTTTTAGCAATGGCTATAATCTTTTCTGCAAAGAGCAACGTGCGTCCATGACGGGGTTCTCTGGAAATAACTTTGTGAGCATGTGGGCCCAACGCTGGCGAGATTTGACTGAGCAACAGAAGGACAAGTACACGACACGCTGCAAAGAGGTATTGACACACACAAACTGTTTCATAAAGACAGTGCTATTAAAGATTGGTGTGCTGGGTTACAGCAGAAGTCAGTGGAATCTGAAAAACACACTTTGCTTAAAACTTTCAGTTGCAGAGACAGTACTCGGCCCAGCTGTCGGGTTATCTGAACGTAAGTCACTTACAAGACTACAGACGCAGTGTTGAGATGATGCTGTCAGACTCTGTGTGACAATGTTGTTTATGTTCCTCAGAAATTTGATGAGCAAAAGCAGCAGCAGATCTTAGATGAGAATGGCCTCAAAGCACCTAAAATGCAGAGGGTGAGAAGTCATTTTACAGCTGTGTTTAGCACTTGGTCGAATAGTTTGCCAACAGATTTGGAGAACTGTTTTTTTTTTATTGATTGAACCTTTTTGTTCGCTTTTCTAGCCATCAGTTGTTCATTCTCTTCTATGCCTCATAAATGGAACAGCTTATACTCAGTGGACTCACTTAAAAAAAACGACATCTTCTACAAATACATTTTGTCATTTATACGCAGGGCACAAGAAAAAGGACAAAAGATCTTCCTGGCGAGCCCAAGAAACCCTCTCAGTGAGCATGACAGTCAAACATTTGTTTATTCCAGATAACTAGAATAATCAAAACTGATCACATCCTAAACTTGTGACTTTTTTCTTCACTTGCAGATGCGGTAATGCAGTTTTCTTTCAAACTCAGATGGAACGTCTGAAGGATAAAATCCCAAACTCGAGGGAGCGCTTCACCAAGATCAGCGAATTGTGGCATGGCCTTTCCGATAAGGAGAAGGAGCACTACAAACAGGAAGTACATAAAAACATTCAGAAATATAAGATGGAGCTCCAGAAGTGGTTTAAGGTATAAAGAATCCTCTCCTTTTTTAATTCTAAACATCTTTTATAACTTTAAAGTGGAAGGTCCTTTAAAATGTGTCCCCTTTTTCATTCTTCAGACACTGACGGCAACAGAGCAGGCAGCATATCGGAAGCATAACCGCAGTGTAAGCGCTTGCTCTACTTCACAGACCCATTTGTTTCTTTCCCGACATACTTCAACGTTTTTGTTTTTGTTTTCAAAGATTTATAGTCTGTTTAACTTTGCAGAAATTGAAGTTCCTTGATGTCAAACCAACAGAAGATGATGATGATGATGACAGAGAAGGAGCACGTGTTGCTGTGCACAGACCATCAGTAAGTAGAAGTGTCGATACAACACACATGAAGTAATAAATTGCTCTTCATGACTATAGTGCAAAATTCTCTGATAGTACAGGCTGTCTTAAGCCTGGTTCTACCAGGCACAGCTGTAGCACGCTCTGGCTACGACTCTGTTTTTGTTCCATCCTCTGCCATGTGTCACATCACACCAGGAGCAAAAACCCTACTAATGAACCTTCCTTAATATAGGCCCATATTTTATCTACAAGCGCACGTAAGCGAGCTGCCTGCTAAGCAACCTCAACAAGCGTTGTATGGCCTGTTTACCTGAGGTCCTGAGAGCACAGCTAATCTTCTTCCAGGTGCTGTTTATAAGTGTGTAGGCCTATCGTCTGTGGGACAGATGTAAAGCTCTGGGTAGCCCTGCACTAACATGATCAACTTTTCTGTATTTATCATACTGAATATTTACAGAAGAAGGGAAAGATATCTGTCAGCTGTGATTGGTTTGTAACGTGACTCCTGTCTGACTGCTGAGCGTGGCCAGTAAAGTGCAAGTAAAAGACAGAATAAAACAAAACCGTGCCACCAGAGCCTGTAAAGCCTACCGCCAGAAATCTGGGAGTAATATTTGACTCTGTCCTAACCGTCCATCCACATATCAATAAAGTTGTCCAATCCTGCTTCCTGCAAATGAGAACCATCTCCAGAGTCAAATGGCACACATCACACAAATTTTTTCCAGACTTGATTACGGTAACTCCCTCCTCTCTGGCATCAACCAAGTCACTGTCCCTCCTCCAGCTAGTTCAGAGTGTCGCAGCCGACAACAGACGACATCACATCATCCTTATCCTGGTTTCTCTTCACTGGCTCCCCGTGTGTTTTAGAATTTGTTATATGATTTAACTGATCACTTAAAGTTCGGCTGGGTCTGGCCCCAGGCTACATGGCAGAAATGTTGACCCTATACGAGCCAGTTCACAGCGTGACAGTGTGTATGAGTTTTGAAACCATTTCAAATACTCCGAATCAGTATGTATCGATAAACTGATATTTTTGAGTACACAGGTATCTATATTTACATTTATAGGTATATTTACAGGATGTTTACTTTGAAAATTGACTGTATGCTGCCATTCCACTTCCTGCCTGGCTCGATATGCTCTGTGCAACTGTGTTGCGACTCCATCAGATAAAGACTAGATGCTTATTTTAAGCAGAGCGGAGGGCACTATGTGGTGGAGTCACAAGCGTTGTATGGAGTGGCTGCGATCAGCTCAGGCGCCCTCGTCACAGCCAGAACACGTCACAGCCACGCTCGGTGGCATCCAGGGGTTATAGTGAAGTTTAAAGTAAATTTACTTCATCTGAAATTATTCATGAGGTTTACTTACGACTCATGCATAATTTCACTAGATTAATGCTGATTGGTGTGTTTGCTTTTCTGGATATTCTGGCCCACAGCCTTCAGTACAGCATAAGATTCGTCACATCGACTGAGTTGCACGCAGATGACATCTCATTGGCTGCGTTCTGAATTGCATACTTTTTCGATTCAGAACGCAGCAATAGTTTTGGTTAATTGTGTAATTTATGTCCAGAAAGAATAATAATTGGGAATAATATGATATAATTCATAGAATAAAAAAGTTTTATACACTGCACTCAGATTTAAAAAGCTCTATATTCAGAACACATTGTTTGTCCCACAGGATTCAGAGGATGAAGACATTGAGTACATCAGCAGCAGCAGCAGTGATGAAGAGGAGGGTTTTACCAAATTTGAGGTTTGAACTCTAAAATATATTTTGTAGTTTTGTATTTAATTTTGCAACTCTGGGTGTAATAAATATGAACTGTTGATCCACAGATCCAGGAGCTGGAGGAAGACGATGACGATGTCATCATGTTTAAGGTGTATTAGATGGTGATGAGATGGATCACAGTTCACCACACATCAAATCCAGAGCTGGACTCTTCCAACTTCCTAATGCTCTGTACACTGGATCACATCTGAGATGATGGACAGTTGCTCCGGTGACTGACTTTAATGCCACATTGTTCGGTGGCCATGTTGCCTGGAAGGTTTCTATCACCAGTGTTGTTGCACATTGTGCCATCATCAAGATTACAAAGTGCCCGAGGACCCCAGTTTTAACACGTGTTATGTCATCTTCTGTTGTGCTTACATGCTGCATATCCTCTAATAAGTTTAAACTACCACAGAGTAAACTTCACCTACTTTTGAAAACTGTTTTCGCTTCACAAAGATATGGTGGTAAAAGTGGGAGCGTATGAGGGGCCTAGCAGCCTAATTTTGCCCACAAGTACTTTAAAGGTCCAGTGTGTAGGATTTAAGGGGATATATTTGCAGAAATACAGTATAATATAAGTATGTTTTTGTTTGGGGCGTAGTGGTAGAGCAGACGCCCCATGTACAAGGCTGTTGCTGCAGCGGCCCGGGTTCGAGTCCAGCCTGTGGCCCTTTGCTGTTTTTGTTTACCCAAAAATAAGAATCGTCATGTTTGCATTACCACAGAATGAGCCATTTATATCTACATAGGGAGCGGGTCCTTGTCCACAGAGTCCGCCATGTTGTACCACCATGTTTCTACAGTAGCCAAGAATGGACAAACCAACACTGGCTCTAGAGAGGGCCATTAGCGTTTTCACACTGTAGTTAGCAGCCCCTCTGTGACAAGCCGAACAGCGTCGGAAAAGGACCGATTTTCAATGTGAAACATTTATTCAGTGTTTTTTGTGGATTAAATCCCTGAGTCAGTTTGTTGTGGAAAGGAAGAGACCTCTGCGGATAGGTTGGTTTCCAGGTAAAACCTCCTGAATGTATGGATCTTAAGTTATCAGTGATAAAAGGTGAGCACAGGTTAGCAGGTGCTGGGCTAGTGGCATGTCTGCAACAAGCCGAACAGCCTTGAAGAAACACTGATTTGTAGCGTGAAACTGCTTTAGTCAGTGTTTTTACTCATTTAAATAACCAGGGGTCTCATTTATAAAAGTGCGAAGGATTTATACTAAAAATGTACGTACAGACAAAAGCCAAAAATGGCATGCGCCAAAAAATACTCAACAATTTCTACAGTCAGCCTTCCAACTCACCATCTACGTTACTGATTTCCCATCTCCAAAATGTTCGTAAGCATGGGTTAAAGTTTCTCCCATCAAGTCTGTTATTATAGATCATAACTTTTGTGTGGGAAGCGGCAATGTTTATAAATGAGGCCCCTGATCCATTTGTTTAGAAGAGGAAGAGACCTCTGCAGATATTTAGGCTTCCAGTAAAAAAAACAACCCTAGACAATGAACACTGAAGGAATTTTAACTAGGAGAAATTTCAGCTGGTTGCAATTCGCAATCCTCACCACTAGATGTCACTAAATCCTACACACTGCTCCTTTAATCTGACCCTCACCACAACAAAATTCAGCTACTGAAAAAAAGGTGAGCACACATAAGCAGGTGCTGGGCTAGCAGCGCATCTGTAACAAGCCGAACAGCTTAGAAGAAATGCTGATATGTGGCGTTAAACTGCTGTAGTCAGTGTTTTTACTAACTTAACTAACCTTGAGTGTTTGTTTTGGAGAGGAAGAGACCTCTGCGGATTTTTCAGCCTCCATTAAAACCTCTTGAAGAAGGAACACTGAACAAATTTTTAATTTCAGCTGGTTGCAATTTGCAATCCTTACCACTAGGTGCCACTAAATCCCACACACTGCTCCTTTAATCTGACCTTTACCACAACAAACAACATCTAAGTAGTGTAGAAATTATGACACTGATTGTACCATTACTGAGCTACTTTTACTTCTACCTCTACTTTTAAATAATGACAAGTATGGATATTATTTTAGAGAGAAAGCACGACCAGGGGTTTACTTTCTGATTGTCTTATTTTATGTTCGATGTTGTCAGAATTAGGTGTTTTTGTTATAATTGTGTAGAAAAAAACCAAAAGAATATACTGAGGCAAGCATTGTTCTTTTATGTTTGTGAATCCCAGAAAAGAGATATTTCCAATAAACATGCTGTGATTCATCCTGGATTCCCTGATGCTGTGAAGCTCAAATAACAAGGCACAAACCAGACTGAGTTTAAAGAAATGTGTGGTTTATAATGAGTACTAGAAAGCGGAACAAAAGGCCAATTTAACCCCTAAATGATCCGAGGTAACACGCAGTCACATGCTGGCCTGGATGAGGAGCAGACTGGGAAAAGCCCCGGCAGTGCTGCAAAGGAGCCGCTCGGTGGTGGAAACTCGTGTAGCGATCGATTGCTACTGTCTGATCTCTGTGATGTAAAGATGGATGCCTGCCGAAATAGGTAAATAAACACAATTAGGGAATTTGCGTGGCTGTGATTGCTGTATTTAACGTGGATAGGGTTTATTAGGAGACAGAAGCGTCGTTTGGAGTCATTTTGTGTTTACACGGGGAGCTGAGAGGCGCAAACAGCCGCAGTGCAGCAGCGGTGCTGGGTCCGGGGACGAGCCTCGCTGTGGTCAAATGTAATTCCTCAGCAGCAAAACCATTCAGACAGATACTAATGTGTTTGTGTGTTTCTGTTCGCTCTGCCTCGTGTGTTACATTTGACATGTTTAGCTGGTAGCTGGTAGCTGCTGCTGACCTGGAGGATACCGCCTCAGCTGTAACCTCTTGGCATGTTCAGATCCTGCAGCCTATTCATAGCCACGCTCTTTGTTTTCCCTCACCAAGCTCTGGGCTAAGCTACCTTCATCACACAGGCTGTTGTGTTTGTCTATTTGTCTGCAGTGCTCGCACCACCAACGCTGAGTTACCCTGTCTTGTGTTATTCGCAGGTTATAAACGTGGGAAGTGAAGTCCCCTGGCAGTGTTTAACGTGCAGTTGTAAGTAGCTGCATCACATCCAAACACGTCAAACGTTGCCCATGCACTGATTTACACTCAGGGGGTTTTAATGCCACTGTGCTGCTACTAACTGTGTCTTTGCCTCCTCCTGCTGCTGCAGCCCCTGTTTTGGCCAATGCTTGCTGCGCTACAGCATGACCACAGCAGTGTCGGCTCATCTGGTAGTTCTGGCAAATGAAAATGGAGGAGGTTTCAATGTCCAGCCTGGACAACAGCAAGCTGGAGGTACAGTAGAGCTGGGGGATGCACATCTACAGGATGCAAACACACAGTGGTCTGACTTGTGTGTGTGTTTCACAGGGCCTAGCTCAGGACATCCTGTCTGACCTGGTGGAGGATGCATGCCTGGGTCTTTGCTTCGAGGTCCACCGGGCCGTCAAGCAGGGCTATTTTTTCCTGGATGACACGGACCAAGAAAGCATGAGGGACTTTGGTGAGCACTAAGTCTCCTTAGTGACATAAATGAGGGTAGTGAGCAGTTCTGGTGCATATTAAAGGTCCAGTGTGAAGGATTTAGGGGCATCTATTTGCAGAAATTATATATAATATTCATAACTAAAACTTTTCTCAGCTATAATCACCTGAAAAAAAAAGAATCAATATGTTTTTGGTACCTTAAAATGAGGCGTTTATATCTACATATGGAGCGGGTCCTCTTCCACAGAGTCTGCCATGTTATTCTACAGTAGCCCAGAACGGACAAATCAAACACTGGCTCTAGATCGGGCCATTTGTGTTTTCACGCCGGCCACCGTAGTTCTACACGCTCCTACGTAGCACACCTTTAATGACACAAAAAATTCTTATTCTTGTTTGAGTTTAATGTAACTTTATCACAAAGGAGAGCTGTTTATGTCTTGCCTTGAATTTCCAGAAATTGTGGACCAGCCAGGATTGGATGTGTTCGGCCAGGTGTACAACCAGTGGAAAAACAAAGAGTGTGTGTGTCCCAACTGCAGCCGAAGCATTGCCGCCTCACGCTTCGCCCCGCATCTGGAGAAATGCCTGGGGATGGGACGCAACAGCAGCCGCATCGCCAACCGCAGGTATGAGAGTAGAATCAAATCAAATCAAGTTTAGTGACATAGCACAAATATAGAAAACAAATGGAGTCAACCAAAGTGCTTTACAGTTAAAAGAGAGCAGGACACAAATTAAAATTGTAAAGAGGCACAATATCAATAAATGACAGTGGTAAATACAGGACAATATCATAATACCATACACACCTCTTCCTTTGTCCTGTAGCCTCAGTGAAATTCAGCCTTCCCTTATGAGCGTGAAACTTAAGATATGATAGTGCACATGTACCATATTCATGTCATCACACTTTCTATCTTCACACAGTGGAGGATTAATGCGCCCTCTCTGTATGTTTCACCAAACAGAACGATACGAAACATTATAAAATGGTTTCGGGTCAGACCGTATTTGTTTTATAATGGGACTGTTTGCAGTGAGTAATGCTGAGTCATTGTGTGTGTCATGCTTTATTCTTCCCTCTTTTACAGAATAGTCACCGGTAACAACACCAACAACAAGTCAGAGAGCGACCAAGAGGATAACGACGACGTCAACGATAATGACTGGTCTTACGGGGCAGAAAAGAAAGGTGATGTACTGGTGCTACTTTTCACCTCTGTTTGTAGTTATACTGAGGGCTGATTGTCAATGTGATCGTCTAATGTTTTGATGTTTAAATCTAAAATGTATTGTCTTTCTTTTACAGCCAAGAAAAGGAAATCTGATAAGGTGCTTTTATTTTCCCTTATTATTAATGCAGCAATCTCATGGAGCATTACACTGTTTTATTATTCACAACATTAACTAATTTAGATAAACGCATAAATATTTACTTATTATTCCTGATTTGTCAGCTCAATCTTGATATTTTTCTTTTTCCGACTCAGAATCCAAACTCACCCAGAAGATCCAAATCATTCAAGCATAAGAGCAGTAAGTGGAAATCAAACCTTGAACTACTTCCTGATGTCTGCAGATTCTACACTGTGTACTCATGCACTCTTGCTAAATGCAGAATTATGCTTTAATTTTTTGAAGTTGGAGTAATCAAGTGAAACAGTAAATTAATGCCTTAATGAGGGCCTTGGTTTATTCCTGTCAGTATTGTTTTGAATCTGTCTCTTGGCGATGCCTCCATCATGTCAGCATTGTTCAGAGAAATAATGACATTAAACAAATACTTATTTAAAGGGACAGCTCACCCCCCAATCTAAAATATATAATCCTCCTCTTACCTGTAGTGCTGTTTATCAGTCAAGATTGTTTTGGTGTGAGTTGCAGAGTGATGGAGATATCAGCTGTAGAGATGTCTGCCTTCTCTCCAATATAATGGAACTAGATGGCACTCAGCTTGTGGTGCTAAAAGCGCCCAAAAAATACATGTAAAAAACTCAACAGCAATGTCTCTTTCCAGAAATCATGACCTGGTTACTCAAGATAATCCACAGACCTTGTTGTGAGCAGTTTCATATAAGAACTATTTTCTTTATACAGCACTATGCCAACCAAGTTTATCACTGTAGAGAGGCACGCATCTACTGCTAGCTCACCTAGCCCCTCTGAGCTAGCTAACGTTACAGCTCAGCCGAGGAGGATGTCATTAATATTTACATCTCATGCTGTAATGAGCACGAGCCTCTCGTCAATGAATAGATGCATGCTTCCTTCTGCGCAGTGATATATTTTTTGGGTACAGTTCGGTAGTAAGAAAATAGCATGAAACTGCTCACAACAAGGTCTGTGGATTATCTTAAAGAATTATTTCACTGCCAGAAACATGTTATTTCATTATAAAAATGATTACACTGCACCACACTGGATCAATAAACGCTCCCGCTGGTGAATGATGTAATGCAAGTAACTTATTGGAAAATCAATATGGTGGCCGGCTGGTAACAAACAATCTCATTATACAGTTAAACATTAAACTAAAATATGTTTCTGAAAACATTATAGGTGAGAAATAAGCAATGCTGTAAAAGTATCTTAGTTCATATTTGATTAGCACTGCTTAGTTTTACTGTTGGAGTGTTGGAGTGTTCAACCTCCATTTTTTCAATATGGCACCCACTTCCTGTTCACGAATTCTCCTATTACAGCCAAACAGTGCACTAAAATATGTTTCTGAAGACATTTTAGATGAAAAACAGCCAATACAGGAACAGAATCTTGTTTTATATTTCATCAGCACTGCCTGGTTTTACAGTTTGATCTGAGTTTGAAAGAGAGACAGAGGGATCCACTTCTGTACTCTGTGTCTCCGTGGTGGCGGGCATACAAGTTTGAGGAAGTACAATTTGTGGTTCGAGCATCAGCACCTGTAGCAAGTTGAGCAGGGAGATCTGGGTGCTGGCAAGTTGGAGGGAAGTTTAACACAGTTCATTTATACTTACTACCCATATTGTTATGATACAAAGCTGGTTGAAAATCAACATATCTCTTTAAGTAATTTTTCAGGGGGGTTTTGCGCTTTGAGCACCACAAGCTGAGTGCCATCTAGTTCCATTATATTCAAGAGAAGGCAGACACCTCTACAGCTGATATCTCCAACACTTGGCAACTCACACCAAAACAGTCTAGACTGATAAATAGCACTATTGGTAAGAGGAAAAATATACATTTTTGACTTTGGGGTGAACTGTCCCTTTAAATTACTGTCAGTATCTGGTATGAGTGAAGGAATGACCTGCAGCCTCCTGTTTTTTCCCGCAGGCATGATGGGCCCTAGACGTCGCATGGACAACCAGGAGAGCCCGCGCATGCTGATGAAAGATGAGGCATTCCCTCAATGACACACTTGGCCACAAACACACATTCTCTTACCATGGTGTGTGCACACACACACAGACGAGCGCACACACACGGGAAGACCAATAACACTTCACCCTTGGTTCTTTATGTTGTGAAATCAATGGACGTCGATGTTATAGGTGACATTCATGGCGTTTGCTGCTCTGCAGAAGCAGTTCAGACCTCCCACTGTATACTTGACAGATTTTTTTTTATTTTTTATCACAAAATCATTGTACTAACAGTCATTTAATTTTGTTTTTCGTTAATTTTGTATCAGAAGTTTTTTGCTGGAGTCCAAAATAATGAAGTTCACTGTAAAGGATTTCACTGCACAGAGGTAGAGTCTGGTGTCCCTCGCTCAGCGGCCGAGCAGAGGCGGCTATGTGAGGAGCGGACGCGTGCACATACAGTATGTCGTTTTGTTTTTAAATACAGAAATGATTAGGCATTAGGTGTACTTCTATTTCCTCACCTTTTGAAATCTCATTCTTTGAAAAATAATGTCAAAGACAATCATTACTAATGGTTCGTCTTTTATTTTCACATTCACCGTCAGGCTCATAGTCGAATCACGATACAGTGTTTGAGAGACACGCACCTCTCAGTTTGTCATTCACCTGTGGAGATTTGTTTTAAACATGTTCAGTAAATGAAGCCCTAATTGTACAAGCAGGTATTTGCTGCAGAAAGCAGGTTTGTTTTTGTTTCATTTTTTTGGTGGATAGGTCGGCTTGTTTTCTAGCGTTCAAAAATGTCTTTGTATAATGTGTTTACATTGTAAAGGGTTACATATATCTTTGGTGTGATGTGATAGTGTAAATATTCCAATAGTTGAATTGCTGCTATCATGGCTCAGTTTGTTTCATCTGTCTAGCATAATAAATGATTTGTTACCTGTCGTTACGTCTCGTGTTAACTGAGGACTGAAAGGGGTTTTCATAGTAACCATGCTCAAGTACTTATAATTAAAGACTGAATGGCCAACAGGGGATGCTGTCGATCAAATGAAGAAATATAGAGATGTTCCAGTTTTGATTATTTTTAATACACTCATCATATGAGACATGACGTTTTGCTCTGTGAAAATTATTACTGTGATGTGACGTTATGGATCTTATTCATAGGAAACTGAGACACACTAAGCACAAAGTGTTCTGCACTGAGCTCCCACAACTGATAACTGCCAGGGGAGCCAAGTGTGCTGCCTTCAAGTGCTCCTCTTAAACACCGACATCTGAGCTCTGATACATATGTGTGTTAATGCAGGCCTCAGGAAAAAAATGCATCTACATTTCATATGTACAGAAGCCCTGAAAGGCAAGGTAAAAAAAAAAGGGCCATGACAGCCAAAATCTAAATGTATCTCCTACGTAGGATATAAAATCTGGTACATACAAGATAAAATCTCCCACACAGGATGTCATGTGATGAACTTGGCCAACATGGCCTGGATTCTTTTATTTATTTTTTTATTTTACCCTGCCTTTCAGGGCTTTCACATGTATGATTTACACAGTAATATTGAATGATTTGAGATATGCTTGTAAATTTGACAACCGATCCTTGAACAGCTACATGTGATGAAATTAGTGATCAGAGGTGAAAGTGAATAGTCCAAAATATGAGTTCAGACTTTTTTAATCTCTAGCTCCCACGCCCAAACCGAACAAAAAGCAGTTAAGGTCAGTAATGAAAGTACACAGATAGATACAAGATACTGTACTTTTGACTCCATTACATATATCTGACAGCTGTAGTTACTTTACAAATCATTGACACAAAATACGATCAACAAGTCAGTTATGCTTTTTTATAGATTAAGCTACAGTATCTTGTTCAGTTGCTTACAAAGAAGTTAAAATTAGCTCCACCTTTATGAGCTGCAACGTTAAAGTAAGACTTACACAATGATGCATGAGGCTAATTATAATCTAATATGATTATTCTGAAATGGGGCATTCAGGGTACTTTTCCAATTGGTACCTTAAGGAGGCCTATATTTTTGATGCCAACACTTGAATGTGATAAAAGATCTGCCACTGTTGATTAAAACTAGCTCCACCTCGACCAGCTACGACAGTAAAATACTGCATCACTATAAACAACCAGGAAGTAGTATCCATCCATCCATTTTCATCCGCTTATTCGAGGCCAGGTCACGGGGGCAGCAGGCCAAGCAAAGCACCCCAGACATCCCTCTCCCCAGCAACGCTTTCCAGCTCCTCCTGGGGGACCCCAAGGACAAAGATATGTAGTCCCCCCAGCTTGTTCTGGGTTTGCCCCGAGGCCTCCTGCCAGTGGGATTTGCCTGGAACATCACTAACGGGAGGAGCCATCCTCATCAGATGCCCGAACCACCTCAACTTACCCCTTTCGACGCGAAGGAGCAGCGGCTCTACTCCGAGCTCCCTTCGGATGTCTGAGCTTCTTACCCTATCTCTAAGGCTGAGCCCAGCCACCCCACAGAGGACACTCATTTTGGCCACTTGTGTCCATAATATCCATTAGTTTAAGTTACAGTATAATAATCAATACAGGCGTCAGTTTATGCAAAAGCGTGCTGGAAATCAACCCATTTGTGGCCACAACTGAAATGTCTGATTCTCTGTGTTCTCTGGGCTTGCTTATGAGCACAAATCTTAAGAAATCTCCAAACTTGATCCAGCAGTTTGGCTGAAAAGTGAGTTTTTCTGATCACATTTTAATTAGTTTTTGGACGCATCGGACTACTGTTTAATACTTCATCATATTTAAGGAACAAACTGTGGTCCTATGTACCTTCAGACTAAATAAAGTCTAAGAAAATGTCTGTATCTCAGAAACTTCAAGGAGCACAATCACGTATTTAATATCTGTGACCTCATAACAGGTTTAACAAGATGCACATGTTCAGTGTAAAAAAATTCACAAAAATTTAATGAAAACAATGTTAGAGATTTTCCACATTTTTAAAAAAAATCCTGACTTTGACTTTTGATAAAAGTGGGATTTTTCAAGTGATCTAAAAATGCCAAAGTTGTAGTTTGCCCAAAGTGAGCCTGAGTCTACCAGATTTCTAGATTTCAGACCAATCAGAACAAATGTGCCATTTTCCCTTCTCATACTATCTTTAGTCTTTGGGCACAAATAGTGGATCCAGCACCGGCCTGTGAGGCCACCTCTGCTGTCCGCAAACCTGCTCTTCTGGATTAACAATCAGGCGAAGAAGTTAACCGTCCCAACCCCCAGGGCCCCCAAAGTCCCGGGTTCACTACATTTAAAATTTGCATCCCAAGATGATAACATTAGCTAGGGCAGTTTCTGTATTGTTATTTCATTTTGTGGCCACGTCTTTAATAGAGGCCCTAGTTATAAGTATTTTGTCTTAAATTTGGCTCACATGGTGCATGTAAAGGTTGTTGTGTTTTATCTAATGGCCGCAGTCTAATAGACAAACAAGAAAAACTTGAGCCAGAGAGGATTATTCTACATAAGAATACCAGTTTCACAATAACAATGGCAAAATGAGAAGGATGAGTGTGCATAGATGCCCATAAATGTTACATTTTAGGGCATAGTCAATGCAAAGTCAGATTTTAAAAGAATGCTTCACCCACAAAATGACCATATGTAAATCAGTTAGGTGTGCCGTGCTACCTTGGTTTTGTGACTTTTTTTCTTGTATGTCTCCACAGAAAATGGCAAACATATTGATTTATTGATTGATTGGGGACCACATTTAGCAGCAGCAAAACTATATCAAAAAAGCTGTTTGCGAACTCTCACACAACTCGTGCAGTATAATTCAAGTCTCATTTATCCAGTCATATGCTCAGTACTTCCTCAACACATGCATTTTTGCTAAAAAAAAAAAAAAGGGGAAACAAAGTAGTATGAGAGTCTGGCTTTGAAGAACGCATAGAAAAATTCTACTTTCAGTTCAGTTTTAAATTGCAGAGACTTGAATTATACTACATGAGTTACATGAGTTTGCAAAGAGATGTTTTGATATAGTTTTACTGTTGTTAGACATGGTTACATATCAATCAGTAAATCAATATTTTTGCTGTGTTTTGTGGATGCATGCAAGAAAAGCAGTTTTCTTCATAAATTCAAGGAAACACGACACAACTAATCAATACACAAAAGGTCATTTTGTGTTGAAGTATCCCTTTAATGAAATTAAAAAGTAAAAAGTTAATGTGAAGCTTAGCATCCTTTTTAATTTGTTATCACATAGGGGATAAATGTTAGATCAGTTTGTCTGTCAAATGTGTTTTATTTGAGCTTGTCGACAAAGCATGTCACCACATAAATGAGCAAGTACTGTATCTAAATACACATACATGCAGTTTGAACGTAATATGCTCTTTTTCCTTTTTTCTCAACATATACTGAACAGTAATAACTGAGAAAATAAAGTATTCATGCGTACATATACACAATACAATAAGATGAAAATAATAATAATAATAATAATAATAATAGAATAGAAAAAACGTTATCCCCCCCCCAGTGGTATTAAAATAGACATAAAATAAAATAAGTTAAAATAAGTGCACAAATAGAAATCAAAAATTAAATTAAAATCATACTATCAATAAATAAATAAATAAATAATAAAGGGGAAAAGGGACAATCCTCACCACACCAGCCCTACCCTTCCCTCACAATGCCAATTTTAGTTCACAGATGATGAGTTAGAGGTGACCAAACCTTGTCAAAATATGAAAGTTTGTCCATGAAAGTGTATCTTATTCTTTCTAGGTGATGTGTGTTCGTAAGGTCATGAAGCCATGACATTTGCTGTGGGGATTTATTTATTTTTCCAATGCATACGGAGCAGTTTCTGTTAGATTAGTTGAAGGTTTAGTCGTTTTTGAGCGCTGAAATTTTGAACATTAAAATTTCCGACAGTCTTGAAGGCATCATTTGGCACCGTGCGTGTAGGCAGTTAGAAGAATACTTGGTAAAGCTTTAGACACTCAATTTATCACAAGTCACGCGTTAGTATGCCTTCCCACGGCCACGCAGCGCAAATAGTTGATAGTTAGCGATGTTAAGACTCCAGAACAAGAGGAGGAGAGACGAACAACACAACAACTGCTACTTGCTGCCCAGAAAACAAGCAGTTGTAGGCAGAAGCAGATCCCGGAACTTGAAACGGTCGGAAGCGAGCTAACGTTAGCTAGCTTTTTGTTGACAGTGCGCGTGCTGTCAAACCTGAACACGACCTCGTTAAAAGTAACTACTCAGTTAGCGTCATACTTTGGGACTCGTACCGGCGACGGGTAGTTAGCAGCTTCCCAAAGTCGTTTTTGGGGCGAAATTTGGTAGAAGTTTCCGACACTTTTAAACCACTTGTGGATCTGGAAGATGGCATCAAGAGGAGGATTCACACCGATGAATATGAATGTGAGCCCCATGAATGTTGGGCACGCTGCGGGCATGAGGATGCCAGGTATGCCGCAGGCTCCGGCGGGATACTCCCGGAGCATGACCACCGCTCCCCAGTACCCCCAGGTCGGTTTAATTAATCTTTATTAAATAGAAAAGCTGTGTGTTGAGCTAAAGGTGAGGGTAACGTTTTCTGATAAGTTAATTCCACTATGTCCCCTTAAAGTTTACATAACTTTGGCTGCTTTTCAAAGAACATTCAGTCCTAAATTTAAGTTGAAACAAAAGCACCATAATAAGAAAACCATTAAAGCTTTTAATCTCCAAAATATCAAGGTGTGGACACCACTTCCGCATTTGTAAAGGTAATTACTCCGTGCCACCCATAAATTGAATGCAGCATTTTTAATATGGTGTTCACAGTGATGGGTCATTGTGTACCCTTATGTTTGATTATAATTAGTATCACAGGACAGTGTTTTGTGCATGTGTGAAAGAGACTATCACGTGGCTGCCCTCAGCCTCCTGTCAGTTAGCCTGAAAACAAAAGTAAGTGTATCATCACCACCATCTGTCAGAGCTAAGCCTGCATATATTGTGCCAGTTTTACCACCACCTGCAGCTCCGTGTGGTTTTAAGTTATTATGCACCATTGCAGCTGTCTCATGTTTGTTGGAGCCATATGGGTTCAGATATTTGTTTGTTTTCTGTTAAAAGAGGGATCAGACAAAGTAAGCAGCTGTTTAAGCCATATACTTTGATGATAAAGCAATTAAATTTGGTGTATTCCAGACTATACTATGCTTTATACTTTACGTCAGACTACTACACATATATACAAGACATCACAGAAAAAGCACATGCATACACGTCACCAAGGGTGTAGGTTTCACTTCAACATTGATTGGTCCTCTGCCAGAAAATTTTGAGCATCAAGCACTTAATTTCCTGCATCCTGGTGACTTTGTATGCACCAATTTGTGCCTTTTCTGCATCAATTAACTGTGCAAGTGTCTCAAACTTTGTCAAAGTAAAAGTCCTGTGCTACTTTTATGTTTTTATTGGGGTGAGACAAATGCACATGTTCGAAACATTTGAAGGATGACGTGTCCCATGTGTCCCCACGGAAATCTACACTCATGCACGTCACTATGAAACATCACAACTAAAATAGGACTTAGCAAATTGCTGTTCTCTACGTTATCCAGTCTACACATACTGTGCATCAGGGCTGGAAGATATGGAGAAAATCAAATATGACGATATTTTTTTTTACCACATATCTTAATATCAATATTGCAGCGATGTTGTAGGGTTGAATGTCGGTGCTTTTACAAAACATTTACACAGTCACAATGTCTGATAATGTCAGATATAGACAAATTAGATTTAGGAGTTCTAAAGACATTTATAGTATCACTTTAAGTGAAATTTGGGAGCAAACTATATGTTCTTTCCAAGTAAACACATTGAAGTCCGGTCAAAAACCAGAAATGGCCAGCAAAGCCTTATTGTAACGATGTATATTCTTTGTGTGATCTAAATGTATAGAGCGGATGAACTTAAGGGCACTGTGTGCATATTGTGTCAAAGTCTTTCCCCTTTTCAAACAGTCTTTCCCGCCTTTTAAAATTATGTTTCCCATAGCGCCAACACATGAAACTTTTGCGGTGACATGACTAAAAAACATTTATGACCCATCCAATGTTAATTTAAGACAATTTAATACTTTTTAAAGGCCTTTTATTTTTATTTTTAAAAGTGTATTTAAGACTATTTAAGGACCTGTGGCCACCCTGACAATGAGATTTTCATAAATAATCATCAGTAATGTGGATATAATGACTAAGTAGGTAAAGGCAAATAATAGAACAGTCTGGCAAGTTCAGAAAATTACATCACTTTACTGTAAAGCAGCCTTTAAAACCAGGAATAGACACTTACAATATTCCAGTATCCAAACTCTAAGACGATATCTAGCCTCATATCACAGTATTGATGTAATATCACTGTATTGTCCAAACCTACTGTGTATTTATACAAGCATTTTTTTCGCTGCCTGAGTTGTTTTTATTTACTATGAGTAATATGTCTGTCCTCCATCTAATTATCCCTCCATAATCTGATATCAAAAACATCACACTTGGAGCGTAAACCCACCTTTTATAAACCAGTACTGCAGGACGAAAAGGTAAACACAATATAAAGCATGCTTATAACAACTCAAACTTTCTTTAAAACAAAAGTAGTGAGCACTGGAGAGGTTCAGAGAAAGACACTTGTTTTCTTCACTACTTGAAAATTCTTCTTAACCTTCTTTTCTTCAGCGCCCAGGGATGCCGTCCAACAGAGTGGGAGGCCCCATGGGATCAATGGGGGGTCAGCTGCCTGGTCCTTCTTACGGTGGTGGGAACATGTCCATGCGGCAAGGCATGGGGCCTCCGAGCATGGACGCCTCGAGGAAACGGTTCCTTCATATGCATCAACAGCAGCAAGAGGCGCTGGGAGGCCTAAGACGAGGGTAAATCGTGGAGATGTGAGAGTGTTTGTGTGAGAGGAGGAGAAGAGAGGGAGAGGAATAATGGCAAGGTTGATTGATCAAGACAGCCCAGGGGCCAAACCAGGGAGGTGTAGACTCATATAAAAAGAGATGCTACTTGTTTTCACTGTTGATTCATCTGAGGATTCTTTTCTCGATAAATTCTACAGAATCAGGAAAACATTACAGAAAGGTGACAAGCATTGTTACCAATTAATTGATCTACTCAACAATAAAAAAATTTGCCAAGCCGCTTTTTACTGTAGCTACAGTAACACAATGAATGAACCATTAATTATTTCCCTATAATACAGGTGAAATATTGCAAATTCTTTTATTCACATCACATTTCTTGCAACATTAAGTCAAGGGTGCATATTTCTTTTTAACATTTTAACATGAAACAGAGGTTTGGGGTCCTCAGACAAAAAATTATGAGCATCAAATGCTTAATTTCCTGCATTCTGTTGAATTTTTATGCACTCATTTGTGAATTTTCTGCATCAAATTGAGGTGTTAATGTCTTCAGTTTTGCCAAAATTAAAGTCCTCTGCTAGATTAATGGTTTTAGATATTGTGGTGGATGTGTTCCCTGCGTCTCCTCTGAAATCTTCGCTTATGTCTTTCTCCAGTTGTAGTGATACAAAACCTCATTTTCTGATGTTGACTGACTAAAACAAACAACGGGTGTGAAGCCATAGCCAAATCAAACAGTTAGGTTTCATCACAGTATTGTTATTTTGTTTTTTAAGATGTAATGATCCCAGAAAAGTGTTCATGAGGATCATGAATTTTTAAAGAGGAGCGCCTCATTATGAAAATGTGTTTTCTTCCTTTTCTACAAAGCAGGTTTATAGCAAACATGATTACTTTAAGGACCTTACAAGAAATGTTTTCCTCAGCCACGACGAAGTGCAGCAGTACGTTGTGTACTTAAATGAACATAATTACATCCAGCAGGGAATGTTTTTCAAGTAAACCAAGAATTGCATCTTGTTATTGAATTATAAAAATATATTTTCATACACAACCCCGTTGTAGTCATGTAGTCATAAAGAGTCAGTGGCTAATTTTGCCTGTTGTGGCTCGTTAACGATGTAACAACATCGCTTTTCATCTGGGACGTGTTTTTCTCTCTGCGATCTGTTTGTGAAGTCACTGCGCCATTAAAAACACAGCTCAGATCACACAGACACGAGGATAGAGTATCTCATGACTGGTCTCTGCGTTCAAAGCAGCACACACGACTCGTGGGTATTTTTGACTTCAAACTGCTCAGTGATGCCACGCTCGTAAATGTGGTGATCCGTGATGTGAGGCAGCTTTACAGCCTCGTCCACAATGAACCTCTTGTCTTCTCGAGCGTCATCTCATAACAAAATCCTCAGTAAAGGCAGATTGATGTTCCACAGCGCTTGAAGCAACAATCTAAATTGTCATTAAAGAGCTCGGGAATTAGATTTAGTTACTCTGAGGGGGAACTGTGTAATTTAATTAGAAAAAACAAAATGGCTTTTATGAAGTCAGCTCAGTGATGATGAGTCAGAGCTTAAGGTGCTCATTAGGGGCGACTGAATGAAGATTCTGTTATCGCACTGTGAAGATTTAACAAATAATTAATAACAGGATGAAGTGAATGAGGTCTTTCTGTTAATCCTGTGTGTGGTCAGGTTCTCTAAATTAGTTAATGGAGGTCACACTTTTGAAAGGGTAGGTGCTAAATGGTGACACAACACTTATGTCCTTGTTTGACTAAGAAATATTTTCAGCCTTTGGATTTTGGATGTATTTCAGAGAAAGCACATGGTTTATGTTTCGGTCAATTCATGTATGAGTGGGGTTTTTTGTTTTGGCAAAATAAACATATTTAATACTTTGGAAATCATCTTGTGTATTATCTTTACTGTGTGATTTCAGGGCAAAGAGACGCAAGATGGCGGACAAGGTTCTTCCTCAGCGGGTAAGAAAGTTTTGACCCTCTGAATCATACTTAAGGTGGATTTAGTGTTGCATCGGTTTGAGATTGTCATGGTATATCTCTCAGAAAACGTTACACTTTATTATAGTTGAAACTTGAAATCTTTTTTTCTTAATGAAAGCCTCTTTAAAAAGTAAAATAAAATCGAATAAAGGTAAGATTCTTGGTTGCTTTTCCCTTTTCAATACTCTACATAAGCAAATGTATACGTTATCCAAAGTGTCAGTTGCAGCCTTAGATGGATTCAGTTCATTTGCAGTTGGCTGTATTGCCGATATATTCATGTCCTGCTGTTTGCTCTCTAGATCCGAGACCTGGTCCCAGAGTCCCAGGCCTACATGGATCTCTTGGCGTTTGAAAGGAAACTGGATCAGACCATTGCCCGAAAGCGTATGGAGATTCAGGAAGCCATCAAGAAACCCATTATGGTACCTCTTCATAATGAGTACATTGTCTGACTCTAAAGTGATGAAAAGGACATTTTGAGACGACTTTACAGCTTAATGAAGTGCTTCCTAGTCACAAGTTTAACGATTTTAAGGCTGTATTACATGCATGCATCATTTCCTTTGAGTCCCTCTTTTTCAGGGAGGTAGTTTATCTGAATCCAGTATAGAGAGGGAATTTAAACATTCTGTATACGACATTCAGAGCATTAATATAAAAGCAAACTACTATTTGCAAGGCAAAGATATAGTAGAGTGTTGGCGTCCTGAGCAGAGAATAAAGTCACGCTCTCTTTGTGTGTGTACAGTAATCCGAGCTGCTCTGTGGTTCATTGTCGTAAACCGATCCAGCCGTACTCGCATGTTAGTGTATGTGTGTAACCCACTGGCTAGCTCATCACCACAGCTGTGCACAGCATTCATACGGTGGTTACTGCCGATTCTGCAAAGGCATCATCATGTAATCATCAGCACTGTTGCCATTATTTAGCGCTGTTTTTTGTAGTTAGCACCATTAGCTGCTAACCACCGGCTCAGCCACCTCCATGTTGAGAACAGTTTCCAGACAACTCATACACTAAATTCTGCCTTAAAGGTCCAGAGTGTAGGATCTAGAGCCATCTAGTGGTGAGGTTGCAGAACTGAACTTTCTCCCATGTGTCAAGCATGTAGGAGAATTTTGGTAGCCGATGCGAAAACACTAACAGCCCTATGTAGAGTCAGTGTTTGGTTTGTCTGTTATGTGCTACTGTAGAACAACATGGCGGACTCTGTAGAAGAGGACCTGCTCTGTTTGTAGAAATAAACAGCTCAATCTAAGCTAACGAAACACAACGATTGTTAGTTTCAGGTGATTATAGACGAAGGAAAACATGGTTATGAATATTGTGTACCACTTCTGACAGTAGATGCCACTAAATCCTACACACAGGACCTTTAAATACATTGACTAGCCTTTGGAGAACAAATGAAGGATTGATTGACCAATGTATGACTTCCATGTTTGGTGAAGATCTGTCTTCTCCATTCAACAGGAGCAGTTTTAAAAGAGTCTTATTCCCAGATGAATCTATAGGAATTTGTATAATTTTTTGTTTGATAAACAGTTCTGACTGAAGCTCCTGATATATCTGCTTGTTCATCTCCATGACGCAGCAAAAACGCAAGCTCAGGATCTACATTTCGAACACGTACACTCCCAGCAAGCCGGAGGGCGAGGAGGCCGAGAAGGTGTCCTCCTGGGAACTGAGAGTGGAGGGAAAACTTCTGGAGGAAGTACGTGAGAAACTCTTTTCATTTGGATCTCCTCACTCTGTTTCACCATTGTCCCAGTGTGGTCTGATTCCAAGTATTTCAGTCCGTGTTATTGTGTTTCTGAAAACTTCAGTCACTCAGTTCTGGTTGGCCTCTGTCTTTGGCTCAGACCACGCAACCAGATGTGTGTTTACAGCTCTCCCCACTCCACCCCACAACTCCTCACACACACACACACACACACACACACACACACTAGCTCATGTTCTCTTTCTGAAACAAGGAATTGAAACCACTGGCCGTTACATACCATGAGCTGACAAGCCTCCCCTCCCTCCATCAATTCCAGCTCAACTCGTTGTGTCATCTGAGGCCACATGAAGGAGTTTTTTTTTTTTCCTTTCTTTTCAGTTAATTTTTCTCCTCTGGCTCATTTGGTTTAGGCATGCGTAGGAGTTGTGCATGGAGTAATAGAAGAAGAAAAGGGATGTGAGGGAAGGAGTGAAAGGGGTCATGTTGTGCAAACAGACTTAAACAGGCCGTTGGAGAGGGTGGGGGCGTAACAGCTTTTTCTACTCGTCTAGTTTTGTGCTTCGCCACCCCCAAAGTGGTCAGAGCTAAACAATGCAGCTGCACAGAATGACACAGCACAGTGAGAAGACAAAGATAGATACCAATCTTGTTGCTTTGTCTTTTAACACTTTCTCTTTGTCCCTAGCCTGGCAAGCAGAAGAGGAAGTTCTCGTCTTTCTTCAAAAGCCTGGTGATTGAGCTCGATAAGGAGCTCTATGGACCTGACAACCACTTAGTAGAGGTATGACGTCATTTTGAAGGCATGTGATGCAACCAACCTCAGAACATTTTAAGAGCACGAACACCAAAATGTTCTGCTATTGGTTCAACAGCCCCAGTACACTTCTTTTTTAGCTCTGGTCAGTAAGTGGAGTTCAGCTGGAAACATTAAAACTTTTTGAACCAATCATTTCTTTGATTAAGAGCTCTTGAATCTGGAAGATGTCCCACCATGTTCAGTCCAACCTCTTGTGAGTTAAGTTTGAATTAATCCACAGACAGGATTAAACCAGCCCTTTATATCAGTATATCAGTTTGTTTGTTACTATGTTCTATCATATCTTTTTTATTTCTGTACAAAAACATGTTTTGGCATGGTCAAGAGTCCAGTTTACATAATCTGGCTCAGAGCTCTGAGGGGTCTGGTTTTCAACACCCATTCCTGAACTTCAACTGGACACGCAATACCGCACCCACTCCACCACCCACACTTATGACCAGTTAGTTGTGCAACGCGACCCAATCCGCTGCCTGACCTGAAACCACAAATTCTATAATAACCATGCGGCGTTTAAATAATTCGGTCAAGCAGCATGTTTTTTTTCCGAGCAATATCTTTATTAAATGTCAAATACTTTGTAAGAACAGCGAAGCAACTGTGTTCTCGTCTAAAAGAATATCAAAAGCACAGAGATTATTGTTCAACAACCTTCCGTTGTTCTGTTACATTTCAGACATTTTTAAGACAACAAAATGCAAACAACAATAATAAAAAAAAATTAATTAAACATAATAAAATCAAAGAAACCAATAAAAGAAGAGGGTTCCAATATTGTTATATTCATGTAGTTCTTTTATTGTTTGTACCTTGCATCAAACTCAAAGACAGATTGATTTTAAAGAGTGATTGTTTCTCTTTAATGATGTATGTAATCTTTTTCAGAGGTAGACTTATGGATAACTCTTTAATCCAATGAATTAACTTTGGTTTACTGGTCTTTTTCCAAGAGAGTGAGAACTCTTTTTGCAAGCAGCAGACAGAGACTCAGGCAGCATGTTTAATGTGATCATTTTGGGGCATTTCATACAAATGAAACTGAGATATTAGTATTTAAACAGTGTTCCCACAGTCATGGAAAAAGTTGTGGAATTTCATTGCCACATTTTACAGGCCTGGAAAAATTATGGAATTAGTAAAAATCATTGAAAGTTTTAGAATTTTTTTTTTTTTTAATGTGTAATAAAATGACTGCATGAAATCCTCCATGTATAACCTTCCACCTAATGTAATATAATGGCAAATGTATTTTTTGTAACTGTCAAGGTAGCGTAGCTCTAATATGTGTCAATGTGTAACATTTTGTTCGCCATCACTTAAGTTTCTTCATTTTCTCCTGGCGTTGCCTCTTTCTCTTCATGTTTTCCAGCTGGCTGAAATTATTTTTTAACAGAGTTTAAATCTGATATGTTTGGAGTAACGCCTGGCAAGTGGGGCAAGAGAAAAAATCATTATGACCCCATAATGATTTTTTCTTAAAAATCACGTAAGAGTTCTGCAATTTTTCAGTGAAAATGTGTGGGCACCCTTTTTAAAACGAAGGTAATTCAGGAAATAAAATTTAAATGAATGTTTTTTGCTTATTCTAATAATATTGAGCAGCACATCTCCACAGTCAACATGCCTGTCAGTGTCCCACCTGATTATTCCAGGTGGCGTAGAAGACAGAGCCGACATACAAAGTCAGAGGATTCAAACAGTAAAATATTAAATTAGATTATTATTATTAGCATTTTATTGTAATATATTTATCATTCATCCAACATCCGCGATCAGACCCACAAGGCCTTTTTCCACCCAGGTCTGAGCCAGGAAAAAAAAACAAAAAAAACATCTGCAAATCACCTTTTTCGCACGTCCCCCAACCTGATGCAGGATTCTGGTTTGGCTTGTCACTGGTTGCCTATTGTTTTAAATATCCCTCTCGCTACTTGAAACAAGTCTCCCATAGCCGGACCTTTCTTCGTACTTTGTTTTAGTGCTATGTATGAAACAACAATCTCCCAGCTAGCAACCTACACGCTAAAATGTCCTTTAATGTATTATTTGGTGTTTTCTTTTGAGGGGAATTTGGCCATTTTTATGTCAGTCCTCGCCTCCCAAACAATATCCTTCTCAACACAGCTTGGCACTGCCCCAGATGATTGTGATTGGTTTAGGTTTCAAGTTTATTTCATTTATATAGCTCTTTAAAAAAGCAAAACAGGTTTTGCACCAGAGTGCCCAACAAAGACAGACATGTATGTATACACATACAAGCTTATAGACATAACAGTGTATTTAAAGAAACAGAAACAACCCAGTGTTTTGTCCTTAGTGTGAAATTATGATGTGTTCAGCCAGACTCGTCTCCAGAACTGGCACAGCACGAGATAGGTCAGGCTTTGCAAGGCTGAATTTACATAACTGAGTATCTCTTAGACAAAAACAACAGTGGTGAAAGAAAGAATGTATGGTCATAGATACCTAATGATTGCACCATTTAATAAAACTGGGACCTAACCAGTATCTGTGGAAGAGCAAGCAGAGGGCTTTAATGAATGTAACATTTTATTGTATTAATGTATTTTAGTTTGGATTAATTATACCAAATGAATAAATCTGATCTCTTTCCTTCATCTTTCAGTGGCACAGAATGCCCACCACTCAGGAGACCGACGGTTTCCAGGTCAAAAGGCCCGGCGACGTGAATGTTAAATGCACCCTCCTGCTCATGCTTGACCACCAGGTACCACCACTTTGCTGTCATCTTCTCTCCAACAGTCTTATTTCTTGCTTACCTTTTTTATGTCTAACCACTGCTGTCTTTGTCTTCTCTTCAGCCCCCTCAGTACAAACTGGACCCGCGGTTGGCTCGCCTGCTGGGTGTGCACACTCAGACGCGGGCCAGCATCATGCAAGCTCTCTGGCTCTACATCAAGAACAACAAGCTGCAGGACTGTCATGAGAAGGAGTACATCAACTGCAACCGCTACTTCAGACAGGTAAAGGAAGGGTTTGGAGGCTACCACTTACCCCAGTTTGCTTTGACATTTGAAAATGCTGTCAAAATCATTTTGTATGTGTATTATATCAACAATCAATGTATGCATACAAACACCTAACTTGTTTCCTAAATAAGTAAATGTATACAGTCAATCATTTGTAGCTTCACACTGCACTCCACGACTTCTGTAGCTCATATACAGATATTATACTGGGCTTTAAATGTTTTAATGCTTGTAGGGAGACTAAGGGATAACAAGCGTTACCTTCTGTCTAAATGCTGTCCAGATCTTTGGCTGTCCTCGCATGAGGTTCTCAGAGATTCCCATGAAACTGGCCGGCCTGCTGCAGCACCCTGACCCCATCATCATCAATCACATGATTAGGTATGGGAGTGTGGATCGTTATCCCTCTGTGTGTGTGTGTGTGTGTGTGTGTGTGTGTGTGTGATTGTGTGTGTGTGTGTGTCCTCTGTCAGGATCTCATTTATTATTAGAAAAACTTGGAAGTGTTTTTCTAAAAATGTAGAATTTCTCAAAGTATCTCCAAAGACTTGAAATTTATTCCTGGTCTGCACTACAAGTCTGCATCAACATCACTCCTCCTCCCTTATCTCATTCCAACTTGAATTCTGTTGTGCCGTCTGTGCGTCTCTGAGCAGTGTGGACCCCACAGATCAGAAGAAGACGGCGTGCTATGACATTGATGTGGAGGTGGATGACCCACTGAAGGGCCAAATGACCAGTTTCCTGTCCTCTACAACCAACCAGCAGGAAATTGCTGCACTGGAGATGAAGGTATGTCCTGTCTGTCAGTCACAGCTGCCTGCACCTCACTGGCCTTTCAGGATAAATATACATTTGTGCTGGTTGTGTTCACCGCAGATCCATGAGACGATTGAGTACATCAACCAGCTGAAGACTGAGAGGGACTTCATGCTGAGCTTCAGTAACAATCCACAGGACTTCATCCAGGACTGGCTCAAGTCTCAGTGCAGAGATCTGAAGGTAAACATTTGCTCCCGCTACTAATCTACTGTGTGTGTTTCTCCACAGGATGTCTCACGCTGCTGTTTATTTTACACACAGTATTGCTCAAATACATTATGTTTTCAAGTATACCAACCACAGTTTGAGCTGTTTTTGTTTTTTCTGAAAATATTTGTCAGAGTAGTTCAGTATGGTTGCACTGTAGGTATCAGAAGCTCTGTTTCCACCGAGCAGTACGGTACAGTTCCAGTATCATCACAATTATCTTCATGACAACCTCAACAAATGTTTGTCTTTGTTCACATATTTTGTGCAGTCAGTTGTTCGCTTTCCCAAATGTAGAGTTATTTCAAAATTCTTTTGAAAGCATTTTGCAGGGGAGGAAAAAAGCATTTCCTGGCATAAGTTTCCCAATGTTTAATAAAAACATGCTCCAAAATGAAAAACTAGCTGTTATGCAAGGGTAATTTGTGACCGGTTCACTGAGGCAAATTAACAGCGGACAGGTGCTATAATTACACACACCTGTGCTGAATCACACTGAACAAAAGGACATATTTAAACAGAGCTTCAATGGTCAGATGGAAGCAGACGGGAGCTAAATTAAAATCATTTGCTCAGAATAAATGGAGAGACCTCAATGCCTTGTCTGCCAAAATAAGTTGACCATTTAATACATTATTTTGGTGTTCGGAATTTAAACCGTGTTCTGTATTCATGATATTGTGGTTCCTCGTGTTCAGTGATACTTTTTTTTTGCCATCAGTTGATGACAGACGTGACAGGAAACCCAGAGGAGGAGAGGAGGTCTGAGTTCTACCAGGCGCCCTGGGTACCAGAGGCGGTGGGCAGATACGTGTACTCCAAAGTAAGGAGTTACAAAGCTTATTGCTCTGCTGAACAGAGCACATGTTTGATATATGTTTTATTGGAAGGTGTAGATTGTCATAAGTTTTTGAATGCACTAACAATATCTGTATCTTTGTTCCAGGTGCAGCAGAGGAGGCAGGAGCTGGAGCAGGTGTTGGGCATCCGACTCACCTAAAGACATACTCCAGAGACGTAGTTTATTCGCCAAACGTTAACGTCTGCACAATCGAAATTGGAATTTGCTTAAAGAGAAATAAGCTAATGCTGCAGCTTAAATGTTCACAAAGCCATCCTCACTGACATGGTATCATAACCCAGCTTCTAAGTGGGATACATATAAGATAACAGTTCTAAAATCAAAGTATATGGGACCAAAGTGATGATTAACACGTCCCTTATCATATGTTTGCCTTGCATTGTCTTGTCATGTTGAGCCTGTTCAAATAACCGCTGCCTTGTTTTGCAATATGTTTTGTTTATGGTACAATATGCTTAAGATATTTTAAGCATCGGTGCTGTCGAGGTGTTTTTCACCAACACATTGTGTGCTGTTTTGAAAAGGTCTGTTTACCGTCATATGTGAAAGCCATAACCTTTAGAAAGGAACAATGCCTAGTGAGAAATATATGTTGTTTTTTTTATTTCAAAAACAAATTTAGAAAATACAGATTATTTTCTGGAAAAACAGGAACAAGAATGATGTCTGATGACTTGGATAGGAACACATAAGAAGCCTTTTACGCCAACAATATTTTTTTTGCTGTTTTTTTATATATATATATATTGGTGGATATATAATTTGAAATTTGAAAGCAGGATTTTCAGGACAGCTCTCCTTTGGGAAAAGCTTGAGCTCCTTATTTGAGTCCACTCTGTCCAGCTGTAACTCAGCAGCTTTTTTTTGTACTTCTTGGATGTTTACATGCTGTTTTTATTTGTTATTGGGGGTCTTTAATGCCAGGAAGAGGAACAGTGGCTGGCTCTTTGGATTGAAGGGAAGATCCAAACCTCGGAAGAAGGTTACCTGGTGTTAATGAAATAGGCAGTTGTAGCGTGTCACTTAAAATGCACCGAATTGTTTTGTACAGTTTATATTTTCCCGAGCTAACTTTTCATTGAAATGCTATTTTGTTAAGGTTTTTGTATGAGAGGGTTTTCTGGATCTCTTTAAACATTCCGTGTTAACAGATTTCGCTGTGCCAAAATTTGTTTTGTGAAGCAGGCACTTATAATTTGAGAATTGTTGTGTACAAATATTTTGTTGTACAGCCTCTTTTTAAAATGTTTGCATGTTATGTATCAATCAAATGCCTTTATCTTTTATACATTTGGAGTTGTTTTTTTGTTTTGTTTTTTACAATAAATATACTTACAAATGTCTGTTATTTCATGATATCCCAAAAAGGAACCTGTGTCATATAAAATGTTTTTTTTTCCATGGCACTGTTAATATTGATAGCGTAGGCTTATATTCATATCTTTGACTGTGCAGCCTCAGCTGTATGATAAAAGCTGGGCTGGTTCCATTAGTGTGCATGTTAGGGCTGGTCGAAGAGCTCAGGGGCCTCAGGGCAGCAGTTTCAACAGGTATGGCTTGTCTTACCTGTCTCGTGTTTCCCAACCCGTAAATAACGGTCAAAAGCAAATACACCCCTCACTCTTAACAGATTTGCATCTCAGCTTGTAAGATCAAAATGGTTCAAAGCAAAGTATGACAGCAGCTATTAAATTTGTTGATAGATTGTACATGTGTTTGTAGGAGTAAATTAAGCTTTTTAATTAGAGGAAGTAAAGTGAGTCAAAATTATTTTAAGTTGTTAGGATAATGACATAGGAGTGAAAGTCAGAGGAAACCTCAGTTTACAGTTGGGACTGAAAAAGATTTTTTTTAAAATTCCCATCACAGAGCCCTCGTGCCTGGAGTGATGTTTTTTGTGACCTACTGTAGGAGGCTAACTGAAGAGACCAACCATCCAAAGAAACAGTGACATCTAGTAATTATTTTTGCACAACATACCTAAACCAAATGGTAAAGATAGCTCAATCAGGTTGAGTTGAGCTCGGCACATTTTACATTAAGATACAGTGACTCAAAATGTGCTCTACCACACGGCTGAGTGGAACGTTAAAAGGTTAAAGGTATGCGCTTTTTTTTTTTTTTTTTTTTTTGACATGTTATAGTTTCAGAGAACGTACTTAACAACTTTATGTAAGTTTATACAAAAAATAAAAGACTACTAAGGGTCAAATATAAAAGGTGGTGAAGCTGAGTTAATATAATTAAAATTGACAATTTTCTACAAAATAAATGATCATTCCATTCATTGTTGTTAAGTGATACATTTAATGTCATCCATTATATATATATATATATATATATATATATGCTGAAATCATTTTGTTAGTATGTAGGTAGTGATGCTAAGATAATAAATTCACAATTATTATGAGATAAAAAAAGGATGATATTTCTCTTCTGCTCCTACCATATATTCAATGATATTCCATTATATGTTTGATGGAAAAAAAAAAAATGTAAGTATTAGTATAAGAGTTTTCACTATTTCTGAGATGTTTTCAAAATACTGTAAAGGTAAATATCTAGAATAAATTCGTGGAAATAATACTTATATTGATACTACAAATAATTCCATGGTTTAGTTTAGTTTATTAAGAAGGGACAGTGCAAATGAATAAATAACCATGGTATAAAAATGCCAGAATTTTTCATCCGTAGTCCCTTGGCCAAGATGTTACACGAGGCTACCTAATGTACAACAAAGCACAGAAAACAAACAAAAAATGAACAAAACGATACAAAACAAAAAAGAGAGAAAGAAAACAGGGCAACACAGCATACAGTTTAAAAGACCTCATTGAACACATCAACAATAAATGATTTTAACATGAATTTTTAATCATAAAAATGTAATGATCATCAAATGTCTGATTCAGAGCTAAAACTCGAGGCAAAATTGAGGCAATATGTAAGGACATACAATTTTTAAACTGAAATAAATTTACGTATGTTAGTCTACCAACATATTAGCATTATAAAGGTACATGGTTTGTAATTTTGATTTCTTTTTTTCTTTCTGTTTCACAAAGACCTCAAAGTGACTTTTTCACTGTTCAGCAAAGGCCTAAAAACAAGGGAAAAAATGCAAAGAAAAACAAATGTCCATTGCTTTTTTTGTTAGTGAGGACATTAAGGGCTTAAAAAGGTCTGTAGGTGTACATGAGCACATTTAAAAAAAAAAAAAAATACGCCGAAGAAGAAGTCTTCCGGAAATACGTCGCTCCTGAAGCGGATGCAGAAATTTCCAAGATGGAGGTGGACGGTGTCGATCATGTAGGTGTATTTTTTCAGCCGTTTTGTTGGTTTTATTGTTATATTATCAAAGAAGCGTCCCCATTACGCCTTGACTCAAATAATTTCCTTTAACCGGTTGTGAGAATGAATGGCTGTGCGACTCTGCTGTAACTTAAATTGTGAAATGTCACTTCATTCAAAACACTTGAAGTGTAGTCTGCTGCTGCCGGTTTGCTGTCTCATTGTTGCTAACCTAGCTAAGAACCGGGTAGCTAAACCTTACTGTGTACGGTCTGAATGACTGGTAGCAACTGTCTTTTCACGTGTTACGTTTAGAATATGCAAAGGCTGTTAGATACTAAATATATGAATGAAAACTAATAGTTTTAGGATCACTGAACAGCCCCATCTAACGCTATGTCAGAGTTAGCCAGTGCTAGCTAGGCTAATGTTAGTCAGCAGATAAACTAGCTAGGTAATTATTAAGAGGTAGGTAACACTGACTTTTAACCCACTTTATTATTGTATTGTTGCACAAACCGGCTCTGTATAACTGGGTTTTGCTGTCTTCAAAAACCTAAATTAATTCAACGCTGTCGCACGACTAACTAGGCTTAATGAGTTGCCATTTAGTGTTGACATGTGTTGATTACATTTGCGTGTGATTTGGCATTATTTAACAAATTTAGTCTCTCGTACAATTTGGTAAGTAGTCGACCAACTGAAAGTGAATTAACAGCAATTGATCAATTGTTTGAATTGTCATTTATCCAGCATAAAAAACTGTATTTTCTCTGGTTGTAGCTTCTTAAATGTGAAAGTTTGCTGCTTCTCGCTGTTTCATATTATTGTGAATTGGATATTTTTAAGACTTCTGCTGTTGTTGGATAAAACAGTCTTTCAACACAAAACTGGGACTCTTGGAACTAATGATGGACATTTGTTCATTTTACAGACCAAACAATTAAGTAAAACTAGCATTAAACAGATTAATCAATATTAATTAAAGTTTGATGATTACTTTTGTCGGCAGATGGAGATGGGGGAGAGTAAAGGTGGCTCAGGTCTGCGGCAGTACTACTTGTCCAAGATAGAAGAGTTGCAGGTAAGAAAATCTTTCATCTGCAAACTTTCAGCCATTAATATGTCTTAGATTAGATTGCACAATAACCTCTGCTTGCCTCTCAATCCCGAACCCCTGTTTTCTCAACAGTTGACAGTAAATGACAAGAGCCAGAATCTCAGACGTCTGCAGGCACAGAGAAATGAGCTCAATGCCAAAGGTACACCGTTCTTCATCAGTCCAACATCTGTGTATTTTAAAATATGATTTAATTTTTCAAAGCTGTAAAATAACTACCATGGGTGAAAATATTAAAGTTGTACTTTTTGTCTCTCAGTGCGTCTCCTTCGTGAGGAGCTCCAGTTACTACAGGAGCAGGGCTCGTACGTAGGAGAAGTGGTTAGGGTCATGGACAAAAAGAAAGTGCTGGTCAAGGTATGCTGTGTACTTGTAGTTTGTACAATACTTTGTTTTGAGTAGCAGTTGACAGTTTAAATTAATATGTCTCCTCTTTATTTTCAGGTGCATCCGGAGGGAAAATTTGTCGTGGATGTGGACAAAAACATTGACATCAATGATGTTAGTATTGTAGTCATTGTCCTCTAAATAACGGTTGCCAATAGGTGCACTTGAATACTTTTCCCTTTTGTTTTTTTTTTTACAATACAATACAAAACAGACATGATGCTTTTCACTTGTAGCCACCATAGCACAAGACTGAATAGCAGATAGAGCAAGCCATATTTGCCCCCTGTACAGTCAGTCACTATGATAAGTGGGATTTCATGTCAGGAAACATTTAACCTTAAGTATTTTTTTTACCTTTTGTCATTTCTCCATTAGGTGACGCCCAATTGCCGCGTCGCTCTGCGTAACGACAGCTACACCCTGCACAAGATCCTGCCCAACAAGGTGGACCCTCTGGTATCGCTCATGATGGTGGAGAAGGTGCCCGACTCTACCTATGAAATGATTGGTGGCCTGGACAAGCAGATCAAGGAGATCAAGGAAGTGATTGAGCTGCCTGTCAAGCACCCAGAGCTGTTTGAGGCTTTGGGCATCGCACAGCCCAAGGTGGGTGGCTGACAAGAGCGCTGATAGCTGTACAATTACTTTTTGTACTGATTTTTAAAGGGGACATTCCTCTTTTCTCTTGTGTTATAAGGAGGTCAGAGATAAGTTCAGGTCTAAAAACAAAAGTGTGCTCCTGAAGTTGATAGAGAGACATTTTAGCAAAGTGTATATGATTAAGAAAACAAACCATAGCCTATGGTTGCTTTGTATGCGCCCTTTTGTTTAATGACATTTTAAGATTAGTTAGAGGTTGCAGGTGTCTCTAAGAGCTGAGAATATTTTCCTGCAAAACCATTCAGAAAATGTCCAAACTATGTAAGCCAGCTAACATTAAAAGATTATACACCAAGTCATGGTGTTTGTTCACAGAAACTTACAGGTAGAAAACCCCCGTGTCGCATACATAAAATCAAACAGCATTTAAACTGATAATGATTATTTTTTTTCTGTGTTTAAAATACATTTTGCTGCAGCCCCCGTCCACAGCAGTAGTAGCCTTCATGCAGCTAGATTTGGTTTAACAAAGATGGTAGCAAAGTAACACAGTGCATAGAAGGGCACATAAGCACAGAGCAAGCATATAAGCATAGATAAAAGCAATCAATTATTGGATGGACTGAAAATCAGTCCGCAACTGCTTTGATAATTACGCGTTTAAAATGTTTTTTGGGGCGTCGTGGCTTAGTGGATAGAGCAGGCGCCCCATGTACAAGGCTGTTGCCACAGCGGCCCGGGTTCGACTCCAGCCTGTGGCCCTTTGCTACATGTCATTCCCCCCTTCACACTTATCTGTCCTATCGATTGAAGGCAAAAACGCCCCAAAAAATATCTTTTTTTTTTTAAATTTTTTTTTAATGTTTTTCAAGCAAAAATGTTACATTTACAGGTTTCAAATGTGAGATTTTTTTGCTTTCCTTGGTCTTAGATTATAGTTAATTTAATATTTTTGCTTCAGAAATGTCAATTGGACAAAACAAGACATCAAATGAAGTCACTTGAAGTCCAGTGTTTTTAGGCCAAAGATTAATCGAGAAATAATCCATAGATTAATCTAAGTATTTGCTTTTTGTGTGCAGGGCGTGCTCCTGTACGGACCCCCAGGTACAGGGAAGACCCTGCTGGCCAGAGCTGTGGCTCACCACACTGACTGTACCTTCATCAGGGTGTCCGGTTCTGAGTTGGTCCAGAAGTTCATTGGAGAGGGTGAGCTCTTTTGTCTCATCTAAATGCTTTAATCAAATTAATTTCCACTCATGACTCATCTGAAAAAAACATTAAAAACCCTCTGGTTGTATAACCTTGATTTCTCCCTCTCTTGTGGCAGGTGCCCGTATGGTGCGTGAGCTTTTCGTCATGGCCAGAGAACACGCTCCCTCCATCATCTTCATGGACGAGATCGACTCCATCGGGTCGTCTCGCCTGGAGGGCGGCTCAGGTGGCGACAGCGAGGTGCAGAGGACAATGCTGGAGCTGCTTAATCAGCTGGATGGCTTCGAGGCCACCAAAAACATCAAGGTAACACACACACACACGTGTAAAAAATCCCTTTATTTTTTGTTGTTTGATCAAGAGATGTGATGTAAGATGTTTCGTATTTCTTTCATAGTTACTTGAAGTCTTATTAATTTGATTAAAATTGTCTCTCTGTCTCAGGTCATTATGGCCACCAACCGTATTGACATCCTGGACTCAGCTCTGCTCAGGCCAGGCAGGATCGACAGGAAGATTGAGTTCCCACCTCCAAATGAAGAGGTAGTCACTTGAGCAGTATAAACACACACGTATACATGCTTTGGAGGTGTTTGTTTTTAAGCATATGGTACGTCTGCACCGTTAGGCCCGTCTGGACATCCTGAAGATCCACTCCAGGAAGATGAACCTGACACGTGGCATTAATCTGAGGAAGATTGCAGAGCTGATGCCTGGAGCCTCTGGTGCTGAGGTCAAGGTGAGGATCAGCTCACTGAATGGTAGCAGCTGGGTGGTGAATGAAGGCGTTTTATTTAATTTTCTCGTCTGTGTATTTATAGGGTGTTTGCACAGAGGCAGGGATGTACGCTCTGAGGGAGAGGAGAGTTCACGTCACCCAGGAGGACTTTGAGATGGCTGTTGCAAAGGTTTGTGCGACTGTTCTCTTTTACAGTGTATCTTGGCTCAGATGTTTGTCCTATTTTCATAGCCTTGTCTTACACCACTGGCCCCGTATCTACCTTCAAGCTACAGTTGGTAACTTTCATAAAAATGTAGTATTTACTTAAATTGTCACTATATTCACACAGCACTAAATGAAACCGATTATCTGTGAAAAAATGTTCCCATACCTATTCTTTTGCCTTGTATTGCTTCTAATGGCCTTACTGCACGTATAAAAACAACCAATCAGAGCTGAGGAGCCTCTAACGTAGCTGTCAATCATGTCAATCACTGCTCCTGAACTGCGGTCAAACTAAGCAGCGCTGATCAAATATGAATCAAGATTTTATGACTGCAAACATGTTTTAGTGTACTGTTTAGCTGTAAATGGGAGTTGAATGACCTGGCTGCCATGTTGGATACAGTTTAATGGAGTACAAAGCACCGCCCACAAGCCAAACCAACTGTCTCATTTTACAGCTAAACAGTGCACTAAAATATGTTTGATAACATCTGAGGTGAGAAATAGACAGTGCAGTAACAGATCATCGCTGCCTAATTGACAGTTTGACTACAGTGCATGAGCTGTGATTGACATGATTGACAGTTGCATTAGAGACTCCTCGGCTCTGATTGGTTGTTGTTGACCATGCCGCATTAGATTTTAGCAAATGGCATCAGAGACAGTAAGAAGAACATGAGTTTTTTTTCACAGACTATTTCATGTACTTCTTCCAGAATACAGTGAAAGTTTCAGCAAATACGATTATAAGTTTTCTTGAGTTACCAACTGTAGCTTTAAAGGAAAACTTCTCCCCACAAATAACCAGTTGTGTATCAGTTTCTCACCCTGTGTTACATTGACTTCATGAGGAAAACTCTTTTCTTGGATGCCTCTGGTGAACGAAGATACCTTGATAAATTATTATAGTTATAGGGGGCCGCATTAACAGCAAAAATATATCAAAAATACTTTCCAAACCTACATCTCGTGCAGTATAATCAATCTCATTTATCACGTCATCTGCTCAGTACTTCCCAAACACTACAACCTTACTATTTAAAACTGAACTGAGGTATTCTTTTAAATTCTCAGGTATATAAACGTGGAACTGACGCTTTTAATGTCAAGTTAAATTTTCATACTTGTATAATAAATGTTTCTACTAGTAGCCGCATATTAAGACTGTTTTCCTGTTGTCTTCACCAGGTGATGCAGAAAGACAGCGAGAAGAACATGTCCATCAAGAAGCTGTGGAAGTAACAGGCCTTGTGTACTGCTGCACACAATGCAAACACATATGTATATTTTCCTTTTGTTTATGGTTTGGTTTATAAATGTCATTCTAGAGTAAATGGTTTCCCCAAATACTGGATGGTGTATGCGTTTTATTTCTCAGTCATTTATTCTCTTCAAACAACAGTGCCAAAGATTGAGTCAACACAATTCTCTTGTTTAATACAGACTTTTGTCAAAGCCAAGTCAGGTAACAGTAACATGAGTACAGTCTCCAGCGTGAGAAGATGTCTGCAGATTATTCTTTCATAATGCTCGATATGGCACTTCACATTATAGCTGCTATTACAGTAGATGTCTTACATAGTCATAGTGAGTGCAGCTCTGTGACTACAGCTTGCTTTAGGAACGTACTTCCTACATGCATGTATTACATGTCTGTTAGAGCCATTTTTCACTGAGGAATCTAAAACAGAGAGGCTTGCTTGATGTTCAGACTGATGAAATAGCAGCTACTGACGTGACTCAGCCTACTATCACAAATCTGTACATGTGGAATGGTTAGTATGGCAGTAAACACTGGATGACTCCAACACACTGAGAACCTCCAGAGGTCTCCTGCAGTTTAATCTGTCCTCCACATGCTGTGGTCCACTGATCCAACATGGAACAGTCGAGCTCATCAGGCTAGCTCCTCACCCAGGACACAGGCACCCACTGACGCTCCATCTGCACCCTCTCCAGTAGGACCTGGAGCTCAGCTAAGGCACTGACTGGGTCCTCCTTCACCAGGATATAGTCCACCCAAGGGCCGTAGCACTCGTCCATCCGCTCAGCTGACTGTTTAATTTCCTGTAGGTCATCCTCCTAGTGAGCACAAGGACAGACGTGTTGAGTAATAAAATGCAGTCCTTTAAATTACAGTAATTTGTGCACAGCCTGCAGTAATTTAATCACCACCAGGGGGTGCTAAGAAAAGGCTGCATTTAAACTTTCATGATAAATTGGTCATTTTTTTTCAAGGTGTTTAAGTTTCAAGCAACTTACTGTGATCCCTGAGCTGAGTGAGGAAGAGGAGCCGAGTAGTTTCCTTTGACTGTCATAGATGCGAGGCCTTACGAAGACGACATATGGTTTGAACTCAGCAGTACGCAGAGTCTTCAGTGCCTGGATGTGAGGGGAAAACAACGCGTATATATCAGCCATGAAATGTGTGTGTGCATATCAATAGTTTTCCCTGCTCCACCTCTCATTAAAGCTGTCAGTGTAATGAAAAAAGAAGTGGAATTTCACTGTGTCTGTGTCACATCAGTAAGGTTCTCTAGCAGCACCAGCACAGCTGTCAGTATGAGACTGTGTGAGACTTTATGACATACTGTACAATAAAATCTTTACGCCACACTATATTCTGATGTTTTATAATTACATGTTGATGGAATACTATACTATGACATTCGGATCACATTTTTGATGCCATACTATACTGAGATGTTTTTATCAAAATTTTAACGACATACATCCTATGTTGTTTTTATCAAAATTTTAACGTTAATGACATTTTTATCACATTTTTGACGACAAATATACATAAGAGTATAATATATATATATATATATATATACTATTTTTATCAAAATTTTAACGACGTACTATTCTATGATGCTTTTATCACAATTTTTATGCCACGCTATACTGACGTTTTTAATCACAATTTTAACAATATACTATACTATGACATTTTCATTAGAAATTTTAACGACGCACTATTCTATTACCTTTTTATCACATTTTTGATGACATACTATACTATGATGGGTTTTTTTAAAGATATTTTTTGGGGGCATTTTTTGCCTTTAATTGATAGGACAGTCAAGCGTGAAGGGGGGAGAGACATGCACCAAAGGGCCACAGGCACGTCGGGAACCCGGGCCACTGCGGCAACAGCCTTGTACATGGGGCGCCTGCTCTACCACTAAGCCACCGATGACCCATACTATGACGTTTTTATCAAAATTACCGACGTACTATACTATGTCATTTTAATCACATTTTTGACGACATACTATATATACTATGACATTTTTATTAAAAATTTTAACGAAGTACTATTCTGACGTTTTGATCACATTTTTGACGACATACTATACCATGACGTTTTTATCAAAATTTTCCCGACATACTATACTACGATGTTTTGATCACATTTTTGGTGACATACTATACTATGACGTTTTGATCACATTTTTTATGACATACTACACTATGACGTTTTTATCAAAATTTTTAACGACATACTATACTATCACCTTTTGATCACATTTTTGATGACATACTATACTATGACATTTTATCACATTTTTGATGACATACTATACTATGACATTTTGATCACATTTTTGACAACATACTATACTATGACAATTTGATCACATTTTTGAATACTATACTATGACATTTTGATCACATTTTTGACAACATACTATACTATGACATTTTATCACATTTTTGATGACATACTATACTATGACATTTTATCACATTTTTGATGACATACTATACTATGACATTTTGATCACATTTTTGACAACATACTATACTATGACAATTTGATCACATTTTTGATGACATACTATACTATGACATTTTGATCACATTTTTGACGACATACGAAATACTATGACATTTTGATCACATTTTTGACGACA
>NC_065518.1:19302598-19377959 GCF_006386435.1 Epinephelus moara | reverse complement strand
CATACTATACTATGACATTTTGATCACATTTTTTGATGACATACATGACATTTTGATCACATTTTTGATGACATACTATACTATGACAATTTGATCACATTTTTGACGACATACTATACTATGACATTTTGATCACATTTTTGATGACATACTATATACTATGACAATTTGATCACATTTTTGACGACATACTATACTATGACATTTTGATCATATTTTTGATGACATAGTATACTATGACGCATACTACACTAAAACATTTTTCTGTGAAATGATTGACATGATTTTTTTTTTTTTACACACTTAAGTATGACTTTCTTATGACATAATATATTATGATTTTTTGGTGACTTTAATTTGACACTTTGATGTTCTAAGGCATCATTTTCATGACATATTATACTTGGACTTTTACATCATGTACTGTGGCAATTCACAGCCAAGGGTGTCTTGTTAAACACAGTTAATGAAATCTGAAAGTCTTTCAGTTTTTTCACTTTGTCAGTCCATGATAGAACAAGGGGACGTAAAAGCCAGTAAAGTGTTACTTGAGTCTAAAAGCATCCGTCAGTGCAGTGAACTCAATGCCCTGTGTTACAGTCTGAATCCAGACTTAATCATGCTTTAAATGTGACAAGTAAAATGCTACCTCTAATTTTATGGCATACTACACTGACATTTTTATGACATTTTAATGGTATACTGTATTGTGTAATTTAACTGTCAGATTAATGATTCTACAACTTCTATTATGTGGCTTCTGTTCTGCAATAATTAATATCCTCTCTGCCACACTGTATGAACTGTTAGGGATATTACTGAGGCAGATAAAATGAGCTACAATAATCTCATCATGATAAAATAATGATCATGACAAATATTTTATGTCACTGGCTTTAAATCGTTGTCCTCTACATCAAATATATTATATCTGACCCCATGTCTGCACAAGCCTGAACAAGCCACCAGAACAAGTCTTTGTACATTTATTTATTTAAAAGTACAGATAGTGTATTTATAATCAGAAATGTATTTGGTGTATTTGCAGTGCTACATAGCAGTTCGGGTACTAACCTCTGGTTGCACATCCACCAGACAGACCTTGTTTTGATCCAGAACTCTGTTAATGGACTCCAAACTGGTGCCGTACAGATTATCTTTATACTCCCCATATTCAATAAATCTGCAGAAACACAGCACCACCATGAATTAATTATATAAACCATTTGTTGCACTTGAGTGGTTAACAAGATACGGTATCCAATGTCCAATACTCACTTGCCATTCTGGATGTCAGCCTCGAAAGCTGCTTTGGTGATGAAGTGGTACTCCACTCCCTCTCTCTCATTACACTTCCTGGCTCGAGTGGTGTCTTCATGTCACATATTCAAACACAGCCAAGAGGAAGACAAGGTGGAAAAAAAGACAATAATTTAAACTTTGTATGTTTTGGGGTAGACGATTTATAATTAAGGTAGTTAAGGTTTCAGAGCCAAGGCCAATGTTTGCATCAACATCACTGGGTTCCAGCCAGTTCGCTAATTTGATGGCATATATATGAATGTATGAAGTAACTGTTAGTCAATAATTAATTTATGATCCATAAAGGGTTAACTTTGCCGATTTTCAACCAGCTCTGTGTCAGTGCAGTGTGGGCATGCGCAAGGATCATCAGGCGTTCGTGGCACAGGGGGAAGCCAAACACTTTATCTGCACACACTGATCACACAGAGGTGGTTGAAAATCATCAGTTTCCTATTTTAACAGGTCACATAGTCTCATTGTAACGTGATCATGTTTTCTACGGAGGAACAGGAATTCATGATACATCTTGCATCAGATCATCAAGACTTATGCATTAATTATTGTATTAATTTGTGGGGGGGTTTTTACAAAATGCTACCATTTTGTTTTTTATTTATCAGCAAGAGCCTCTACACGATGTACAATCATATGCATGAAACACAACAAATGAAAATGTTTGTCAAGAGAAACAGCACATTTATCACCAGTATTACATTGGTTACTCCTAAACTGTTTGCACTAGGGATGAACAAAACAGTTAATCCCACTCTCACTGTAGCTAATTTATTTTGGTGTAGTTTTGCATGAGAGCACCCAGGAGGCAACAATGTCTGCAACAGTGGATTAATCTTATTTAAATCCTAGATTACAGCTACTAACAGGTACTCAGGGGAAAACCACAGCATCAGAAACACAGACACAGGAAAAAACTAGAATTAAAGCCTTGCGGTTCTATGCCACTGCCCAAGTGGCATACAACCAGACTCATATAGCCATGAGATTTGACAATGTTTCTAACGTGGACGTTGCTGCAAAGAAGTTACATATTTTAAAACATAGATGCTTCACACACATCTTTAGCCCAGCAGCACAGAAGATCTATATAATCACCAGTTTTGAGATGGACATCAAGATTAATGTCACCAATTCAGTATCTGACTAAATGTCTCTCCTTCTGTCCCCGAGTTATGACGCTGAATAATGGCCAGAAAAGTGTTTTTATACAACATTATGATGTCACAGTAAAGTTGGCCTTTGACCTTTTGGATATAAAATGTCATCATTTCATTTTAGCCTATTAGCCTATTGTCTATATATATATATACATAGACATGAACAAAGACACGAACAACAGACAGACAATCGGAAGACATAATGCTTCCAGCCACTGCTGTTGTCCACACGGAGGCATAAAAAAAACACACATCCCAGGCACAAATGCATGTTACACATGACTGTAAGGTTTAAATAAAGATAATATTTAAAATTCAAAAAAACTTACGAGGCACTGCCAAACCATAACGTCGAGGATTCTCAGCGATCACCTTCTGTTTGAGCTCAGTGATCCGAGCTCCAAGGGAACCTGTGACCATCATATAACAGAATAAATAAGCGAATAGATAAGGTATACAAAACAATCATGTGCTTAGGTGCAAGCAGAAGGACCTCTCTCAGAAAACACCTGATTCTACTCTCTACAGTGTTTTCACGTGGCAGAACCAGACTCAAAAGGTCTTCAGAGAAATACTCTTAGATTTAGATCTGAAACAACCACCATGGTTTCTTCAATGTCACCAAACCCCACAAAGAACCTACCTATCAGTACTATAAGACGAGGCCTTTCACCCGGGCGGGGCAGATATTGTGTTACTTCTTCATAAATGAGGAACTCTGTGTGGTTGGCGTCTGGAGTTTGAGGTTCTGCTGGTGAAGCCTGGCGATCTTTCCTGAGGCGGAAACTCCTGCGCAGTCCAGCTGTGGCCGAGGAAAAGTAAATGTAAGAAGGACAAATATCCATACACTAAAGTCTACTGTAGATAACACCAACACTTTGAAGTAACTACTTTGATAAACAGCAAACTGAAAATTCCATCAACTTCAAGTACTTCTCACTCTGATTGAAAATAAAATCCTGTGCCATACATCACACAACACAGACACGCTGAACAACACTGTTAGAAATCAGTAAGAGTACCTGAGTAAAAATCCCATGAGAGAGCATGGCCACAGAAGGCAGGGGCCGCCTTACTCTTGGGAGAAACTACAGCTCATATTAGACCATTTTTTCAACCAGCTTAAATCTCATCAACACATAAGAAGCTTGGAAGCCATGCATGCTGCGTCTACCTCTCCACCAAACACAGACTTTAGCATGTGCCATGAGGAGAGGTCGTTTGCGAAGCACGGTGAGATAAATGAGCTGCCATGAGGTGCCACACAGACACTGTGAGAAGCTTGGTGGCTGGAGCGTTCTGCACAAAAAGCCCGCCAGAGCAACAAGTCCACACTCAAAGTGCTGAGCTTTTTCATACAGAGCGAAGGCATGACGCTACACCCACAACACACTGTTACTATCAATCCTGACATGTTTGAGAATAAAGACAAATCTGTCCGTTTAAACAGAAGTAAACAGAACCTTCAGAGCTGATTCACTGTAGAGATACTTGCTTTTTGGCACTGCTTACTAGGTAATACTTATGTTTACCTATGTTATCACCAAAGTCATTACAGTTCATCCTAGAGGAATCATTTAAGTGTGCTTTACGCTAATCCATCCAATAGTCGTTAAGAAATTTAACTCAAAGAACAAATATGGTTCCAATCACGTCACCAAACTCAAAGCCTTGTTTCTGGTTGTGATGATGCATTTCATTTATTTACTATTTACTTACTTAAATCTAATATACCAATAAGAAATCGACACTCTAAGTCTGGAGTAAAGCTGTGTGTAAGACGATTCATCATACAGGTGATGGAATACGCTGTGAAAACAAGCTCCAGGTCAAAATGGCTGCGGTGATGCTTTCAGGCACATCCGACCCACAGAGGCACATTAGGCTAATAAGAGCAGACAGGAAGCCTGATGAACAAAGTGATGAGATGCTAACTGAGCTGTGAAGACATCAGTACATCGGGTCAGGTGCGGGGGAACAAAAAAATCCTTTCAGTGAATGGCTTTCTGAATTTAAAGTGCTAAAGAGTGCCAGGTTACATCTGGTGCTGAGTTAAAAGAATAAAGCAGTGGATGGAGATTTTAAGTTTACACATGTTCAAACCATTCAGTCAAAACTGGAGCACCTCAAAAACAGTCTGCAGTTTCTGAAGTAAAGCCAACCGGCCAATGGTGGCCCTCAGAAACGTTGTGTGCGGCCCCTGAATGTGACACAAAATGCATGCATTATAATTTTAATACTTTCACTTTCACACAAGCCTCTGTCAAATCTGTCAGGTCAGGAATGACAACGTGTAAAAAAGCCACCGGTTGCACTGTCACTCAGTTATTAAAACTTTAACAACCCCTGTTCTATGGGAAGGGATGGATTTGCACACAGATTGAGCAGAAATGTGATGTTGCAGTGATCAGTAGAAACTCATTAATCGTGCCTCCTCACCTACGTCCTTTCCATTCAGAGCATCCTCACTGTCACAGTCTTCTGCAGGATGGCATGCAGGAAGAGAAGACGGGGTAAGAGGAGGGAGGAGAGGTCGGTGTTGAGGGTACTTTAATGTCACAACAAAGCAGGTTAAAGTGCAGTAACTACTACAGTTTGAAGGTATAAAGGAAACTGAACAGGTACAAAAAAGGGGTAAATGTTGGAGGAAAATGTACAGCATAATTTGTGTTTTAGGTTTTAGGGTGGTGACAGAATTTCGTGGAGAAATTCTGAACATGATAACGTGTTCAATGCAGGGATGAGTGCTATTTTCCAACATGAAGGTTTGGTCACGTACCTCTCTCAGCACGATCATCTGAGGTTAGCAATGCAAGGAACAACACAGAGTATCACTACAGACAGTGACAGAATATTCCAGCTGCTATACTGTGATATTACCTAATGTACATTGTCTTTAAACATTTTTCTTTGTCATGCAAATGTCATATCTAAACTGTATCTGCGCTTCAACATCCTCCACCCATTGATCTGCTTTTATTTATCAACTTCTCTTATTTCTTTATATAGATTTATTATATTCAGTTCAAGGAGCAACACCTTTACAAACACATTATTATACTGCAACATTTTTACTACATTGTATTTCTTAAAGGGGACTTCTTACGCTTATTTTCAGGTTTATACTTGTATTTAATGTAATCTTTAATGTTCAATAAACACTTAATTGTCCTTAAACTGTCTGTGCTGTAACACCTGTATTCACCATATGTCTGAACTTCGTTTTAGCCCCTATTTCTTCAACAGGCGAAGGACAAGAATAGGAAGAGGAAGATGAAGAAGTAGGAGAAAAAGAAGAAGGAGAAGTAGTGGTAACAGTAGCAGGAGGAGGAGGAGAAGACACCAAAAACTGCAACGTGGTTATGAGGCAAAGGGCCACATAGTGACGTTGTTCCCACATCCAATTATAGTCCATTCAGATGCTTTTCTACAAACCAGGAAATATTCATCATTTTATTGCTCTGAAAAAAAGCAAATACATGCATCTGTTTTTAAATATGACGACATTTTATCAACAATGTATTTGGTTGTGAAATGGTTTTGATCAGACATTTACGATGGGACGTCCACCCCAAAAATTAGTATTACGTTCCTCTGCTTTTTTTAAGTATGAAAAAGACTTTTGTGCCATTTACGTACATCTACATGTAAATTATATTCCTGTTGCATCGTTTTAAGCCTGTGGTGTTTATAAGAGTCAAAAGTCTTTATTCAAGCTGTCTTTGATTATACTTTCTGCAAGAAAGTCAGGTGATGTAGTATAAACAGTGACGAAGCCTATGTAAAGCTGTGGTGGATTAATAGATAAAGCACAGGACTTTCACCCAGGAGTTTTGTGTGGGTCGACATTAGTTTATTATTTGGTGATGTTAACGTTATATTTCAGCATTATTAGCATGCTCAGGGAGGACGTCCAGCTGATGGCCAGATAATGTTGTAGACATCAGCACAACTTTCATTCAGGAACTATTTTTGAACCATATCAGGACATCTTGATTGGACGTTCAAACAACGGTCATTCAACGTCTCAATGTTTGCTGGGACTTTGTCAGTATTTTTGGGTCTTCCTTTCTCGGCATCTCTGCACTGTCATTGCATCCTGGGAATGACTGTAACAGAGAATAGCGGTACTTTCTACCATAAAAAAACACCAATAAAAGCTTCTACACAATTACTTTTACATAGGTGTACCTTATTATTTGAAACTTTGGCCGTGTTTAACATCAACATCCAACATTCTAACATTATATGACAGAAAATATGGAAAAGCATAACAGGTCCCCTTTAAGCTCAGTGAATGTTAGGGAGTTTAGCCTTTATGCAGATAAACAAACAAGAAAACAAGTGACCTAACCACCAGCCGCTGTTTTTCAAACCTCTTTGTTTCCTTTTACTTTTAAATTGGATTAGCAAATGAAACAATGGATTATGTTTTTTAGAGAGAGACTAACCTCAGATCCCCTGTTCTCTTTTCCTAATCTCTGTAACTCCTTGGCTAGATTAGATTTGACTGCACTACAAGCTGTATCTGTAGATGTAGGCCTCTTATGTATTTATGTAGTGAGACAATGTTTGATGTGCAGAAGTGAAACAGTCTTACATGCAGGAGCTTTCGGTGACATAGGGGCAGGAAAAGAGCCCATTTTCAGCCGGTATCTCAGGCGCCTGGGAAGAAAGAAAAAAAACAATAAAAGAGGTGGTTTATTTTTGATCTGTAAAAGGCAGCTTGGTCAGATATTTTCAAATCCCACACATGTTGGCTTTAAACAGCTTTATTTATTTGGCAGTAGAATTGATGCTGACTACCTTTCCTGAAACTGTGTAGAGGGGATGAGGGCAGCGCGCAGGTTACAGTCGCCAACCCTCTTGGCCTGCCACCAGGTGGCGTCCTCTTGGCTTACAACCTGAAGAATGTCCCCCCTCTTAAAAGGAAGTCCAGCCTCTTGGCACGGTGTGGCCTTGTCCTCATAGGGCGTGTAGTCAAACAAAGCCCGCAGATAGACCTTTCAGGAGCAGGTATATACAGTTAGCAGTGGTACTAGTTTGATATTCTTGGAAATATGCAAATATTTTAGGCCTGAATGATACTGGAAAAAAATATTATTTCAAGTCCTTTGTTGTTTGCAATATATATTGCAAGTTAAGGGTTTCATAGCAGAACACACACACACAACAATAACCTAGGTGTAACCTGGACAACAATAAATGAGACTTAATATTGTCCATTTTTTAGACCAGGTAAGGAGTAGATGTGGTGACTGTAAACCTTGCAAGCTCTTGTTACTAAGCAGCATGACCTGAATGATTAATCAGACCATAACTCTCATTGTTGAGATGTCACTATTGCATGTGCTCACATTGCAATGGCAATTTTAATACTATGTATCATTCAGGCCTATATTTGCTTTATTTTCCTGAGTTAGATGAGAAGATCAATACCACTGTCACATCTGCTGTACGTTAAATACAAAGCTAAAACCAGAGGCCAGTTAGCTTAGCTCAGCATAAAGACTGGAAACAGGGGAAACAGCTAGCTTGGCTCCTCAGGAAGTCTTCATTTGACAGGGTTTAATGCTCAACTCCAACTTTTCCCCCAGATCTGATCTTTCTGCCAAGACTGTCCACATTCATGTTTAAAGTGACCCCTATCTAACATCAGTTTGAACACATCTCTGCCCTGAAACATCTCACATGCAACTAATAATGTTTCACACATGCAAGCTGAACAACAGGAGAGACAGGCATTTGGGAATAAAATGAATACATAACAGTGCAAGCTTCATCTCCCTCAAATTATTTGCTGCTGATGACAATGTGTCATATGACGAGGATGAGAAGTCAGAGAGACACAAAAGCCTCATCTATAGCTCTATTAGCAGCTACTGCTGGTGGTGCTGTAGAGAGAGGTGTGGGCGCGGGAGAGGAGTCAGGAGTGATGGAGCTGGGAATGTGTAAGGTCTCACAGAGTAACAGTTCCTCCAGAACTTTAGGATGTCAAGGGCTGCATTCCATTATCTCTGTCATCACCTCACGACAAGGCTGTCACGGCAGGACTCAAAATATAGGCAAGCTGTCCCCGTCAGAAAACGACTGGCAGTCAGACTCTGTTGGCTGGCGACTGGGGCAGCCTATTGCAGCGGCAGTATGGCTACAGCAGCCTTCTATAATTTCAATGGATCGCTCTGACATTGTTTTCTCTGTATTGTGAGTACTCTGTGCCTGCGCAGAGAAGTCTGACTTGGAAAAACCATGTGTGTGTGGGGAAAAAACACACAGAAACTCCGATAATGACAGTTTCTTACAGTGGTTGCTTGGCTTGTGATCGGATACGTATGGTATTTAGGAACATGTATGAAAGTGGCCCAGATGTGATTAGAAAAAAATCTGATCTGTGTCACATGAGAGCAAAAAACTGTAGGCCATATTTGTTTGTAATGTGAACACAACCTATGTGACTGACTACCGCACAATACAGTATCACCCAGATGTGCCAATCACTGGCGCCCTTCTCTAATGTAGGCCTATAATGACATGACAAGACACAAAAACCTTTGGGGGAACTTTTTTCTGGTGGCACACTGGCAGAAGTAGCGTAATGTGGATCAATGACAAATGAAAACAATGAACACTTCATTTCAGGAGTAACCAGTTGTATATTGAGGTCAAATGTTGCTGACAGAGGAGTGCTCACCCTGCTCTCCTTCAGTCTGTCTTCTTCTACAACAGCTGGAATGATTTTCAGTGTGATGGAGCCTTGTGACTGGGACTGATGAGAAACATCAGAGCAGCATCGTCATGTATCTGCAGTAATCACCAGTGAATCATCAAACAGTGTCTCAACGAGTGCGATGCCGTATGACAAAACGCTTTTTTTTCCTTTACCAGAATCTGACTAATCTCATCTGGCCTTTTGTGGGTTATCAGGTTCCCGTTGACCTCTCGAAGTTCATCACCAACATGCACCAGACCTGGAAACACACACACAAAACAAGTCTGCTGAAAACACACCTTGTCGCCAAGTAAAATAAAGCACAGAAATCCCAGTGTGTGTGTAGTGCCACTAAGAGTATATTTAGAGTGTGAGGCTCAGATATGAACAAAAAAACAGACAATTTTCCGCTGGCATGAGTTTGATAACATCTCCATGGCAACAGCCAGGAGCAACCCTTGTTTGTAATCTCAAAATATGCAATCTTGGGCCACTAATCTCAAGGATTTGCTCTGTGTTGACAGTTGATGGTGTTACACAACATAATCTTCTCACTTCTCCGTCAGTGTATCAGCGGAGAACAGAAGTCCTGTTGGGGAGGACGGCGTTTTGTTTTATCACAGGAAATAAAAGAACTCTCTGCTGCATTATGATATACAGTCTGCTGTGTGAACACTGTCTGTCTCACCACTGCGGTCAGCGGCCCCTCCCCTCATGATTCTGGCCACGATTACAGCTCCCGTTGCCTCGTCTCTCCGGATGGTTGCTCCCTGGTGGAAGAGACGCAACAATGAATCAGAAACACATACTGAATCTCATCTGCAGTTTACTGAGCCGATATAATCCTCTGGTAGACCCGTAAAAGACCCGTTAGTGGCTTTCGCTGGAGAGATCAGTAAACTCTGTGTAACTGCAGATTTTGATACCTGATCATCATGATCACCTCCCTGTTTGTGCTTTAGCTCTGCTGGCTACACTCACAAAAGATGGCGTCCCTGAAACTTCTAAGTTCCATTGCTTCATGCTCCTGATGTACTACTAGTAAACAGGTGTTTTATTTCTTATAAATGTATCACAGAAAAAGGTTTTGCACTCCAGTTCCTTATGTTTCATCAAAGGGTTCTTACACTGAGTTACAGCTCCATCAGATTCATCCAAGATTTTTCCATGGTATACTTTAAGGTGATCATTTAGAGCTGACAGGAACAGTACAAAATTTTGGGTTGTGCTGTTCGATTGCGTTTCCCATCATGCCCTGGTCCTGCAGCTGGTGGACAGCAATTGCAGCGCCTGGCTCTAAAAACTGCGACCGCCTTGATCTCGTGAGAATATCGTTGTCCACTTCTGCATGACGAGATAGCAAGTCAGGATGGAATCGGACACAAATCTAACCAGCATGCATCACAAGTCTGAGACTTACTTGTCTGGTTTCTGGTGTTCAGAGAGCGTAGCTCATGTTCACAAGTACTGACGAACTTTCCTCGGCCATGGAAATAACATACTGGAATTCTTTATCGAGGTCGTGTTCCCCTTAGATTGATGTTCTGTTATAGTTTTCTGAAAGAATAGGCTAAAACGGAGTTCTCAAATTAGTGAGTGTGAAACACTTTATGGCTCCACTGACTTGGGTTTTACCATAACAATAATAATTGTTGTTATTAACAACTATCACTGTTTTTTTGTACACGTCAAATGAGCAGGACAGACAGTTCTATGTCTAATAAATCTATGTCTATGGTGTAAGTTGTTCACAGACACAAACCCAGAGGCTTGCCTGGTGTTTAGCAGAGGCATCCCAGATATCTGGACCTGTCGGGCACCTGTTGGTGAGCTGAAGTCAATGACAATGCAAGACACAGGTTGAGGGAAAACCTGGGGGCAAAGTTGTGTTTACTAGGATAGTGAAGGGATGGCCTGCCTTACTCTGACTCTGACTGGCTTACCCTTACGTTCTCACTCTTACCAATCCCACTCCTCTTGCCTAAACCAAACCAACCCAACCAACAAAGGCAATGAGTACTAGCCAATCATAGGGAGAGTAGGGTGCTCATTCCCTCACTATCCCAGGATTTACAAATTTGCAACCTGGGGGAGGGGCCTGTAACAAGAGGACCTTTACATGTGTGTTGCATTTACAACACGGACCAATTTGTTGTTGCACCTCAAGGAAACCAGCTTTAACAAGTCAAGATGTGTGTGGGTATTTCGTGAACACGTGCCAACGACAACAAAAAAATCCTGTTTAGCGCATGGTACTACATCATTCAAGGTCAAGTCAATGTGTAAACATTTAGTGACCCAACATGATGTCGTATTTTTATTTAAAAATGTACCATTTCAGGTGCATCGGTAGCGTAGTGGATAGTGCCGGCGCCCAATGTAAAGAGGCATTGCCTCACTGCAGCGCCTGCGGGTTCGGTTCCGGCTAGCGGCCCTTTGCTGCATGTCAGTCCCCACCCTCTCTCTGTCTCCCCATTTCACTCACTGTCCTGTCCATTAAAAGGCAAAAAAGCCCATAAAAATATTCTTAAAAAAGAAAAATGTACCATTTCAGACAAAAAATACGGATTTGGGTTGTAAAGGCCGTAAGAGTGAGTAACCATCATCTAACCCTGAGCAAGAAAAACCCCATCTCATATACTGTGTGGGTTGGTACTGTACTGTATCTCTCCATAATTTAACATATCAAACAGATGAGCAGCTCCACATGTGAGAAGAAACAAGTCAAACACAGTTTGTTGAATCACTGCCAGTAAACATAACTGGGTTTAATAAGCAGATACTCAGCTGTGTAATTATGTGTGCTTGTTGCAGAACTGGTGTCACTTCAGCTGCCTCTTCTGACAAGTTAACACCAAATCTATTTTTTGTCCTTTCCTTGAAGGATTTCCTTGAGAACGTTTTTTTTTTTTATAGCCTCACACAGAGACACACATTCACACCCCGGGGCTCTCTAAAGCCTTGAAGCTGCTCCATTAAAGTAAATGGAGTTTTTAAAGCTTCACTTGAGGGCACAGAGAATAATGGCTGGTGAGGGAAGGAAGAGCTCTTATTTTGTCGTGTCCTCAGGTGTGAAGCGGCTCTCACCAGGGGTTCTTTGTTCTTCACCAGACGGACGATCTTGACCGACTCTTCCTCCAGGTCGTCGTCCAGATCCTCCGGCAATGGCGGCAGAACCGGGTCAAAGTTCTTTTGGGCCACTGTGTCGTGGGCTGACAGCACCGCCTTTATGAAATGATACACAGGCAAATGCACATGTAGGCACGACTTAACAGCCTCAACAACAAGAAAAAGAAAGCAAGAGAAAGCAAATACAGCATGACAGAAAAGAAGTCAGGCAGAAAAGAAACTAAGACAAAAGGAGGAATGACATCTCCTTCACTGGCTGCTTTTGCATAAGTGCATTTCAGTTTCACGGCCGTCATCTTCTCGCGCTTCCCAGAAAGCCAATAAATTCAACATAATCACTTGTAAGAGTAATTAGGCTGTCTTGTCATGTCTACCGGTACAAACCACTCTGACGCTGGTGTTATGCAACAGATGATCAACTTAGAGGAACATCAGAGCAGCTCAGGGTAAAAGCACAAAGAAGCAGCAGCATTAAAGAGCTCAAGGAATAAGAGGAAAGAGACACAGTCGAGCATTTATTAGTCTGTGCATGTGTGGGGAAGGACACAAAACATGTGTGAGTGTGTACCTTGAGGTGAGGAGTGCTCAGCAGCAGCAGCAGTTCCCTCTCATCGTCCTCCAGCGGCCCGTTCTGAAGCTCCTCTGCCAGCTGATGATTCGAAACAGAAAATCAAAGCTTAAAACAATAAAATCTCCTCATGAAACACATGTGGTTTAAAAAACTGCCTTTGCTGCATTACAAGAAATCTTTACTTATACTTAACATTCAGTTATGTTAGGATTATTATTGACATTGAGCTTCAGGTCAGCTTTGAAATATTGAGGAAAGAGTGCACCTACATCCTCTGCCAAACAGGTGGCGCTGTGTAGAACTGGAGTCGGGCTGTGTTTCTCATACTGCTTCAGTTTGTCATGAATCTGGGATGTACAACACACAAAAAGACACACACAAACACACACAAAGAAGGACTTATTTACATGACATTTGGTGGGCAGTTTCAAAGAATCAGCTGATTTAATTTTATTTAAGTTATTTTTTTATTATTATAATTTTAATTTAGGTGAAATCAAAAATCTGGAATTTTACCACAATGTATCTTGAGCAGTAGTGGTAGAGGTATTCACCTAAAGGTAGAGGTGGCAGTACTACAGTGTAAAAATACTCAATTACAAGTAAAAGTCCTGCATTCACACTCTTCCTAAAGTAAAACTATGAGCATCAAAAATATACTTAAAGTGACAAAAATAAAACTACTCATCATGCAGAATGATCCATTTCAGAAAAATACATATATCGTAGGATTTTAGATATCACTGTGTTCACCTTGTCTGTACCTTTTTATAAAGCTCTGACCTCACCTGATAATGTTGGGGGGTGCAGGCCCATAAATGTGACAAACACAGAAAATAAGAACACAATAACAAACAACAAGCAGAGGACAGTCCCTGCAGGAAACATACACCACCATGCACTTATAGTGGGTCATAAGGGATAACTGAGAGGCATTACATCTGTTACATAGTAATTTGCATAGTATATCTTTAATCTATAAAGTAACTTGTAACTAAAGCTACCAGATACATGTAGTGGAGTGAAAAGTACAATTTTTGCCTCCGAACTGTGGTGGAGTAGAAGTATAAAGTAGCATAATATGGGAATACTTAAGTACAAGTACGTTACAATTGTGCACAAGGAATTTACTGATTATATTTATGTGTTACTGAGCTGGTTTCCTTCTAAGAGTTGTTTCAAGGCAAAGTAACACTGTTCGTGACTGAGTAATCCAGAAATCACAAATATCAAGAGACATCGAGTATGTGCTGTACCTTCATCAGATAACCGAGGCTTTTCTCACTGAAGACATCTTTGAGGAAGACCAGGTCCTCTTTATGGTTGGCATCAGGGTGGAGCTGAGAGGTGAGCAGGGCCAGAGTCTCATGCAGCCCTATGAAATGTAATAACTACACGTTATGTCTCAATCACACATTCAAACACACATATTTTATCCTCAATCAGGCCACTGTTGATACTGAGAGTAGAGGCTTCTCTGTCATCACTACAGCAATAAAATAAAAGCATTGTGTCATTACGATGTCTCAGAGGTGGGACCAAGTCATTGTTTTGCAAGTCACAAGTAAGTCTCAAGTCTTCACACCTAAGTCCCAAGTTAAGACTGACAGGTCCCAAGTCAAATCCCAAGTCCTGAACTTTGAGTTTTGAGCCCTAACAAAGTCAAAATGTGCTCTTCACCAAATGTTATGCCATTTCAACAACAGAGTAGTACTAAATTAAAGTTAAGAAAATGTATGACTGCTTTTTAACATTTGTGTTTATTAGTTAAAAACAAGTGTTTTTACAGTATTTAGCTGTCGAGCTAACATTAGCCCGCTAACCATGTTGATATTAGCCTTGAGTTACCGTTCTTTGTGCGACTTTAAATGTCGAACGCAGCTTGAAGTTGTTGGGTTTCCGTCTGTTGGTTTTGACCCGCATGGATGCTGTCAGATTGATTTGAACAAAGTAAATCTAGAGAATTAGTTGTCGACTTGCTGGGAATGAATACCGTTAACTTTAGCTGATTCAGGAAGTGAAGGGAAATTAACTGATTGGGACACTTTTAAAAAACTTTTTAATGTTCAGGTTTGGGGGGCAGGTATCAAGTATTTTCAAGTCAAAAGGCTCAAGTCCAAGTGAAGTCATGAGTCATTGGTGTTAAAGTCCAAGTCAAGTTGCAAGTCTTTTTGATTTTGTCAAGTCTAAAGTCATCAAATTTGTGACTCAAGCTTGACCTGAGTGCAAAATATGTGACTTGAGTCTTCACCTCTGCAATGTCCCAAATCTATTTAAACATACTGGATGCATTTATCTTTTTTTGGGATCATAATGTAAGCCCCTCTGTGTGGAGTTTACATGTTCTCCCTGTGTCAGTGTGGGTTTTCTCTGGGTACTCCGGCTTCCTCCCACAGTCCAAAGACATGCAGGTTAATTGGTGACTCTAAATTGTCTGTAGGTGTGAATGTGAGTGTGAATGGTTGTCTGTCTCTATGTGTCAGCCCTGTGATAGTCTGGTGACCTGTCCAGGGTGTACCCTGCCTCTCGCCCAATGTCAGCTGGGATAGACTCCAGCCTCCCCACGGGATCCCTCCAGTATCTCCCTCTGTAAACGTGTAACCCTCCTTCCTCCACAGATTTCAGTGACTATCCAACTATCCCTTATCAAAGATTGTTTGGTGTCAGTTTGCTGTTTAGGTAAATACAGATAAGACTGGTATGCATACCTTTAGACATGTAAACAGAAGTGATAACCTCAGAAAAAATCTTTAGGCTTCTTTTTTGGTTTATTTACAATAGGAGCATATATATATTCTCACAGTTCAAGCTCCAGTAATGTAAGCTTGACATATTAGCACCTGCATTATTTAGCAGCACATATAAAGCATCAGAGAGAATAAACAAGTAGCCAGAGCATATGTCTGGCTGTACCTGTGCTGGCAGACACGATGGGCATGGCTTCAATCATTCAGAGGAGGCAGGAGGGTGCAGAGAGGGGGAGAACAGGGAGGGAGGGGAAACAAAGTCGGTGAACTCTCTCCACTGGCTCCTTCTGTTCCTCACGTACGGCCAAGGTGAAAAATCACAGACACAGCTGGGGGTGAAAACAAAAACACAGTGTGAGTCTTGGATCTGCATTTTTAAAAAGGGGATTAAACCCTCAGTATCTAGGGTTTTCCTTACATTTATGATTTTAATTGAAACAGTGACTCTTAAAGATGCAGATATTTTAAAAGAAGAAATGATTTAATGCTGGTGGCTGCAACACAAAGTTAAAGGTTGCTGTTACAGACACACTATAAACGCACTTCTTGTGACGCTAATGCACAGTGAGGTTAGACAAAGAAGTTTCAGTACCTTGATGCTCACTTAATAAAGCATATATTTTTTCTTGTTTAAAATTACTTCTAGATGTAACCACATTTTGAAAGGGCAACTGGCCAACTGAGCTTCGACAGTGATGAATCAACCCATTACTGCGCTGAGGTTTCAATATAAATAATGGCTGCTTTCATTACTGAAGGCATAAAGCATTCATTTCAAACCCTGTGTCTGTCAAACAGGAGGAAAGCGAAGTCACATTACACACAACACTTCGGTCCAATAGGAGGCTTCACCTCGTTTGTTGCCATGGCAACCCTACGGTACCGATGACTTTCCTTGTGTTTACATTTCAATCGCGTCACAGATTAGATTAATTAAATGGTGTTTGGGTTGTGTCACATTATTCCCTTCACTAGTTTGGTGCAGTGTGCAGTGAAGCCTGTCGCTGCGATCTGGCATCAATAGAAGATTTTAATTTGCATCTTTTATTCAGGTTTTTGTCATTAGGTTCGGAGAGGAGTCCAAATAATCAACAGATAACCAATTAATTACTGCAGATAAGACAGGATCAAACTATATTGACCTCAGGAGGGAAACAGATGCGAATGTTACCAGTTTGCATAAATGTATGTGCAAAAATCAATACAGCAATTACAGTATGTATAGATTATTCAATTAATTCAATGCCATTCAGCTTTATTGTCATTTTACCATATAGCTGTTGAGGAGAGCAAAATGAGGGGGCATTTTTTTCAGAGATCTCAGGAGCAAAATACAGAAATAAATATCAAAAAAACAAAATTCATATTAGCATTTTTGCTTGATATCCCTAAAATATACACTATATCTCATTATTATCATTGTAAATTAAATATATTTGGGTTTTACACTGTTGGTCGGACAAAAAAAAAATAACGTGAAGGTGTCAACTTGGCCATTTTTCACTACTATTCTTATATCATAGAACAAAAAAAACAACTAATAAACCAGAATACCCAAAGCTTTATTAAGAGCCGGCCTTTAAGGTAAGTGCTGATCTGAGTTGGTAGATACAAATATCTGATAAAAGACTTTGCTATCCTTTTAAAAAATATCTCCAATCGACAAATGAACAATCTTGTGGACTGTCCTTGATTTAAATTGAATCACAAACATTACTTTACAAGGGACAGTTCACCCCAAAATCAATAACATATTTTCCTCTTACCTGTGTTGCTGTTTATCAGATAGACTGTTTTGGTGTGAGTTCCTGAGTGTTGGAGATATCAGCTGAAGAGATGTCTGCCTTCTCTCCAAAATAATAGTACTATTAAGGTGGAACGTGTACTTGTAGTGTTACTCAGTGCATAAGTTGATGACATGAATCCATCAACAAACTTTAAAAGTTCAATGTGACCACTTTGACCATTATTTTAGTTTCTTTTTTTTGTCTCTCTTGGATGACACACACTTTTAGTAATGAGTGGATCTTCAAACATTGAAAAATATACATATTAATTTGGATTGGCTATGTGAACTGCATATATTCTAACCCTCACTTTAAAAAAAAAGGCATCATGGAGAATTGTTGTTGTGGGCTCCAGCCGGCTGCACTAGCCCTAGAAGGATTAAATGCACAAACCCACTATTTTTAAAATATCCTATGGAGATAGACCCTCACTACAGCCTGTTCTATTTTGTTCTGAAAATGTCGTTCTGTGGACGATAAACGCGGTGCAGACATCCCTCTGTTTCACCGGTAATGAGGAAATACAGTGAGTGCAGGACGGGGCAGTAAGTGACAACAACCCCGCCCACATTTAACAATACTGTTTGCAGTGGCAACCCTAGGGTCTAGGTACCATGTCTGAAGGGTTACTGTTGGTTCCAAAGGTACCATAGTGAAAGTGTTTGATGGAAACAGGACTTATGTGGCACTCTGCTTGCAGGGCTCAAAGCGCCCAAAAACATACATTTGAAAAACTCAACAACAATAGTTGGGTTTCCATCCAACTGGCACTAGTACAAGCCATTTTTCCTGTCAAGTACGACTGCAAGAAGAAGAATGCGCACAAGATGATATAATTAAAAGAGAGCCAGTCAAATCCCAAATGAAGGAAAACAATGAATGTATAACATAAACAAAAAGAAACAGAGTGTTGAACAACTAATATTACAGCCCTGTGCCCTTGAACACCACAAGCTGAGTGCCATCTAGTTCCATTATATTGGAGAGAAGGCAGACATCTCTACGGCTGATATCTGCAACACTCTGCAACTCACATCAAAACAATTTGGATAACAAAAACAGCTCAACAGGTAAGAGGAAAAATATGAGTGCTTGATTGAGGGGTGAACTGTCCCTTTAAAGCATCATTTCCCAAGAGGAAACACATGTTGGCAGATTTTGTTATTATGTTATTATGTCTTATAGATTAGTCACCTGATGCACACTTTCCTCCTCAGACTCAGTACGGCTTTGGTTGCCTGATTGTCAGTGATCCAGACTGTTAATTAACAGTCCCTGACTGTCTGCAGCAAGTCATGTGAAACAGCAGTATAATCTCCACCTGCTGTACCTGCTCTAACCTTAGAACTGCCCCTGGAGCTGCTGGCTGTGTAGGTGGGAGGGTCGCAGTAATAACATGTCAGGTGAACATAGTGTTTTAGAGTACGCTCAGCCTTCATCCTACACATCATCCCTTTACTGTCTGCAGGGGGATTTTCTGCTGTACTGGTGTTTTTCCATTACCACTGATGTGACATCTATGTTTCAACATTTCTTGCACAGAAGAAAAGCTTCGAACTCTGCAAAGGTAAACGTTTTGTATTGGAAAGTTTGTTTACCATCAACAGCAGACCAGAATTCACTGCAGTCACTTGTTGCACCTATTTAGTCAAATATAAGGCATTCAATGGCAACACCAGCATGGCACAACACTGATTCTTCTTGGAAGGGCTACTACTCCATTAATTAGAGACACAAACAAATTAATTACAACACTTGACTGGACGCTGGCCCACGAGACATCTGCGCCACACAGACATGGTAGTCTATAAAAAAACAAACTGAATGCAAAAGTCTGCAACATTTCCTTTGAGATTTCAAATACAAAACAATCCTGCAGCGTTTCTGGCTCATTGTTAGAAATCCACAATCAACACAAACACTCGCTCGATGTCTGTAAACAAAATCAAGCAGAACCTGATCAGCATGGTGGCGATGTAAAGAAGTCAAGACCTCGTCAAATTTATTTACCCTTTAAGACAGGTGGAGACAACTTTTAGCCTCATTAATGTTGCTGATTATATCTACAGAAATCAGTTAAAGCCACAAGTGTTAGTCCATCAACACAACGCACGAGTTCTTTAAAAACAATTAAGTTTCGTGTTTTTCTGTCAACCTGTGTCAAACAATTTACTCAAAACAGTGATTAACAATCGTCTTACGGTAATTCTTTGTCATGTTCTGTCATGTCATCGTCACATTTTTCTCTGGTGGGCTGGTGAGAAACAACAAAAACCAGCTGCCAAGGAAATTTCTAGTTTGGGAAAAATAAACAGATTGAAGGGGCAGGGTGGCAGCGTGCCGAAGTGGCAATTAGAATAAACAGCGACAGCACAAACAGACCCTCATTTAGCTGGTGACAAGTGGTCATGAAGCCCATGTTGGAGCCATGTTTAAAATGGTTGTAATGCATTCAGTCGTGCACTAGACTGACGAGGGGTGATGAAAAGCAAGATTTTTAATCTGCTTTAAGCTGTTAGACGTTATTACCGGCTGTTTGTTTGTTATGTGTTGCTGTTGCAGTCCATCCATCAGCATGTGGATACTGATGGCAAAATAACAAACGTGAGATATAAATTACGACACAACTTACTGGGGGACCATAAATCATCTATTTGCATCGCTGCCTTCAGCATTTGATATCTAATAATATTGCTTAAAAGGAAAGGTTTGACATTTTAGGAAATGCTAGTCAGCTTAGCTTAGCATGATTCAGGGTTCCCACACATTTTCATGGACAAATTTTCCCCAATGTCTTTTCAAGGATCCTTAGTAACATTTTTTTCTTGTCCCACTTGCCCAACTTTTTTTTTTTTAAACATATCAGATTCAAACTCTACTCAAACAAAATTTCCACTAGTGGCATACATGAAGAGAGAGACAAGAAAATGATGAAACATACCTGATGGTTAACGAAATATGATCACACACTGAGCTACGTTATGTTGGCAGCTACAGAACATTTATTTGCTGTTAACATTTATCGCGTTAAAGGTTATCCACTAAGGATTATTGTAATAATCAGGGCTGCACAATTAACTGAAAATTAATCGAAACTGTCAGAACCTCTAACTGACTTAATCTTGCCCACGTTGGTAATTTTGCTCCCCCCCCCCCCCCCGACATTCTGGTAAAACCTTCCCCACTGTGTGTGTTCATGTAGTGTCCCCTTAAAAACGTACTACAGCATGTGTGGTCACATGACTCCACCCCGTGCAGTCTGTAACCAAAAGCAACATGTTGCAGAACTCAAACACCAAGAGCAACTTGAGCAGCTTGTACCAAAGAGGAATGCCGTGTCTGTCATTTCGACACATTTTGACTTTCGTGAAGACGACACCAAACAGAAAGAAAGAAATCAAATGTAAACACTGCGCAAAAAAAACGTTTCAGCGACCAAAGGTAATACCACCAATCTGTTTCTGCACTTGGAGCATAACACATAGATACCACAAGCATTTACAAAGGCTACACAATATTCAAAATACCGAAATTTTCAATAAATAACCATAAACAGTTCACCACAAAGATAAGATATGCACACTTTCATTAGAAAAAATATCCCAGGTTCAATATTTGAGCATCTTTACAATACAAACCTTGTCAGTGAACTATGAGGGCAAAAAACAAAAACAATTTTTTTTTTCAGTAATCATAATCGAGGTAAAATGTTCAAATAATCGTGATGTTGATTTGAGGTTGTATCAATTTTTTTATACATGAAAAAACCCTTGACTTTTCCAAAACTTTCAATGATTTTGACTAATCCCACAACTTTTCCAGGCCTGGAAAATGTAATGTGAAATTCCGACCGTGGGAACCCTGCTAAATATAATAAACAGGGGGGCGTCGGTGGCTTAGTGGTAGAGCAGGCGCCCCATGTACAAGGCTGTTGCCGCAGCGGTCCGGGTTCGAATCCAGCCTGTGGCCCTTTGCTGCATGTCTTTCCCTCTCTCTATCCCTTTCACACTTCACTATCCTATCAATTAAAGGCAAAAAATACCCTAAAAATATCTTAATATATATATATATATATATATATATATATATATATATAATAAAAAGGGACACAGTTAGCCTGGCTCTGTCCAAACGTAACAAAATCCACCTACCAGCACCTCTGAAGCTCACTAAATAACACCTATCTCCTTTATTTAATTCATACAAATACCTAAAAGTAAAAACAACTCTTTGTGGTTTAATGGTTGCCCTGGCAAATGATTGCCTGGCAACTTTATCTCCAGGAAGTGCCCAGCCAAACAATAGTCTGGCTCAAGAACACAAGTGAGCATACTTCCCAAAAATTCGGACTATCCCGTAAACATACCGTAATTTGACTTCTCCTTTTACTGCTGCGCCTCAGTAAACAAACATGTTAACACACAGACCTCCATCACCAGTGTCTTGTAATTACGTCCATGTAGGATCACTGCTGGAGTATGACATGACCCTTGACCTCCCCTCATGAGTGAGCCTCAATCAGGAATCAATAATAATACCCCCAGATGGATTCAGTCTAATGCTGCTGCACCACCATCAGCATGTCTGTCCCTTCATTAACTCACTCTGTGGAGTATCGACAAAACAGCACTTTCAAAAATCCATTCTGCACATTATCAGGAGAGAAATACATTCTGGCAGCACTGCCCAGTGCAAACTAACTAAATAAACTATATATGAAATATTTACTCAAAAATCTGTACTAACAGAACAAACATTAACAGGTAAACAGTGTTATCCACAATTTTGCCACGATTGTTTACTTCCATTGTGCTCAGTGCGACGTCTTCCATTGATTACAATGGTTCCACTCAAAATTGGTGGAAACAGACTGGTTCGCCAGGTAGCACCAACTAGGTTCCCAGAATCCTGAACATAACCGGTTCAAGAACCAGAGCCAATCTGGTGGAAATGGGGCATGTGAGCAAAGAGATGTGCTACAAACACAGTGGAGAATAAAATCCATTAATTAATTAGAAGATTAATGGTTTTCTCACAAGTTGTCATCTGCTGAATGAGCCCCTTTCAGAGCAAACAATCATAAGAGAGAAATAATGGGGTTATCTAATAGTTCAGAAAACATTTACATGACCTGTCTAGAACAGGTCCAACTATAATGTAGTGTCAACATTTTGTACAATATATTTTATAGGTCAGCAGAATCATTTTAGTGTTCCAGACTTTGGATTTTTAAACAGTTTCTAACAAATGGAGAGATCAACATAATGATTTATAGCTGCATTTTAATTGTGCAAAGTTTATCTTATCCCTGGAGTAATGGCTGATTTTACACACTAATTCCATTACAGCAGCTTAGAATAACATGAGACATCTGTGTGATGATAACTGGAAATAAAAAACCAACACTTTGGGTGATTGTAAATGCAACATTTCAGTCAGACAGATTTCATCAGTCACTGACTTCTTTTCCTCTCTTTGCCTCAGTAGCTGAAACAGTCTGGTGTTACTTCAAGTGTTTTTATGAGACATATTCAGAGTAGTTCCTTTATTAAATAACTTGTTTCACAGTTACAGGCATCAGGAGTGTCGATCAGGTAAACGTTAATGTTACTGGATGACATTAACCAAAAAATCAGCAGTTAAAAATGCCTACAGGGTTGCCAACTCTCACGCATCTGGCATGACTGTCACTCTTTCACCATCAATTTCACTCTCTCACGCCCTTTAAAGAAATCTCACTTCACCATCTCTGAGTCCTCTTTTTTCTTTTTTGTTATTTCCAGCCCATTGTGTGGCTTGACCGGACCGCATACTATTCTCAGAAAGCAAGTTTAGGTCTCGTGGGGCTACCCTGAACTTCATGCTACTTCGTCCTTCCCCAAGTCTCCTACACTGGTTGCCTATTGGCTTACAAAGTAAATAGCGAGGAAGTCGCCTGTCGTCGATACTTTGCTGGTCGGAAATGTACCAAGGTAACCAAATTGCAGACGAATTTACATTTAACTATGTTATTAAACCATGTGCCCTGCCTGAATAACTAAAACACAGTTATGATGAAAAAAACTGTTTGTTAGAAGAGTGAATTTCTTTAAGAAAAAAACAAGGCAAGAAGAACTACACAAGAACATGATGAGGTAGGCTAATGTAATGCACTTGTTCTCATCTGTCTCTGTTTGCTAAGACAACCAATCATGATGTGCAGGACAGGGGCAGTGCGTTCTGATATCATAGACTTTAAAATTTTATGTAGATCTTCATACCAGTGTTTTTGAAAATATGCATAATGTACACAGGTCATTGAAAGTCCTTGAATTTATCTATTTCTATATGAAATTGCATGAAAATAGGATTTCGCAAACAACCCGAACCCAACTTGAAATCTTTCTGTTTGTCACAACAGGACATATTACTGGATTCTTTAAGCAGGTGATCAATACTACCATCAGATTGATGCCGACCTTGATCTGCGCCGTAAAACAACAAATATTGTGGGGCTTAGGCCTATAGATATGAATATGTAAACGTGCACTCATTTGTTCTGTTTGTCACATGTGCATATTAACTCTTTTAAGGTTTAAAAAAAAAAAATGTGCCGCCGTGTCCACGTATGTTCATGACCACGTACGCACAAGCAGATACTATGTCACAAGGTAAAATCTCACTCTGGCCCTCTGACCAAAGTTGGCAACCCTGTGCCTATCATATCCATATATCATCCCGTATCCCCTTGAAGGATACAAATCCCAGGTCGGTAAAACATGAAGACAACCAAAATAGCTAATGCTAGCTAGCTTAGCAGAGCAGCAGTAACTGCCATGTCAGCTTTAACCTTTACTGAAATTTACTTAAACTGAAGTCAAGCGACATATATCACATATTTAAGTGTATTAAATTGGGAAATAATTACAATATAATTATAATGACTTTAATATAAATATTAGACGTCGACAGAAAGACAGACATCAAGATAAAAAGAAAGACAATCACTTGGAAAAACCCTTAAAAAGTTAAGTTTAAGTGGTCAAGAAAGCTGACAGAACCTTATTACGCAGGCTGTATTTGGGGGATAAATTAATAAGCCTAAAAAGGCATAAAATGAAGATATTAAAACATTTTTATTGCCTGCTTTACCCCTTCTTTCTCAACTGTAATTATACGGCTCACTTCCTTCCTCCTTTTATTATTTCCAAATTTCAAGGTGAATTATCATTACATGTTTGGATTAAACTGCATTTTTCCTTGTCCTAAAATAAAAGTTGTTTTTGTTTGTGCCTTCTGTTGGCCACCACATAACCCCACTCCATTGAGAAAACTTGGTTCCAACAACAAAGCTAACAGTTCTGGGGTAAATCCTCTCTGCTTTTATTCAGCCTCCTCCCATACACACTTGGCCCATGCTCCTGACCTTCTTTCTCTCCATCTCTTCCTCCCTCCATCCACCCCGCTCTCTCTCTAATTACAAGAGGCTGAGAAGAGCTTAAAGCCGACATCTTTCTCTCTTTTTTTTTTTTTTTTTTCCCCTCCTCTCGCTCACTGAGTCTATCGTCTAAATACGTAAGGCTACCACCGGCCATATGGTGGTATTATCTAGCCTCCTTGATTTAAGACGGCAGCGCTCGTGGCTGTGTGCATCGCCGAGGATTTCAATGAATACAATGAAGCAGATTAGAAAGGACTGGGAGATTAGAAGAGGAACTGAATAGCAGTAAGGATGCAGCTGAGGCTATACTGGAAAGCATTTAGTTACCTTTTCTGAGCAAAAAGACGTGGATTACATTCACTTGTATTTACAGCAAGAAGACTCAAATGAAAATGAAACAATTATTAAAATAATTATCAAGCCTTCTTGTGATCAAAGGAAAATCAATATCTAACTATTTTAATAACTGATCGATCCTTTTAAGTCACGTAAACATACAGGTGTCTGCTTTTCCAGTGTGGTGAGTTGCAGCTTTTCTCAATCTCATATCATTACATGAGTTTCTTCTTTTGTTGCATTATGAAGTAAATGAATCCGATTTACTGGTCCATCTATATCCCAACCCTCACCTACGGTCATGAGCCCTGGGTAGTGACTGAAAGAATGAGATCGCGGATACAAGCTGCCGAAATGAGTTTCCTCCATGGGGTGGCTGGGCTCAGCCTTAGAGATAGGGTAAAGAGCTCGGAGATCGGAGTAGAGCCGCTGCTTCTTAGCGTCAAAAAGGGTCAGTTGAGGTGGTTCGGGATCAGGATGCCTCCTGGGCACCTCCTGTTAGAGGTGTTCCGGGCACGTCCCACTGGTAGGAGGCCCTGGGGCAAACGCAGAACACGCTGGAGGGTTTACATATCTCATCTGGCCTGGGAACACCTTGGGGTCCCCCAGGAGGAGCTGGAAAGTGCTGGGGTGCTTTGCTTGGCCTGCTGCCCCCGCAACCGGGCATCGGATAAGTGGATGAAAATGGATGGTTGGTTGGATGGATGAAGTAAATGTTGATGCACAATATAGTGAGTATAGAGTGACACCATCAGCGTTTAGATTGGTTCCCATTAAGGCTTGCTTTCTCTGTGCAAGTGTCTGCCACCAGGTACGATCTCTCTGGAAAATGAGGGCTGGATTTACAGCACAAAGGAAGTGCCTCAACAATGCGCAAACAAAATAGGATCGAGAAGGATAGCGCTTTTGTTTTCAATGGTAGCTAACGGTCCCCAGTTGCCGATGAGTATCAATGTAAGTTCTTGGCCATATCCCTAGTAGTGGAAATGGCGGACAGTGGAACAACCAAAGTAACTGTGGTAGTTGCTTGCCCGTGAGAAAATGTTAAGTGATCCGGTTATTTTTGTGCCACCGGTGCCAACAATGTACCATGTAAAGGTTTCTGCTTTTCCAGTGTGAGGGTTTGAAGCTTTTCTCCATCTCATTTAATTAAAAACGAAATCTTCTCCAAGTTTTTAGCCACGCTAGCAGTGGTGCAGACACCCATGTCTCCGTCAGGATAGATCATAATTATTTTGGTGACCCCATGACTGTTCATCTTTTCCCAACTCTTTGGTTTATGACTGGATACCTGCAAAACTCATGACATTGCCTTCTGTTGTACCTTGTTTTGAGTTCTAATTAGCAAATGCTAGTATGCTAACACTAAGCTAACATGGTAAAACACACCTGCTAAACATCAGCATTGTCACTGCGACCATGTTGTAGAATAAGCAGTTTAGGAACTTGAGACATTTTCTGTTCCAATGTTCCAATTCTTCTATAGACTGAAATCTACCTGCTCCCTTAAGGAGTTAATTCTCTATACTACTGGTTTTCTTTCAAGGACATTTGATCATGACTGATTATGATTGATTACTATTCCCTTACTGCAATGGAACACTGTGTAAAATCTACAAAGACACGTCAGTATTGTCCTTGCTGTAAGACTCTGCTGTCAGCTTGTCTTTAACTCACAGTATGAGCAGCATTAGTCGTTCGGCTTACTTATACTTGTTGGTCAGGTTCATTAATTATTATTTTAGAGTCTGCCCTTTACAGCATTTGCATACAGACTTTATACAAAATGAATTATTCATGATTTGTTGACCCCAACCGGGAAGTTTTCTTTTTAATCATCTCAGTAACGTAGGGAGTTGAGGGAGTTGCTCAAGGAGACTTCAGTGTGTCTGCTTCCATCCTAATAAAAACATTTTGATATTATACTGAGAAACAATTTGTTAGTTTGAGCTCTGACCTTCTGGTAATCACCAGGGCTGGGGGGGACAGACGACAATTCTTAGATGCATCAGGCATGAAGAAAAATCAATAATCTGAAACTTAAAATTTACTTCGCAACAGGGGTGGGCGATATGGCCCTAAAATAATATCACAATATTTCAAGGTATTTTATTTATTCATTTTATTTATATATTATATATGTAGTTTTTTCACGTAGGTTTACATTACCAAAGGTTTATGACACTTGATGACACCGACTCCCATGTGCACACAGTGAGAGAGGACAGGAGAGACGCAGTGCTGCTGCCAGAGGAGCCGCTGAATGAGTTCCCTCTTAGTGGTAACTCGCTATAAGAGTCTGAGAAGTCCGGGGCTGTTCATAAAACATTCAGGATGCCACAGTTTATTCCACACTACTGAAGCTGCTCCTCTTTTTAGAACCACCGCGGAGTCGATAATCATTTCGCTTTCAGCCGTGCTTGTTGTTGCCGTAGGTAACAGTATGACGTCAACATGTCAACAAGACGAAATATCTTGATACTTAGAAATATCTAAGCTGTGTGTTTACTATTGTTTTGTTATTGATTTTTAATATCATTTCTCACTGTTTTCCACTGGCTGCTGGTGCTCACATCTGTGTGCTGGATCACGACAGCATTTCATATTCACATTCCTCTTCTTACCGTCTAATGACTGACAGTAAAACCCTCACTGATTGTCCCTTCAGTGCTTCGGCTGATTGAGTTTCCCACTCCTTCACTCTGTCCCCTGGCGTCTCTCCGTCTCTGCCTCGATGTCATTTATCTTCACCAAACTTGAGGATCGTGACGAGATAATTCATCCTACTAGTAAACTAGGCATCGGCACAATCTACAGTCGAGTCGGAGTCGTACTTTATTATACTGACATTGTGTTTGGAGAGCTTAACCCTTATGTCACTGTCCTCTCTGCTCACATACACAAACATGCACGCCACCTGTCTGCCAGACTCATTTGCTGTTGGACGGGTCCCGAGAGAAGACAGAGAGGGGAGAGGTCGTCAACATACTGCTGATGCCATCTGCCCACCACTCTGTGTGTATGTGTGTGTGTGTGTGTGTGTAGTCCATCCACCACCTATGATGCCACCCACATGGCTGGGCTGACATATTTGGAATATGACAGATTTCATTCCAATTTCCGTTTGGAAAAAAAGTTGCCTGCTGTACATTTTGCGAGGGTATTAAGATAATCTATAGCAACAGCACAAAAGATTCATAGTGTTCCTTTGTTCATGAAAATGAATGTGTTCTAGTCATTTTAAGAAGTGGAAAAACAAAAGCATTATACGTCTGCAACCCAGACAGGATAATTTAATCTATGAAACGTCAAAAAAATACTGCCCAGAGCCCGAGCTGACATCTTCAAATGTCTTGTTTTTGTTCAATCAGAAGTTCAAAACCTAGATATTGAGTTTAAAATAATATACGGCAGAGAAAAGCAGCATATCCTCTCAATTTAGAAGCTTGAACTAGAAAGTTTCGGGCATTTTTTGGCCTATTATTTTTCTGGAAATCAACTAATTATTTCAGCTCTGCAAGATCTATAATAAAAAAGGAGGATGATTTTTATTTTATGCTACCTTGAGAGGGATTTACTTCAGATTTTAATTGCTGTGGTGGAACAAAAATGCTGGATATAAAACATAACGCAGTGCAGAGGAGGTCAGGAGCCAGACGGCTTTTAAGAGGCTTATAAGAAGAACATCACTTCAGAACACCTTCCACTCGCTCGCCCACTCCGAGACACAGCTGGGTGGAAAAATTACTTCTAGTGTTGAGAGAGATTGAATTTGGCCGTGGGACGGAAAACACCGACATTTGTGTGTGTCTCGTTTCAGGATTTCCGACAGCCAAATGGGTTTTTAGGGGCGGAGGAGGACCTTGACATGATGGCTGACAGAGTGCCAATCTGGCTGGTGGGGAGCCAAACTTTAGAGGCTTTGAGACTGATGGCTGATGTTAAACTCCCACTGCGCTCATAATGATATGTGTAAATGCACCAAGAGAACAGGACTGTAAACAATGTCCTGTCCATTCAATAAATCTGCTTTAGTTGCACCATATTTCACCCAAAACATCACATATAATTATCATAAAAGGAAGATAAGTGTCTGGACTCAAGATGCCTCTTAACCTCTGACTTGGTTTAAGCACATTTTTCCTTGAGTCCTTGTTTACTAAACCCTCTGTGCATAAAACCTGACCTTCATTGAATCTCTCTGGCTCTCCTGCACACCAAACAAGCCATAAAACCCTGTCCTGCCCTGCAGCAAAGCGTGACCTACTCATTGCTCCAGGCCTGTCCTGTCAACCACCATTAACTGGTCCTCCCTTTTTAATTCATCAGAAGGAGAATTTTTAATCATTTAATTAGCTTATTTAGCAGTCTATGGTGGTGCATGCCCATGTGCAATAATCTTTCACGCCAGTTTAATCTAATATTGGGGTTGGCAATTAATCACAGGTGATGCACACCCTCATTAACATGCAGCACAGGCAGCATGCACATGGTTTCACTCAGACATGTGTTTGGGAATCTAAATTAAATGACGCAAAAACAGAGTGAGGTTTTGTCTTTGCTGTATCTACATGTGTGCAGATGAACACTACCTGTCAGTGTCCCTGGGGCTGTTATTTTCTCTTTGTCACACACAGAGGTAAAGAGCAGCACAGAGTTGAGTCAGTGCACGTTAGAAAGCATCCTTACCTTGTTGAGGCTCCTCTCAGCAGCGCTCCTGTTTGCACCGACACCGCCTCTGTTTCTAACACCACTGTGGTTCTATCTTTCTTCTGTCTGTCTTCCTCTCTGTGTTTCTCCCTCTTCACTCCGTCTTCAGCGGACTGGTTTTATTTCTCTGCTTGCTCCATCCAGTGTGCGTCTCAATGAGCCGCCCCTTCCCCCTCTGTCAGTCACTGTGCTTCGCCCTCACTCCCTTTCTTTGTGCTGCCTTCAGGGGCTCCTCGTAATCTACATCACCCAAGATTCACGGATGGAAATAAGATAATGCTGCTGTTTGCTGGTTGGAAAATGAGGAGAAAATGGGAAATAGTAAATAGTAAAGAAAGACATTTGAGTATGGAAGCCGGGAACAGCCATGCGCACAATTATTTTTTTTAATACTTTTGTCTCTCAAGTTTAGAGTTCTTCAATCTCAACTGCGCAGGCTGAAATTGGGCAGGCAGAAATGCGCGCTGATTGGCCGGTTGGGTCAGGCTGGGTTGTGGGAAAGACAAAAATAACATAAATTTGAAAAAAAAAAAAAAAAAAAAAAAAAAGTTTTAAATAAATAATAGAAAAATAGTAAAAAAGTGAACACTATTATTAATTCATTGATTGATTCATTGATATAATCTCCCTTTATTTATTTATTTATTTTGCGGTAGCCTGGTGGCTTTTGACCAATGACTGGCCGAGGAAAACAGAGAGGGTGGGGTTAAGGAGCTGTCAGTGTCCGTGTCACTGTCTGGAGGTCAGAGAGTAGACAATGTGGGAAGATGGAGGTGGTGATAATTAAGTCTAAGCTAGCCAAAGGTGAATATACGATCGCCCTGCAGGCTGGGAGAGAAGGTGGGGAGCAACTAGGCTCCATGCTGGGCTCTCTGTCCCTCCTCTCAGCCAGAGCAGGGAGCTTTTTTTTGTTGGGGAAATACAGTGTAGAGAGAGTCAGTGATAATTTTCTGCAGGAGATGTGCGTGGCTTGCACCACCACATAGCTGGTGTGTCCCAGGTGTCAGAAGCCACCTAGTGCTTTTTGGGAGGTGGGGCTTGGTTGGGCTCAGGCTCAGCATTTTGTGTGATGATCTCAGTCAGGCCAGGTTTGGGCTTCATCTCACACAAGCCGGTTTGAATTGGGCTGTAATTTGTTCGGCCCATTGAGAACTCTACTTGAGATCACGAAATGTTTCCTCTTATTACCTGTAATGTTTATCAGAGATCAGGAGTGCAGTGCCAACATGCATAGACGGCATCCTGACAACTGATATCAGATAAAAATGTCAGATCAAGGAGTGCTCATTACTGATCAATACATCAGACTGTACTGCAATCAAGATCCAGTTATGAACGCTCTGTCAGCCATGACAGTAATTTTGATGGATAAAATCAGGTCATCAAATGAACCAGACCCTCGTTTTCGAGTTCTCCATAATTATCCTGTGGATCTGGGGGGAAAAAGCAATTTTCTCCTGCTAAAATTGTCTTTTTATTTTGAGAAATCTGCCTTTTGTTTTTTCAAGAATTGACATAAATTACCACAAGAAAACAAGCTTTGTCATCTCAAGATAACAAAATAATTAGGCTTCCTTGTGATCTCGAGATGACTGCATTAAAACGTAATTACAAGCACAGCCTTTCTCGGCTTCTTTGGTACAATATCAAATAAGATGTGTCCTGAAATATTACATAACCTTGTGTCACCTGTCTGGTGTCATTATTTCAGTTTTCTTTCATAATTTAGCTAAGTTAAAAAAAAAAAAGTTGTGTGCAAACAGGGTAACTGGGTCAGTAGTTGCCCAAGAGCAATCTTTTTCCCCCAGTGGTTGCCTGAAAGTAAAATCCATCCATGGCATCTGATCATTGTTGAGTGATCGTTTAAAGTGGTTTTAAACTGTGCAGTAAATGATTTCACTACAACTGAGAACTGAACTGAACACCAAAAGCAAAACATGTATGGAAGCCTATTTCTGCCAGGAAAAGACCAAAACTGATGTTGGGGATGACAAATAATACTCATAGTAGGGGAGTAACAATATATTGGTACTGACAATAACTGTGATATTTACAAAAGAAATATTGATATCATGTTAATAATACACAAGACAATATTGTGTGAATAATCCTCTTAAAATCTTTTCTGCGTCTCCCTCCTCAGCACCATCTGGTTGCCTTTTACCTATCCATGAAGTGTAAGTACTTTTTATACTCTTTTATACAGTTATGGTTAAAGACTCTCTCCACCTCCCTATACTCATATTTTGAGTGTAATTCATTTAGCTTTTTTTTCCCGTTATGGCTACTATATGATAATATCGTTATTGTGAACTCTTTTGGCCACAGTTATTGTATCATGACAATCTGATATTGTGCCAGCCCCAAAGCTGACTAATAAGATAATGACTTTTGCTCACATGATCGGTAGATTTTCTCAGACATCATACATGTCATAATTCTCATCATACCATCACACAATACGGATACTGAATTTGAGCGTAATTTATTTGCCAAAAAGACATTATAATAATACATGATATTGTCATTGTGAACTCTTTTGGCCATGATAATGCAATAATGTGGTATTACCTGCCCTAACTCATGGTAAGTCAAATTGTGCGTGCAATTGTGTGTGTCATGATTTAGACTTCACGGAAAGCCATAATATTGACTCATGTCATAACTCCACTTTTCTTTTATTTGACTCAACGTTACCATTATTATTTTTTGTCATAATCTTTCATCAGATTTTTCTTTTCCTGGTAGAAATGGGCCTCCATATCAACTATGTAACCATGGGCGAGTTTAAATTCAAAACATTGTTTCACTAAAAAATAATCTTTAAAAAAGAGAGAGAAAAAAGGCATGAAATGAAATGGTGTGCATCAGGGTTTGAGGTATGTTTTCTCTTGTTTAGTGGGCGTGTCAGAGGTGACACACAATCCGCAGTGCCATGTATATAAATACATGTCTACTAGATCTTTACTTATTGTTATTGTGCTTACAATTTTTGTTTATATTTCACACTTGCTTTAGCAAAGTAAATGTATTTTGCGGGCCAATAAAGCTCCTCTGACCTGAATCTGATTAGACTCAACACAACAGGGCGTTCAACACATTCCTGTTTTTCTTTGAATAAACATTTTGATACATTTTGTGGCAGCTGAACGCAGCTCTGATGTTGAACCAATCACCTTACCTCTTCCGGGTTGCTGAAATGGCTTCACATATTCAGGTATGTATCTGACATATAGAATAAATGAAGTTGATTAATTTAAAAAAAAAAGCTCCTTCTTCATTCAATTAATAATAAAAAATAAAACTCTATTTAACAGGTAAACACAACCCAAACTGACTGAAAATAATTAACATCCTTACTGTTCAAGACAAATTTCCCATCAAAAAAGCAAAGTAATCTTGAATCCTGGAAATCTCATTGTTGGATCATTCACACGAACTGAATGTTTGTTACTCTTTCCGACAGCTCCTGAAGGCAGCACAGTGTGCACACATGCTGCAAGCTGCACGCCTCTCTGGTCCGCCCCTCTCAAATCCATCCATTGCTATTCATCCCCTCCCTCCATGTCTGTGTCTCTCAGTGAGCGGTACAGTACATGTTTTGGCTGACAGTCAGTGACGCCTTGTGGGGGACCGGCGCTACGAAAACATGGACTGTCAATCATCCTGGACCTGTTACAAACATGTAAACACACCCGTCCCAGCTCCCTTTGTATTCCTCCCTATTGTGTTTGCACTCTTCTTCAGCCCCTCTATCTGTCTGTCTCACTTCCCCTTTGTCCCTTTGCTCATCTGGTTGGCCTAGTTGTTGCGAGCTCACAGAGACCTTTATGTGTTCAGACGTTTGTGACAGTGGGAGAAAAGAGGAGCAGTCACAGCGGTTGCCCTGTGATCACACTCTGAAACTGTGGCTCTCTGTGTTATTAAACGGATGATGAGAAAGCATTTCATCTGAGCTCAGTGGGTCAGATACAGTAGCTGGGGATCAGAGTCCTATCGCTGATGAGCCAGTGGATAACGCCAGTGACAGATCCTCCTGTGATATGTGCGCTGTCGCACAAAGAAAGACACAAGTAACAGGGAGACTGTGATACGATCAGTATCAGGAGCTTCATCTAAAGGCCTTAAAAAACAGATGTAGAGTAATTACAACAGCAGCTTTAATATTTTACTTTCTCACAATCATATTGTACATAAAGATATAAAACAAACCAATTATGAACACATCATTTACAAGTTATATTCACTTTGTTCACTTATTGAACAATGAAATTAAAGTTAATTAAAGCATGTCGGTGACACACAATATGTCTTTCTTTTAAAAACTGATTTGTTCAGAGTCTGTCAGTGCTCAAGATGGCCTGCTTGTTCAGTTGTGCTGTTACTCCAGCAACGCCACGTCCTCCATTCAGTCTAATCTCTGATGTTGAGGTCACATCAAATGTCAGAGTCTGGAGTCTTCTCCTGTTGGGAGATCACACTTACTAACAATGCCAGCAATGATACGTACTGCTTTGTGTCATATACGTACATGTCATATTTTGCATTTTCAACAATTTTGTGAATAGCCAGGTTAAGTCTGAGATTAAAATCATGTTGGATAATTTAGAAAAAAAGACTGTCACTACAAAACTGTCAAATTAAAGTAAAAGTCTACATAAATTTCAAACTTCGCAGTAATCATGTGCAGAACTTTTACAGCTCTGCATGTCAAAATGAAATCTAACCAGTACTATCAAATCCAAAGCGACACATTCAACTTGTTTATTGTCATTCTGGACTCACCGTGTACGCTGGGTTTTTGAATGACACAAAAGCGTCGTCCTCGATGGGTTCAAACAGCTGGAGAAAAAGGAGAAATTAAATGCTTCAAATGTGGATACATATACACGCAAACATCCACAGAGAGAGATTTCACTGCCCTCACATCTTCTATTGACAAAACAGTCCACTTCAGATATTGAGCAGTAAACACTGTAACATTTGGACATGTGTCTCCATGGCTACCTGCGTGCTCGAAGCAGCTGGTTGTTTAGAAGTGACGTCAACATCTTCTGCGTCTGAGCCGAATAATGGGTTCACGAAAGGCTCCTGAAACAACCACAAAAGTTTAAAGAAATATTAAAGGGCGGATCCATTATTTTATTTCATTCTATTAAATTTATTGAGGTTTTTATATGATTCAGTGGCTTCCCAGTAGATTTTATCTATGTACTCAAATCTACACATTCAAATTTTGGCCAAAGTACGTTATGTTTTAGCGCCAAAATGTAATTTCCAAAGTCCTTCTGAAAACGTTTTCCCACGAGACCAGGCGTAAGTTTCTGCATGATGACATTACTGCATATAAACCGCCTAATTTTCCTATCTGTGACTGAGGCAGACCTTTGAGAATTTTGTGTTATCAATATTCTAAATTAGCTATATTCCTTAAACCCCATAACTTGCACTGAAGCTTAGCACTGTACCGCTGTTGGCGCGACATTAGTTCGGATCCCAGAGTTACACAATAACACAAACTAACAGATCAAGGCAGGGTAGACCAGCAACTCCCGTGTTCTGAGAGGTAAAATTAATGTAGACTCATTGTATTTCCACATAAAATATTTAAATAAACACTTCCAGGTCATAAATCAAATATACATCTGTCATCATTTACCCGCCTTTTTATCTTTTGACCATCCGAGAAGCATCTAAGGTTTTGTGGGGAGAGGAGAGCCTGTTATAGGGTTATTTTAACAATTAAGTTCAATAAATAAATAAAAAAAATTGTAAACAGTCATACAGTGTTTAAGTCTCAACTTTTATTAAGTTATTCCACCTTAAAGTATAAACCTTACAAGTTTAGGAGTGACATTACTCTGCCAGGCACGAGAGATCACTGTCAGAAAAGGAGAATAACTACATGTAAGTGTTTTGACTGAACAATTATACTGTATTCAATGACATATGATTAAAAAAAATATATAACTGCTGCCCAGAATACCCTGACAATCCAGAATACACAGTTCACTGCAGTCTCTTGGTAGCAGTTTTTAATTTCTCTTGAATGATGGGTCCACAAGGCGTCAATCAAACTTGTTTTGACCCATAACACCCTTCCCCTGAGACGAGGCGAGCAATCAAGCCTGTGTGTGCATGTATTAAGGTAATGAAGCAAATTCACTGCAGCAAGCGTTCAAAATACAGCGAGTCAACATTACTGTTTTTGTCAAAGGAGTCTGGTGGGTTTGAAGAAAGTGATATAACACTTTGATTCCCCGTCAGAAAGGGCTGTCTGGCGGCAGATTAAGATGTTGAAAATATGACACTGACTTTGTAGAAGTACCTCATACAACCCTAATTAAAAAAATCCAAACTAACCTTTCAAGTTAACATTATTATCAGCGCTCACTGTTCTAACCTGCATCACTGCTTTTGGCTAAGCGCTGAGTGGGTGTTTCTATTTGAACAACCATGAAGAGAACGCAGATGGATCTGCCCTCTACACTAGTTAGAGATCATCACACAACACAATAAATGAAACTCTCTGGGGTTTGGTCAGTGAGAGCTGAACAGCTGCATGTGAGTAATCTAACACCTACTCTCAGAAAATGATTAATGACAAAAAAAAAAATTATCTGTTATATAAAATCTTTTCTCTTTCTCTGCATCATCTTCCTTATTGTGGTATCATACTTTGAGTTATTAGATATGAAAAACATTTGGTTTGACACAAAGGATGAATGTGAAACTGACCTTGTTGGCAGCAGCGGGTTTGTTTGCGCTTCCTGTGGGCTCGTCCACAACTTGAACTTCTTCCGTATACAGGGGATTATTAATGTTTTCCTGAGGGAGGAAACATAGAGTCACAACACTGCATCGTTTACATAAAATGTCACAGCAGTACATCGTTTAGCTTCTGTGTTGGTAGACAGCAGAAACATCAGACCACCATGTTTAACTACATATCTTTAAACGTTAAAGTTACGGCTGAAAATGGCAACAAACATAAAGAAGTTTGCCAGTTTCACATTATCTCTGCAACTGAAATTGATTGCCAGTCGTCTACCCGGAAGTGATTGTTGTTGTTAGTGTGACGTCATGGTGATTCAGTCAACATAAGCAACATAAACATTCTCAGTAAGTCCAAGTGTATTTCCTGTCGGAATGTTTGTTAATGCAGCGGCCGAAAGGACGTAAACACGGCCCAAAGCTGTTGCCGTAGCAACAGAACAGCAATTAAAAGGTGTTAAAGTGACGTGCTGCATTGTATCACAGTGTCATGTTTATGCAGTATGTTTTTACACGTCTCGGTTATGTGTACCCAGCCTCATTTGACATGAGAGTGCACAGGAAATACTCGACAGCAGTGATGAGCGAGGTGTTTTTCCATTACAGCAAGTTTATATCAAACAGTGAAGTTAAATGGGACACTGCAGTAGGGGGAACATCCATAAGGGAAAAGTGTGTTCTCGACAATACTGGCAAATAATCTAAAATTGTTGCCATGTAGCATGTCACATATCATATGTCATATATCTGTATACAGACACCAAGCAGGACGAGTTTGAGCAGAACCAATGAACTCTACAGGCGAGCAGTGACTTCTGTTTATCGACCTTGTTTGTTCCATCAGGAGCGGAGGTGGCTGTCATAACGCTCCTGGTAGCAGGTTGTTGTCCAGCTTCATATGCTGGGTTCTCAAAACTCTTTCCGTCTGTCTCCACCATGGACACAGACATACAGGGAACCTGACATCGGACAACAAGCAGACACAACAAGTCAATGACTGCAACAGCTCTTTGCTTCTCTAAAAGACTGAATCAATGGTATTGAATGACATGTCTGACATGAAACATTTGCTTCTGTCTGAGAGATGTTCCTCATTCTTTAAAAACTTCTCTCAGTGTGCAGCTACAGTTGGTAACTTTTATGAAAAATAACTTTTGCCATATTTGCTGAAACTGTCGCTGTATCCACAGAGAATTAAATGAGACAGATAATCTGTGAATAGAGAATCATGTCCTTCTCGTCTTCCTACGGCTTCTAATGGCATTTGCCAAAGAAGAAAGTTGCCAAAGAAAGTTGGTGACCCGGCTGCCATGTTGGAAACAGTCGAGCCGAAAATTCAGCACCGCCTACCTGCCAGACCAACTTTCTCATTTTATAGCCAAACAGTAAAGTAAGATATGTTTCTGAAACATTTGAGATGAGAAATAGGCAATGCGGTAACAGAACTTTGATTTATATTTGATCAGATCTGCCTAGTTTGAAAATTTGACTGCAGTTTGCGTTAGAGACTCCTCAGCTCTGATTGGTGGTTTTGGCTCACATACCGTAAGGCCATTATCTGTCTCATTTAGTGCTATGTGAATATAACAAATAGGGTAAAAAAATATTTTTGTAAAAGGTTACCTTCTACAGCTTTAAATGTCAGAAATATTATTTATTTTATTTAGATTTCAGATTACAGAGTTAATACAGTGACAATACTGTAGAAATTGATTCTGTTGTTGCTCTGCCATCAGTTTTGTGATATTTAAAATACAAATAAATCCTAATCTTGTTAAGAATGTATTTATTTTTTCAATAAAATGCTTTTTAGCAATGAAAAAGACCCAATCAGACTATCGATAAAGAACCAGACCATTAAGTAGAATCGTAGTAGTATAGATAAAACCCTAATATTGTTTTGTGTTGCTACTGACCTGTTCACAATTCAGCCGTGTGTCACTGTTCTCTGTGTTCAGTGCATTTGTAGAAGAACCATTTCTGAAAAACCATCAAGACACAGAAATGATTCAGCTGTAACATGATACTGCTCATACCATACTAACATGTCACAGTAAAACAGAAAACCTATAAGTGAGTCTTAAACTCCACACTGTAAGCACATTAAATTCTAATTTCCACTGAAATAAAACAATCTTAGTGCTTTGATGTTGGTCTTGTTTTGTAGTCGACAGGGCTCCCACACATTAGCATTGAAATTTCAAAACTTTTCGGTGACTTTTCAAGGACCCATAATAAAATTTCCATGACCATTCACAATGTGTAACACATACATCACTCCATCTCAAAAATGCAGTACCTAACACATACATCACTCCATCTCAAAAATGCAGTACCACTATGTAATGGTAACAGCACGTTACCTCAACAGCGACAGAAAATATATTTGCTGGTATGTTACTTTATGTGGAGCGTTATCCACAGATAGAATTCTATGATTATCTTAATTCCATGACTTTTCCATGCCTGGAAAATTAGACTGTGAAATTCCATGACATTTCCCAGTTCTCAGTTCTTCCCATTCAGTTCTCCTGAATACAAATTGTAGGCTTGGACATTTGTGAAAATAAAACAGTTCAGATGTTACATTTCTGACAGCAATAACCATCTGTTCGATCTTTCCCCTTCTGGCTCCGTCTCACCTGAAGCTTGGCAGGTTGGGCATGGCCGGCATCGAGGGCATGGATGGCATACTGGGCATGCTGGGCATACTGGGCAGCTTGCTCCGTATTACCCCCAGCACCTTGGGCTTCTTCCTGGCAACATAGACCAGAGCAACCAACAGAGCCACTATCACCACTGTCACCCCGATCGCTATTCCAACTGAGACGGAAGGAAACAGACACAGCAGAGGGCAAAAGGTAGATTATTAATACTGACATCTAAGCTTCAACGTTTTAATGATATATTTTCAGCTATAAAATCAACTATACTTGAAGATGGGATTGTGGGATTGAGTCCGTTTGTCTGGCAGTATTCTCCCGTCCAGTCTGGAGGACATCTGTCAGACAAAATACAACATTAGGGCTGTGACATTTCAAAACTCTGCACTCATTTACAGTACCTGTTGACTGAGTTATGCATTTCTCTGTGCATCTTTTTCTCTTTCAGTCTCTTTTATTTGGTTATAAAAACAAACATGTCTCACTTGCAGAGAGCCTTGTTGTCGTCAAAGTAGCATGTGCCTCCATTTTGACACTGACATGGTGGGAGCATGGTGGGCGGTGGATCAATCCCTGAGGTAATTTATATGAAAAACAATCATAACATTACTGTCCCATGGCAGAAACATTATATCACTGGGACATCAAAAGTTAGATTTATGACTCTACACTTCCTCTTCCTCTGTGTCAAATGCAATTAAAAAACTACCCACACGTTCCCAGCTGAGAGAAAGGAATATGTTGTCCTTGCTTTACATTATACACTATACTTTACCTCCTAAAGAAGTTTAGCAGAAGTTCAGTCAGGAAGACTGTCTTTACACTGTCATTCATTCACAAATCTCTCTGCCTAACTGTCTGGTTTCTACTCTATCAGCTATGTGTGTCACTCTAAATTAATCCAGCCAGATTTTGTCACAATCTCCCAAAAACAATCACATCATTGCTGTCAAATTGTAAACCTGTTCTCTCTGATGATGTCAGCTGTAATTTCAGGATCGACAGATGCCTCCTCCACTCCATTCACTACCAATCAGTCCTGCTTCTCTTCCCATCATCCTCATCTTCAGCCAACTCTCTCTTCACCTCAACCCCCAGTGTCTAAACTCCATTGGGGGAATATTCCTAAACTAACTATGGTATCTCTGCCCTCTAAATATACATGTCACGATGGGGTCTAATCGCCAGAGAACTTCTCACTATTCAACTTTATTGTGCACCGTGTAATAAATTATTGTTCACTCTAAATAAAGTCTTTCCTAATTGAACTAGACATTTCATGACTCTCTTGAATCTCAGCCCTCATCAGCCTCACTGACACCTAATTTATTGTGGTGTTGCAGGCTGAGATCATTTAAAGAAAGAAGGAAATGATGTAAATTGTATCAATAATGCTGCAATACAGGCCACAGATGAATTTCTGCAACTTCAGTACATGAAGCCCCATGTTTGTGTGACACATGAGGAAAATAAACAGGTATTTTTTCTTACCGGCGTCACATCTAGTGTTACTGCCGGGGATGAAGCCAGTACCCTCAGGGCAGGCACAGGTGTAACCTCCAGGCCGGAGCAAGCACAGGTGGCTGCAGGTTCCCTTACATGGATTCTTCACTGCAGAGACATTTCATTTCAACAAGTTAAAGGGCATGACTTGCATGTAGTAGTTTTAGTAGTTTTGAGTTTGGTGTCACTGCTGCAAGCAGGACTTTGCCATTACTTCCTGTAGTGACATTTTTTCTTTCTTGCAGATTATGGCTGATAAAAAGTGTAATGTTTTCTGTGCATCAAATCACTGGACATTTATAATGTGTATATATGTCAACCGACTACTAACATAATACATCAGTATTAAATAATTATAATACAATAAAAGGGTGATAAAAAAAAAAAAGTGCATTAAACTACATACTTAAAACAGTGCAGTATGTGCCGCTGTGTTTGGATATGTGAGTGTGCAGCTTACTCGCTATGGAGTTGTATCTCTGCTGCTGGTACACAGAGACCTGGGTCAGCCACGGCCCGGCAGTGAGCAGCTTGGTCTTGACTCCGCGGCCAAACTTGTCCTGCCGGAACACCTCGCCTTTCTCCTGAGTGCTCCAATACACGTGGTCCTCGAACACGTTCACGCTGAAGGGGTTTCTCACATCTGGACACGGTGCAACAAAATGTGAATGGATGATGATATTCTCCTTTAGATAATTATGTACCAAATAATTTAATTTACAGTCGCATTTATCATCTCATCTCTTTGATGACTGTACTTCTTGTCCTCACCTATAAAAACGGCAGTTCGACGGCCGCCTCCTGAAGGCAGAACAGACTCTATGCGGCTTTCCTTGGAGTCAGACCAGTAGATTCTGTCATCGTTGGTGAAGTCAATCGACAGACCAGTGGGCCAACCCAGGCCATCGGCAACCAGGACTTTCCTTTCCTGACCATCCAGCCAGGAGCATTCAATCTTGGCTGCCATCCCGCGGTCTGCCCAGTATAACATCCTGCAGGAGTGTGGCAGAGATTAGAGTTCTGGGCTCTGAGAAATGGTGCGTTAAAGTGCCTTAATTTTTAGTTGTCCATGACAGATAAATATACCATAACGAGAATTTCCATGAGAGGAGAAAACTGTCTGGCTGCCATATGTTACCACTTTTAGTTCAGACACTTTCAACAAATGTTTTAAGTGAAACAAATTAAACCATGTGTAAAATGTATGAATTAGGAAACACAAAGTGACACAAAACTATATTGGTGAATTTTACACACTGGTTCTTAAGAGCCAGTGTGTAGAACCGTCTGTCTCACCCCAGTCGTGGGTTGACAGCCACAGCAGACGGGTGGCCCAGCTCAGTCTTGACTAGGTGCTTCCTGTAGCGTCCGTCCAACAGGGCCACCTCTAATCTCTTTACCCTGGAGTCTGCCCAGTAAAGGTTCCTACAGACACAAGAATTACAAAACTTTCATATAAATTAAATGACTTTTTATTGATAAAGTATTGATCAAGCTCAAGGCACCAGAGTACTGAAGGGATCGTATCAGGTGAGCTCAGAAATGTCAGCTCAAACACACCTGCCCACCCAGTCCACAGCGATGCCATCTGGTCTAGTGATGTATTTAATGCCAAGGTCAACGGCAAGTCCGATGTTGTTACTGCCGTCATCCACTGAGGGTATGTGTGCTCTCTTAATGGCACCTGGTACAGAGTCTTTACCGGCTACAGTGAAGTACACCATACCTGTCAAAACGCAAAGACATCGTGACACAAGCTCCTTTGGTTTAATATGTGTCATCACTGTATTCCGTGTAGACCCAGCTGTCTTTCATGCAGAGTCTGGTAATAATTTGTGTGTGACATACTGAATCCGGTGTTGTTGTGGTCCCAGTCGTAGTCCAGAGCCATAATGTGCTCCTCTTCTTCGAGGTAGTCGTGGTAAGTCTCACTCTGCAGGTTGAACCTCCGGATACGAATGTTCTCTGGTAGAAGCAGCAGGGGAGTCGCTCCTGAGGGAGACAGACGTTTACACTTTACCTGTTTCTTAATAATTTTAATTAAAAAGAGGGAGCAGGTACAGCTTAATTTATCTTATGACTCTTGTCAAATCTAAGTGAAGACAAAAAAAATCTCATCTGTATTGTTTTTGTCTGTCATCTAATCCTAGGCTCACACAGAATAGTCTGTTTTCACCTTCAGCCTCGCACATCTTGCCATCGCCCACCTTCCGGTAGCCGGGGGCACACTCACAGTCGTAGCTGCCCTTGGTGTTCCTACAGACCTGAGGACAGGTGCCGTACACCTCACACTCATTGATGTCTGCAGGAGGGAAAAGAAATTTTGAGAAAGTGTTAAAGGTTTTCATCATATGATCCACTAGATTCTTTTTTTAGCACTGTTAGTAGAATTTTCATCAAGTGTTTATCCATGTGCTGACATTTTGTGCATGAGTTATATAGGCCCCAAAAGAGTGTCTGTGTGTGTCCATGTTAATTTCGGTAACAAAAACTATGACTAAATACATTCGTCAATGACCATTTTTCCATGACTAAGACAAGGTGCCTAGACTTTCAGTAAGCTAAAGCTTTGCTTAAAAAATAGGATGGGGTTGACTAAATATGATAAAAACCAACAAGGACATTTGACACAGGACTAAGTCTAAGGATGTTTCCATATTAGGTTCATATTAGGTACTACTGATTCATACTGTGCCCAAGTACAATTCACAATTTTACAAAGTATTCACACTAGTCAAACGAACTGAACTTTAAGGTCAAGTGCTCTCCGATCCAGGCCCAGGTCCTAAGACTAGATAAAAAATTAGCTGACAAAGTTAACACTAGTGCGTGTGTGTGTGTGTACCGAGGCAGGTGAAGGTGTTGTTGGGGTCCACTCTGTATCCAGGCCTGCAGGAGCAGATGAAGCCGGTGCCGTTCAGGTTGGTGCACTCGTGGTGGCACTTCTTCTCCGCACAGTTGCGATCATGGCCAAAATCTGGAGCCAGACAACACAGAGCACTTTATCTGACACACTTAAAACAGTGAGCAGCTCTCTGATGTATGAGCTGCTGACCATAATCGAGGTCACAATGCTTCCCCGCACCTTTATGACTTCATGTATCCATAAGTAAGTACTATGCCCACAGACAGAGCAGGTCTATGTCTCATTATCAGCATTTGGCCTTAACTGAGATATTCTGTTCTGCAATTATGTTTATGTCTTTTAAAAAAAAAGCCAGTCTATGTTAGAGAAAAGAGAAAATTACCCCATAATTATCTTATCTGATCTTTTTTTTTAGATAAATAATAAGAACGCTTTCTGGTAATTACAAGATTCTTATCTCAGTATTGTGAAATCTGTACCTTACAATTACAAGATCTATTTTTATAATTATGAGACACTAAATGGATGGGCTGATCAGCCAATTTACACAATATAGAATCAGTTATCATGAGTAAACATCTAACTTGGAGAATACAATGTGCCTCCATACAAGAATTGTTTTTTTACAAAATTATGTGATCATTTTCTTGTACTTATAAAAATCTTTTCTTTTTCCCTCTGGTGAATGCACTGCTATTATCTGTGTAGATAATGTAGCTGTAATAATGTTCAAAACTGAAGCAAAACATCTTAAATCTCGCCATAAAAACTCTGACAATGCAGTTGTCTGTAGTTTTCGGACATTAAGGGGAAAACTGTATGGTCACATTTAATACCAACATGTAATAACTGACTTCAGACTGGCATAGAAAGAGGACACCTCCAGTGAGTGAATGAGTGATTTGTCGTGCTACTCACTGCAGCCTAACTCATCAGTGCGGTCCCCACAGTTGTCATTGTGGTCACACACGTATGGCAGGGCCACGCAGTGTCCGTTGGTGCACTTGAACTCTTCCAGTGTGCAGGGCGGCAGCGTGGGCTCGCGGCCTGAGAAGGACACAGTTAGAATGAGTCATCAGCACAAGTGCACAGGGAAGGTTGAGTGGGTATACAACCCATCTGTGGAAACACGTCCACCTCCGCTAGTCTGACATTGAATTCAGAGCTTTCTCTACAGTGTCGCTCTTCAGTCCCCGACTGTCTACATACCGAAAAAGACGAGGGAGACAAGTGTTTAAATTAGTGGACTACCCACACTTGTAGATGTGCACATAGACAGGCATACTCCCACACAGTCAGGCACTCAAATGTAGGCATATACTCAAACATGGCAAGATACTACATTCACTGAATCACATGTTAAATCGGAGGATTCTTCCCAGCTTCGCCTCTGTTTGTCTTCACCGTCTCCTCCCTAACAACAAATGGCTTTGGCTGAGCTCGCCGACGTCCACCTCCTCTCTGAATCTGTTTAATCTCCTCTCAAAATAATTTGCTCTGATTGATGTTTAAGCTGATTGTGTAACAATTCCATAAAACAGACTATTTCCTTATCCCTTGTATGTTTCAGGCTTTGTGTCCTGCGCAGAAACACGGATATCGTTTTGGGATTTCCCATTTCACTGGCCTCAGGGAGGAAGGTTCAGGAGGCATTAGTGATGTTCCGACTAATCCTTGAGGGTCCCAGAAACTGATGATTAGTGGTGCATTTGCTGAACCTGAACTTATTACAAATCTGTTCATGACTATGTTTAAAAAGAAGGGGGAAAATCATTTTTTTAATATTACAAAGAAACTGTTGTGTATGCAGTACCTTACCTTTAACTCTTACTCCTAACTATTTTTTGATATCACAGAAACAATCTGACCTGATATTAACATTTATTTGTTTAGCTGTCTCTCAGTATCTGTATATTTAAGGAGCAATGTTTCTATTCACAATAACCCCGATGAACTAAACAGATTGTGGTGTGTGTGTCATACAGAGTTCTTCCTTCTCATCACTGCCGTCCCCACAGTCGTCCTTCTGGTTGCACAGCAGGCCGGAGTAGATGCAGTAGCCGTTTTCACAGCGGAACCTGGACGGCATCTCACAGGTGATGTTGACTGGTGAAACACACACAAATCTGATTTTAGAGCAACCTTTGCAAGTATGAAGTACTAAAAACACACTGCTACTTTTAATCACCGTAGCTTGTAAGGTCTTTGTTGACTTAATTATGAGGCAGATTTGGAAGCAGTTGCAGAGCTCCAGATTCTTTAGTGACTTTATAGTACGGACTGAATCACAGTGTTTCCAATAATCCCCAGGTATAAAACCTAGATCTGTCTGCATCTACCTGTCTTTGTATGAGACAAATTCCTAACATAAAAATCAAATATGTTTTCAATCCTTAGATTAAACTCATTAGTTTACATCAGGATTAGAGTTGTGATGTGCTTTACAAAATAAATGATTATGTCGACCACACAGGGAGAAATACAAGCAACTACTAACAAGACAAAAACAGAAAGTTTCTCACAGCATAAAGTGAGCTGTTCGTCAGAGCGATCCCCACAGTCATCGATGCCATCACACACCCAGCCCTGGCTCACACACAGACGGTTTGCACACTGGAACTGGTTGTGAGGGCACCAGCGGCCTCCTGGGTAACGAGTAGCTGTTGGGATAAGGGGAAACAGTTAAATAGTTAATAACTGATGTCAACTGTTGGCAGATCTTTACTTTAAGAAGATCTGTTGATTATTTCTTGATAATTATCATTTCTATGATTTTTTTTTAGCTCAGCCACTCTTTACTCTTGCACATAATACAGAGACTATTATGCCATGAATTACACACATATGATATTGGTAAATATAAAACATAATTTTGAGTATTTAGTTTTGTGTGAAACCATGCCGTCTTAATGCTGTTAACTTACGACAGCTGGTCTCATCTGACAGGTCCTGACAATCAGGTCGGCCATCACACTGCAGATCATCTGGGATGCAGTGACCGGAGTCACACTGGAAGAAACCTGGACGACACGTCTGCAATTCTGGAAGAGAGCCAGGATGGTATCGTTTGTTGTTTATGACAGTGAATGCTTCAAGGAAGTGAGTTTGTGTGCAGCGGCTGCTCACCACAGTCCCGTTCATCCGAGTTGTCCCCGCAGTCGTTGTCATGGTCACACACCCAGGTCCCAGGGATGCACTGTGCATCGTCACATCGAAACTCACTCTCAGAGCAAGGCCTTGGCTCTAAAGACCACAATTACCACAATACAGAGACAAACATATCTTTAGTATGATATCAGAATGAGGTCTTTCTTTGCCTACATACCCTACACAGGCTCAAACTATACAAACAGGTTTTACGATGATTTCAATTTATTTGTTTCAGTATTCAATGTAAGTCTGAGTGAATTGAACTGAAAAATATGGAGTGTGACACTCACGGCAGTCCCTTTCATCTGAGCCGTCACCGCAGTCGTTGGTGCCATCACACCGCCAGCGGATAGGGACACAGCGGTGGTTGTCACATCGGAAATCTCCCAGAGGATCACAGGTCACTGACTCTATTGGAAGTCAGAAATGGGCAGATGAAAAGATGATTCAATATGTGGTCAATGAGAAAAACAAAAGAGTTCAGTGATCCATGGTTAAAGAGTAACTAAACCCTAGAGGTTTGGCTGAAATGACTCCACCCTGGAAGTCCAAAAATGCCTCTAGAATTCAAATATCTTGGACTAAAATGTCAAGATTTGGATCTGAATCCATCAACAACACGACTCAATACCCATATATGTTGGTATTTAGCTTAAAAAATGCTCATACAACAAACATACATACGAGTTGCTGTGCCTGGTGCAAAGCATCATGTTTAGATCCAACATAATCTACATAATGTTCTTGTCTCCATCATGCTCCTGTTTTCTCTTGAACTTGTTCTGGTGTAGGCCACTATCACATGTTGACTGAACTGTTTTCTGTCTGTTCAAGACATGTCAATAAGACTGTGTTATGGTTGCAGAACCCCTCTCCTCCTCCCTACACTCATATTTTAAGTTATTTGCCAAAAAAGAGACAAAACGTACAATAAAAAAAGCTAAAGATGAATTTGACTGATAGCTTTTTTTTTCTATCAATATCGCAATAATATTGTTATTGTGACTTCTTTTTGCCCCAATTATTGTATCATGAAAATCTGATATTGTGCCAGCTTTAAAGCCAACTAATAAGATAATGACATTTGCTCACACGATCAGTAGATTTTCTCTGACGTCATCAGTGTCATAATTCTCGTCATAACGTCACACAATACAGATGCTGAATTCGCAAAATAGTGTCTTGTTGACAAATAAAATAAAAGATTATAAAGGCAACAAATACAAGGAGAACATCTGGGGAGGTGCAGCAGCTGAGCTTGCTTGTGATGGTGATGACTAGCTGAAAAAAATATATGTCGTTGTTAAGTTAACGTAGGCTAGAACCTACATTTCCAAGTGCGTAGCTGACGTAATGCTGTGGACATTAAACGTGTTAGAAATTACATGTAGTGGTTGTGAAATGTAAACAACAAACCCGTCCATATAGGATACAACAGGGATACCGTTACGTCAATTATTTCTCTTATTATTTTACTTGTTATAACAGTAATGGAAGCATATGAGCTCACTCTCTTTCCTCTAGAAATCCACCTCAGAGCCCCGGTAGTATAAACTGACCGTGATAAACTGTATTAATGGCCATGTATTACAAATACATAAACATGATAAACACATTTGGACTGTGTTCAGTCCAGTCATGCATGATGAAAGCCAGTGAAATGAAGCTTAGCATTTACACTGGTTACAATAACATGGCGCCACCCACAGGACTTTTCTGTACAGTACTGCACACTTGAAATAATGAGCCCGTCTCGTGTGTAGAGTTGGGTAAAAACAGTAACAGTAAACAGTTAACAGTAAAAACAACTATGAACTGATGATTGTGTGACGGTGAAAACATTTCATTTTCAGTGGGACACACGGGATGCAAATACTTGTGTCGGCCTTGGTGTAAAAAAACATTTAACGTGTGAAAAGTATTCTGTTGCTAAACTGGGTCTTCCTCAACATGTGCAGTCCGTGTTACAACCCTGGCTTCGATACACAAAAACTCACCGCAGTCTTTCTCGTCGGTTTTATCGTAGCAGTCCTCGGTGCCATCACAGCGGACCCACTTTGGAACACACTGGTAGTTTGTCTTGCAGGAGAATTCAGTGACGTTATTACACTTATTGTCTGGACCATCTGGACAGAGAAAGAGAAAGAGACATAAGAAAGAAGAGAAAGAGAATAATGAGTGAGAGTGAGACACAAAAAAATGATGTTACGAGGTGACAAGAATAATGAAATGATGAGGAAGACAAAAATGAGACGGTAAGTGAGGACAGAAGGAGGAGGATGAGAGCCTAAACCTATTAAATTTAGAAAAAAGACAACAAAATGAATTTAATCAGATTCCTCTGGAGACATGGGTGAGTCTACACTGATTATTCATAAAACATTAAACCTTAATCTATGTTTGTTAAACTGTCAGCTCTGTTTTGCCACAGTGCACCGCTGTTATCACTTAGGAGCAGTGCCTTTCTTTGTGTGCTCATTACAGAGAAAGAGAGAAATCTTGAGTGTCACAGGTTTAATTCCTGCCACAGCCACTGAAAAAGATTTCTTATCAATTTCCTGGCTCTGCAATGTTAACAGGATCATCAGTTTTGGCTCTGACTCACTAAAACTGCCATCAAATAATGTGCCACTTACTGCAGAACTCAAATGGCTCATCAGATTTATCCCCACAGTCGTCGTGGGTGTCACACACGTAGCTTTGTGGCACACAGCGCCCGTTGGCACACTGGAACTGTCCTGGTCTGCAGGTCTTCTGGGAACACGTCTCTGCATCCTCGTCGCTGCCATCTGAGCAGTCTTCCACTCCGTCGCAGTGCCAGGACACAGGAATGCACTTCTTGTTTTTACACTGGAACTGGTTCTCCTGGCATCGGTGGTCACCTACGGGGACAGACTGCAGCTTGACTAGTGCTGGAAAATTTGAGCAAAGTCCAAAATGAACCATCTGCCTGAACTTAGTCTTAAGTGTGAAAGCTTCTCCTGAGATAAATCCTGGCCAGAGCTTGAATTTCTACCAGAACTTAACGAGCAAAATCCAAACGCAAGTGAAATTGTGAAAAACAACCTGACCTTAAATAACCACAGTTAAAATTTAAGTATAGAAAAACTTTAATTAAAGCTTCCCATCTGACTTTCTACAAGGTGTGTTAATATTCATACTGCAGAGAGCTGCGTCCTCGTCTGAACTGTCAGGGCAGTCTGAGTGGCCGTCGCAGAGGAAGCCAGGGTAGGTGCAGTTGCCATCTTGACACTGGAACTGGCCAATGGGGCAATAGCGAGGCGGGCAGGTCTGAGGTTCATCCGAGCCATCGCCGCAGTCTGACTGGCCATCACACTTCCACCATATAGGAACACACCTGTGAGAGAGCACCGACAGGTTAGCTCAATTCAGTTTTTAAGTTCTTCAGCTCTTGTTTTCTAACATCTCTTCATGACAGGGAAGCAAATGCCTGTCTCCTTCTTTTATGGACAGTATAAACACTCTGGAAAACTAAGGAAATAAGTTCAGGACTTTGGTGTACCATCATTATTACGTACTTCTGGCTTCTTATATTATTGCCTGTTTGTCATGTTTTTGACCTAGTATCAGTGAGGTTGAACCCTCAAGTGTTTTATACACTGCTGTTGCTCTCTCTGCCTTAGGCATCCCGTGTAGGCACACGGCAGGGCAGAGAGGTTTGCCTCAGGCTTTTCTTGTTTGGGCAGGCGGCTTTTATGGACAGTCCCTTAATATATAAAATTCTGGAAATCATCTAATTCATTTCCGTCATTTTTCAAAGGTTTGTTTAAAGTTTACAGTGAAAAAAAGTGTTCGAGAAGATTGGCTAGATGAATGGAGTTGTGGGAACACAAGTGATTTTATATCTGACTGACTTCTCATTGTCCCCACAGCGGAACTGAGTGCTGGAGCAGTCGGCGACACACTGGATCTTGAAGCCCACAGAGAGGCCGATGAAGTGATCTGGACACTGACAGGTAGCTTGCTGCCCACCAGGGGCGATCAGACACAGGTGACTGCAGGTCAGGTGATGAGAGGAGCAAGGGTTTTCACCTGAGAAATAAGTTAAAATACCATATTGGTCAACTCTGGGCCACAGTTAATCCAGACAATAACAATATAAGCATCTGAATGTACGTACTGCGAAGCTGCCTGTAGGGGTGGTAGACGTGAATGTCATATGGCCGATGCGTGTTGTTGCCCATGATCGTGCGCTGCTCGCCAGTGTACTTGTGGGCCTTCTCCACTGTGTGTGTGTTCCAGTCCGTCCAGTAAACCATGTCCTCAAACAGGGTCACAGCAAAAACATGGGGAAGTGTACCAGCAATGGCCCGATGTCGGTTCTGGCCGTTCATGTCTGCAAAGCTGAAGGGGAGGGTAAATACACGTTGTAAGTGCTACTTGTACTATTACACAAAAAGAACCTTTTGAAGCGCACTTGATGGCAGCTCAATCTGGACTCATGTCTGGATCTGTAAACTCACTCCAGAAAGTTAAGGTGGGAATCAGCAAAGAAGATCTTGTTGGTGGTGTAGTCTATGGTCAGAGCACTGGGCCACACCAGCTTGGTTTTGATAACAGCACTGACGTTGATACCGTCCATGCCAACTCTGCCGATATATGCTGTTTCACCCCAGTCAGTCCAATAAAGCCATCTGGGGAAAAAAGGAGGAAAAGAAGGAAGGAAAAAGAGTCAAATGCAGTGAATATTTACTATAATAAACCTTGTCAGCAAAGAGAACAGCTAGTAATCCCTAATATTGTATTTCATATTTTATTACCCTTCCTATTCCTGTGGCTAACTGGATCAGTGGACAGCACAAGACTGCATAGCCTATATCAGGGTTCAGCAACCTTAACTTGTCAAAAAAGCCATTTTTGACCAAAAATAATTTTAAGAAATCTGCCTGGGGCCACAAAACATATTTGAGCCTTATAGTAACACTGCATATCAAGTCTAAATTAGCCTATCAACATTAAAAATAGGTCTAAATGAGCATTTAAAATATGTTTTACCACAAAATGGCTCCTCTGCAATAGGCTATAAATGATTATTTGGTACCTTAATTTTGCAGCATTGGCTGTAAAAGCAAACAAATCTGTCCATTCACTAATAAATGCTGTATTTTCCTCTGAGACTTTTACTTTTATGGATTTGGAATCCACAGCTAGCCTAGGTAGGGAGGCTCAAGACTAGCCGCCACTGTTGAGGTTCGGCAAAATTTAGAGGAACAGATGCCACGCTGTAGACATATGACGCACATTTTAGTTGACAAAATGTTAAATTCAGTGCATAGGATACACATTTTACAACTGGAGAATGTATGAATATGTTTAGGCAGACAACAATGATGAAAATGTTAAAAAATAAATTAAGTGGTATTCATTTTCATGTGTTTCTTTTTTGTGTGTGTGTGTGTGTGTGTGTGTGTCAGTACCCATATTTAGGGTTCACAGCCACAGCACGAGGTCGGCTGATAAGATAAGTGGTGTTTCCATCTGTGAAGTGTTCTGACAGCAGTCTCTTCTTGTAACGCCCATCCAGCTCCATCACATGAACTGAGCCGTAAAAACTGTCCACCCAGTACAACTTCCTGCAGCAGACACAAAATATTCTCACTGACATTACTGTAGCCATGGTTTGGTCAGTCACACTGATTCAATACTCATAACAACAATGTTTGCGCAAATTTGGATTGGCTATTGTCTCATAAACTATTAAAGACAGCTTTAATAATAAAGTTCCTCCCACTTCACACACCTGCCCACCCAGTCCAGTGCCAGGCCTTCAGCTCCACCTATATTTTCATCTGCCAGTGTCTCCCTCTCAGTTCCATCCAAACGCATCCTCTCAATCTTTCCTGCCCCTGCATCCAGCCAATAGAGCCTCTTCTCAGTGTCGTCAAAATCTAACGCCACCACATCGGACAGCCCCTGCAGGACTATACTCAGTTGTGACCCGTCAGTGGTCAATCTGCGGATGTAGTAGCGATTAGTGTACAACAGATATGGGGAAATGCCACTGTTCTGACGGCAGGTGCGTCCATCCGGCTCACGGATATACCCCGGGGCGCATTTACAGTGGAATGAGCCGACGGTGTTCTCGCAGATCTGGCTGCAGACGGCGGGTGTGCTGGAACATTCGTCAAGGTCCTCGCAGGCTTTGCCATCTGGCATGAGGCGGTAGCCAGGGTGACAGGAGCAGTAGTAACTGGTGAGGGTGTCAGTGCAGAGCTGGGCGCACTTGTGGACAGACGGGTTGCGGCACTCATTGACTCCTTAACAGAAGGAGGGAAGAAGACAAAGTAAAAACTGTATGTTAGTGATGGCTTTTGACCCCAAATATCCTGCCTGGTCATTTGAGAGCGATGCTGTTTTCCTCTACACTCACATAAATTCACATCAATATTGTCACATAATGTCGTATCTCAATATCTCTCACCGCAGCCTTTTTCGTCACTGTTGTCCTGGCAGTCCTTCTGTCCGTTGCACACCTTACTGAGCTCGATGCACTCGCCTGACTTGCACATGTAATGCTGAGGCGAACAGGTGGGCTGGGGCGTGACGCACAAGCTGTCCTCCTCATCTGTGCCGTCCATACAGTCACTCATCCCGTCACAGGTGAAGGAGGAGGGGATGCAGGCTCCGTTGCCACAGGTGAACTGGCTGCTGCTGCACGTGTCATATGTGCAGCCCACCTCATCACTGCCGTCCCCGCAGTCGTTCACACGGTCACAGCTGGGGAGGAAGAGTAATTCATTAGACTCTAATCAGACTGGTTAACAAATTTCACACATGCTTCCAACTTACTTGAGGTGGAGGAGGATGCAGAGCCCGTTGGAACAGGCAAACTCGTTCATATGGCAGGTGCGGTTGGGACAGTTCTGTAGCTCATCAGCCGCGTTGGCGCAGTCTTTCTCCCCGTCACACACAAAGTTTAACGGTACACACCGCGGGTGGCCGGGGTACCAGGTTGGACAGGTGAACTGGTTGGAACTGCAGGTACGTTGGCCTGAAGGAGACAGAGATATGATACCATTAACATGTGCAAAATAACACATTTAGCTGTAAAGATTTCAAAAGCACACATGATAAAAGTGGACAAGGAGGCAAATTGAGATGAAGCATGGGACAGAGCTGAGAAATGAACAAATTAAGTGTAACTTTATGTTTCTGGTACACTTGTGCTGTGCTGTGCTGTGTGGATGAAATGGAATGAATCTTATAGCGATGACTGAAGAGGAAGAAGACTGAAGAGATTTAAGGAAAATCCTGTCTTGAGAAATTCATGAGACTGAGGGGGAGGCAAGGTCACAGTGACCTTGACCTTTGCCGGCGCGGAAAAATAATTACTAGATTACCTGAATTACCCTCACACAGTGTGATAATTAAATATCTAAGTGCTATCTCACCACACTGTAGTTCAGGAGCCTCATCACTGTTGTCCCAGCAGTCATTGTTGCCGTCGCAGACCAGTGCGTGGGGGACGCAGTTTCCATTGGTACAAGTGAAGAAGTTGGGACCGCATGTTCTGATTATGTCCTCTGCACAGGGACAAAGACAGAGAAATAAGTTTCAAGATACATTAAGAGATCTACTTTAATCATAGACAACCAATCAGCCAGAAAATATTTGATTTGAAAGGCAAAAACATTTAGGATGTGGTGATCTCTGATTCACTGTATAAGAAACACGTCATTGATAACTATCATTAAAAAAATGTGGCATGTATTCTAATTAATTGACTATGGGTTTAAAGTAAACTGTTTAAAAGCCCCAAATGTCAAATGTAAATGCAGAGCGCTCACCACAGGTGGGAGGTTCATCTGTCCCATCAAGGCAGTCTCGGATGGAGTCACACACCCAGTAGTCAGGGATACACTTCCCACTGTCACAGCGGAACTGATCCGGAGAGCATGTGCGACCCGCTGTAGCAAATAACTTCAAGTCAGACATAAACCCATGTAGAGCTCTACTGAATCACCTCAGCAGGTAAAACATAAACTCTGTGGATGATACAGTTTTTACCAGCATGTCTCCCTTTCTTACACTCTCTTACACAGCAGCAGGACGAATGCTGAGTGCTCAACTTACCGCAGAAGAGAGGATTCTCATCGCTGTTGTCTCCACAGTTGTTGAAGCCGTCGCACAAGTTTTCAGGGTAGATGCAGATGTTGTTGCGCTCACATTTGATCTGGCCCGCAGGACACGTCCTGTCAGCTGGAGATGGTCGCAGGAGATCAAAAAATCAACCACAGCAGCAAAAACACAGGACACAAATCATCAAGTTACCTGAAAGGTGGATAAACAACTGTGATTTTTTGCTCAAGGGAACTTAAACTAGTAGGAAAGAACTGGTGGTTATTTATTAAGTCTAACAAATGACATTAGAAGAACAATTCTGGAGCTTAAAGAAATTTGGAGATTTTACAGCCGACTTTAGGACCTTCAAATATCAAGTACCACCTACATAAAACAACTAAACTAATGCCTTGTGGCTGTATGCCTCCACAAACTAGTCCAGTTGCAGTTTCAGTTTACTGCCCTTTTCTGTCCAGACTCGTACGTAGCCATGACAGTAGATACTTAAAATATGGATGTTGCTGCAAAGAAGCTAATTCTGAAGCTATTCTAAAACACGGATGCTCCACACACATCTTAAGCTTGGCAACGGATTTATACAACTGGCACAATTTAAGATGGACCCAAAAGATTAGCATCAACAATTCAGTATTTGACTAATTGTCTCCCCCTTGTGTTTCCACGTTACGGTATTTTGGATATTAAAAATGATCACTTCATTTTTTCATCCTATTAGACATTTGTGTTAAATTTTTGTCATAGCTAGCGTAGGAATTCTTGAGTTATGGCCAAAAACATGTTTTGTGAGGTCACAGTGACCTTTACCACTGACCACTAGAATAATCCTTGATTCCAAGCAGACGTTTGTGCCAAATTTGAGGAAATTCGCTACTTGAGATATTACATTCAGGGGAATGAAATGGAGCAGGTCACAGTGACCTTTGCTTTTGACCTTTGACCACGAAAACCTAATCAATTAATTCTTGTGTCCAAGTGGACGCTTGTGCCAAATTGGAAAAAAAAATCCCTCAAGGTTTTCTATGGGACGGATGTACAGAGGGAAAACCCAAAAACATAAGGCCTATAGCGCAGGCATAAAAATGGAAGAGGGAAACTAACAGTTGCATTTGAGAAACAGTCTGGACAAAACACTGGGATTTTCAATTAGGGGTGTTGTGATATACAAGTACTGACGATAACCGTGATCTTTAAAAACGAAATACTGATATCATGTTACTAATACACCAAAGATAATATCGTGGAAATTATCCAGTGCCTCTTAAATCTCTTTTAATCATTTCAGTTTCTTTCCATTCTCACTTTATCTCCCTCCCTCAAAGCCATCTGGTCCCCTTTTCACTATTCATTTAGTGTAACTGCTCTTTTTGTACTATTTTGTACAGTTGTGGTTACAGACTCTCTCTACACCTCTCTACACTCATATTTTGAGTGTAATTAATTTTACAAAAAGGAGATAAAATGCACAATAAAGAAAGAAAGAAAGAAAGAAAGAAAGAAAGAAAGAAAGAAAGAAAGAAAGAAAGAATTTGACCGATTGCTTTTTTTTTTTTTTTTCCCCAAATTTTTTAAAGCTACTGGGATAACAAAAAACTCTTTTGGCCATGATAATCATGTAGTAAAAAATCTGATATTGTGCTAGCTCTCATTTTCTAAGGATATCAAGCTTGACTTCATGGAGAATGTTTGGCTGTAAGAGTCTTTGTAGACATTTTGCTCATAAGTCTCAGCACCCAGTGGCTCCCAAGAAGTCAATTACTACCACTTGTTTTGGGCCTGTCCAAAAGTAAATACATTTTGACATGGGATTTATACAGAGTTTGTGACTGTATTTGGGATAAAATTACTTTTAAATGGGGCAAACTCCATTTTGGGCTTCTACATTTCACATCTACAAATGTTAAAACAAAACACTTCTTTTGAATACTGAGTGAAGCTGCTAGAAAGCAATTACAAAGAAATGGCTGAAGCCAGACACCCCATCTATACAAGACTAGTATGATTTAATTTATGAATTTTTTGTAATGGAGAGGATAACCTTCTGCATTTGAATCCGGGAAATTAAATTTGAAGTGAATTTGAAGAAGCTTAAAAGATGGATCGCTCTCTAAAGATGACTGTGTGAGCTGCTTTATAAAAAATGAACAATTTCCAAACCATTTTCCAGTTTTGCAACATGTGTATCTCATATCCCAGCCTAATCACTCCATCAGTTCATAAATTGGCCTGATTGTTACTCACGGCAGTTGATTTCATCAGAGGTGGAGTTGTCTCGGCAGTCGTTGTGGCCGTCACAGACGAAGTCCGCACTGATGCAGCGTCCGTTGGTGCAGGTGAACTCCGTAGCGGGGTTACATGTGGGGAAGGGGCAGCCTCGCTCGTCACTGTTGTCACCACAGTCGTCTGTGTAGTCACAGGTGTAGCTGAGCGGCACGCAGCGCCCATTGTCACAGGTAAAGTCCAAGGCTGAGCAGGTGTGGAAGGCTGGGCAGGAAGAACAACACAGTGCTGGTTTACTTTTCTTGCCATAATGTTTATGTTTTAGGCTTTCTGCTCATTCTTTTCTTTAAGAGCAAGAAGGAGGTGCAACCCAAAGTTTAACGATCATTATTATTTTAGCAATATTACAAACTAGCGGTCAAAGCTGATATCAAAATGTGCGTGTCCTTTTCCTGAGTTAGCATTGTGGAGCACATTTAATAACTTATGGGAGGTTAAATTGCAAAAACATTTTCAGTGTTTATGTACAACATTTTTAAATCTGCTTGTTTACTTGGTTTGCTTCTCTCTGTCCACTCAACATTGTAATTGTTTTAAGACAGATGAAACCTCATCTCTCACCACACACTCTCTCCAGTTCATCCGAGTTATCCTGGCAGTCGTTGAGACCGTCACACTTCCAGCGTGCTGAGATACAGTTACCATTAAGGCAGGTGAACTGCTCTGGCTGGCAGCGTTTCCCTTTGTCTTCGATACAGTCTTTGCCGTTGTTGGCCAGGTACCACTTCCCCTGATGAGGACACTGGCACTCTGGGCCCAGCGGACCTGCAGGGGAGATAATGGGAGGTGAGGGAATTTAAGAATAGAGAGGAACTGAAGGGATCACAGAGGCAATCTGTCTTTTTAATTAGTAGCACCGTGTCTCTTTGTGTTGTTTGGGATGTTCTGAACTTTCTCTACTTGCTCTGATGTCTTAATGAGCAAAGTTCTAACTTCTAATTAAAAACTCACTTGAAAAATAAAACACTATCCCATATTGTGTCTACCATTGTTAACAGTTCAGGAGGTTTTATGGAACATTTTATAGTTAAAAAGAACTGCTTCTTATAAACCTAAATGTCAGGCACCAAAAATGATGAGTCAAATGCATAAAATAATTGTCCCTTGGGCAGCAAATAAAGCACCATATCCAGAGGAAGCTTTATTCACAATTTTAGATATCTGAGGCAAGTCACCAGCATAATCAGTCTTTTCCTGTTGTTTGATGTGTAACCAGGGTATCTGCACATCTTTTAAGTATGAATTTAAGAACTTTCAAGACCTTTTTTATACCGCCAAAAAAAAAAAAAAAATTGTGTGACCAAATAAATCTGCCTACACAGACATTTAGTCTTTTTAGTTGAGAATTTTCTCAACACATAAAGGAACACTTCATCCTTCAGTTTACTGCAAACTACTCGATGGGCATGAATACTTTTTCGAGTGCTTGCATGAAGCTTGACATTGTGCCTCAAACAAATTGCTGGATAGTTTCAGCCATCACTGAATCTGCTTTACCCATGGCCTAGCCTGCATTACTTGCTCACAGTGTCGTGCTCTTGTTTTATTTTCCTCTCTTACTGCTGCATCTCTAAAATTGGAAGCTGGATAAACACGCTGTTCTTCAGGGTTAAAATGTGGATCACAGCCACACATGGTGCCACCTGCCTGCGGTAATGTACAAACAAATAGGTATTGGATGTTGCTGAAACGGTAATTATTGTGGGATATTACATACCGCTAGAATAAAACAAAAAGCTGAAGAAAAAATAGATGCTTAATTTTTCCAATCTAACAGCCACAAAGTCCTAATGTTTTTTTCCCATTTTTGCTTGATATAAATCATTTAGTCTGCAGAACTGAAATCACAACACATCTTTCAGCTTTAGCGACTGTAATAAAAGCAGTGGTGGAGCCTCTATAAGCTCCCTTGGAAGCATAAGAAATGTATTTGTTTATTTATTTTGAACAATTGCATGATTTGGTTCAGGCAGGCTAAATAAAATTTCTATTGCATCTACAGTATACCTTTACTGCACCTCGTTTTGCATAATATAATACATTGTTTAAGTGGTGAATCATATACATATACTAGTACTATAAAGTAATTAATTTAGTTTGGCAAGTGGGCAGTAAAAATATAAGAAATTACCATGAACGAGTTAATTTTTGAAACTCAAAACGTTCAGAATTCCACTGATGAACGATGAATATGAATTTGTTTATTTTAATCTGTGTGGAACGAAATTTCGGCAAGGTCTTGTAAAGTGTGAACTGTCCACAAGGAGAAGTCTGCTCTTACCGGGCACACAGACATGACTGCAGCCTCCGTTGAACTGCTGACAGGGGCTGGAGCAGCTCTCCTGCTTCGCTGCGGCATAAACATGGATGTCATTTGGTCGGTACTGAAGGTCCTGGACCAGCACAGAGAAGCCAGAGCCATCATCCTTCCCAGCCCTAAAGACGGCTCTCTCAGTCCAGTCGGTCCAGAAGATGTCCTGTTGGAAGACAGTCATGGCGTACGGGTACATGACCCCCTGCAAGATCACCTGTCGGTTCTCACCAGTCAGAGTGGCCCTCTCGATTTTATCTCTGTGGGAAGCAGCGAGGGAGAAGAGGAGTTGTCAGACAAATGTGAGCAGTATGGGATCTGCCACAGCATAGTATATATTTAAAAAACTGAACATACAATGAGGCATCAGCCCAGTAGAGCATCCTTTCCTCGTAATCCAGAGACAGGCCATTGGGCGTTGTCAGGCTGGTGCTGATGATGGCAGTCCGGAAGTTTCCACCCAGTGTGGCCCTCTCAATCTTAGCTGGAGAGCCCCAGTCAGTCCAGTATAGGTAACTGGGCACAGAGAGCAGAGTGAGAAGGGGGCAGATGAACTCTAGAGTACAGAAATTATCTACGTCCATCTGTAGACACTGGGTAGTGAAGTATTGGTCTGTTGCTTTTACCCATAGCAGGGGTCAACGATGATGCCTCTGGGACGGTTTGCATGGGCGATGATTGAGCGGTTCATCCCATCCGCCCCCATGGACTGGACATTGCGGCTGTAGTAGTCAGTAAAGTACAGACGCTTGTTGACCCAATCATACGCCAATCCCTCTGGGTCATCCAAATCTGAGTGGTGTAACAGAGAGGAGAGGATATTAAGAAAAGAGAGACAAAAACAACGATAAGATCATAAAGGAAATTAGAAGATGAACAGGGTGAGAGAAGAGAGTAAAAGATAAAACAGTAAGAAAAAAGTATTACAAGATTGAGTCCCAACGAAGGGAGCACTGCAACAATCTGAAAGGCACTTTGAGAGCACAGACGTCCACCAGGGCCAAATATCATATCTCGCAATAATGAAGGCGCAATATACAACATTCAGAATATCAATTTAGCAGTGAACTACTATTATGTCCCCACTTGCGAGCCAATGGCCACCATTTGCAGTGCACACTACTCAAACAGGGCGTTAATGGGAAAACGGGATAATACGAAAGTACAGTACTGCGGTATGAGCACACGGTTACCTCTGTCAGCACCTCCATGACTGCACATCAGAACCAGGTGCAAACACGTCCCAGACTATGAATGTCATACATCCCAAAGTGAAAACTAGTTGTGTGTCTGCCCCGTGATTTGGATCCACTCAAAAATTTAGGCAGAGGCAAGCAACAAGGTGTTCATAGCCAACGATGCTATCTAACCATGACCTTTTTTGCCCTAATCATAACCGCTTCTGGCCTCTACCCATCAATGTGACAAGTACTAGCCTATCACAGATCACAGCACACAGTGGGATCCATAATATCACATCGTAGGGATGGGTGTAAATGGCCCTCCTTGGCCCAAACTAATGGCACAAACCAAGCCAAATATATGACCTCCTTGGTGAAAGTAATTACGTTGTGATTAATGCTAAACTCACTTGAAGCTATGATGACAGGCGGGCTGGTGATGGATGTCGTGGTGATGTAGCCAATCTTGCTCCGACCAATTCCACTATACTGGGTGAAGAAAATGCGCTTCTCCTTGAAGTCATAATCCAAAGCCATCAAGTTGTAGCCCAAGTTCACCGTTGGATAGGGGGTGCTGTGATCCATAGGATCTAACCTCAAGCTATTCAGCGTGTAGTCTGTGGTGAAAACCAGAAACTCATCCAGTCCGTAACCACATGTCACTCCATTACTAAGGAGTGACCCGTGAGCACAACCACATTTTGGTTTCTCCTGGCCTGCAATGGCGAAGCAGAGCTGCTGGCAGCGTCCGTTATCTTCTTGACATGGGTTAAAGCCCACCTGGTTAGCAGATGTGGGCTGGACATGAGCATCAAAGATAGCGACATCAATGAGCCCATCAAGACTGTCTCGGATTACCTGGTGGCATTGAAAAAAATTGTTTTGTTATTTAGTGGAATGGGCATAGTACATTCACAGCAGGATCACTAATTGTTCTCAACATAGTCTGTCTGTGTCTGTCGTTAGACATTACTTAAGAAATTTTTCTAAATAAATCATTCTCAGGACACAATGAAACCAAAGCTGCAACTAAAGATTATTATTTGTTTGTTTCAGCTTCTCAAATTCAAGGATTTTGAACTTTTCTCTGTTGGTCAGACAAAACAAGGCATTTGTAGTCATATCCGTGGACTGCAGAAAATTGCAACAGCAGTCTTTACAATTTTTTGGACCAAAGGATGAATCAATTAATAGAGAAAATAATCTGCAGATGTGTTCATAATGAAAATAATCATCAGTAGCAGCCCTTATAATGTCTGGAAAACTAGGACAACATTGTGTACAACTAACTTAACAATGTTTACATGCAAGTGGTTCTAACATCAGGAAATTTTAACATAAATGGACTGTAGTAACATTAATATTTGAGCCCACACATTGTGTTTACCCACCAAAGTGTGTAAACTATACAACTTATTCAGTTAATTCATTGTAAGATCACAAAACAGTATCATCACCAAAGATAAAACTGTGTTAAATCAGGCGGATTTATCTCTCACCTCTGGCTGGTCGGTGTTGGCTGGGTCCTTACTGGCCTGTAAGAGCTTTCCAAGCTTTTTATCCACCCACAGCATGTAGTTTCCAAATATAGCCATCCCTCCTGGGGATGGATAGCGGCTCCCATAGCGGATAATCTGCCTCTGTGTGCCGTCTGTGGCCATTCGGGAGATCATATCAAGAACGTCATCTGTCCAGTAGAGGAAATCATTGGTGTAATCAATGGTGAGGCCGTGAGGTGATGCTAGGCTCCCTGATGCCAGCACAGTGCGGTTGGTGCCGTCTAGCAGGGCTCGCTCAATTTTGGGTGTTTGGCCACCATCGGTCCAGAAGAGGTAGCGAAGCTTGGGGCTGACAGCCACGTCACGGGGCCGGTCCTGGGTGGACTTGAGGAGGATCATTCGGTAGGTGGTGTTGATGGCGAGCACCTCCAGGAAGGTTTCAGTCTCAAAGGCATTGGTGAAGTATAAGTTACCTGAGAGAGTTAATGGAGAGATGGGAAAGATTAGATTATTGAAAGCAGAGAGATGCACACCTTAAGTGCTTGATGGGGTAATATAGTTCAGTGTTGCATAAAATTAATACACTTCAGCAATTTAGTGATGTATATTTTTTTAATTTTTATTTTTATGTAAGTAATTGGTAATATAATGGATAAATGAATTAATGATTGAGTGGCTTTATACCTGCAATCCAGTCAACAGCAAAGCCAAGGATGCCACCTCTTCCAACACCTGTGTTGAGGACAGTGCTGTAACGCCCTCCATCTGTTCTGGCCCTGAAGATCCCCCTGTATGAGGTGGAGGTGCTGTTGTCAATCCAGTATACAAAGCCAGACTCGATATGGAGGTCCAACTTGCCTTTAATGAAGTAGGAAGCTGAAAAAGACAGACATGAGCTTTCATCAACTGGTTATTTACAGCCAACAATTTACAGAAGAAGCAGTACAATGTGCATAACAGGCTGGAACACTATAATACAGAACAATATCAAGCCAACATACGTCCACCGACAGGCACCATGGCTTCAGAGTGGTCGGAGCTGTTTATGTGGAAGCCACGGATGTATTTGGGCGTGGAGACAATCGCGAAAGACTCAAACTGTTCACAGCGGGAGCCATCTTGAGAGAGGTGAAAGCCGGTGGTGCAGGCACAGGTCTTTTGATTGCCTGGTTTGGGTAGACAGAGGTGGGGGCAGCCCCCGTTGTTGGAGCTGCAGGCGTTGGTGGTCCCTGCTGAGTCTGAGGTGGCAGAGAGGAAGATAGTGGTGGAGGTGAGCATGACAGGATTACATGAGTCCATACTACTGTAGTGTAATGGATGATAAAATGACATCTGAAGAAGAAAGGAGGCTGTAGTTTTTCACCTGATGTAAAAATGTCTGACACCTTCCTACAACATTCAATCTTTTATCTAAACTAAAGTTTGGACTGAGGGAGAGCGATATGCAACAGAGACCTTGAGGTATATAGTTGGCACCTTAATCCCTTAGGCATGGGTCAACCCGTTTAAATCACTTTTAAAAACACACCTTTTTTTAGATAATTTTTATTTATCTAATTCGTCTGCACATTATAACCGTGTTTTAGTAAAAAGTGTGTCATTATTATTATCAGCGTTTATTACATAACTATTTATCAATTTATATATCTATGAATCATTGAATTACAACTGTGCACATTAGTTCAAATGATATGAATCCCTCCATTGCCCACTACATTATCAACTTGTTTTTTACTTATCATTGATGACTAATACACGCACAGAGATGAAAAGAGACAGACAAAAGACGTATTCCAATCTTTAAAAAATTCTAATTATGTAGTTATCTTGATTTAAAAAGAAGGAACTATGACAACTGTAATGGTAAAAGGTCTTATCATCACAAAAGCTACATTCAAAAGATGAAATACAAGTGGTGCTCGATCCCGCTGTGTTCTGTCCTTGAGGAGGATACTACACTCCTACTCGCTCACTCACTGGCAGTAATTATCTGTTGCATAATATAACAGTCCGCATGAAAACACCACAAAAAGCTCAAGGACGGACACCGCAGAATTAAAATTAAAAAGCAGCTATTTCACTTACTGTCTCTGGCATGCATTTTGAGGGCTCGCAGGCCAGACATGCCGCTCCTCATCACCACCATGTTGGCACCGTTGCCCTTGTCAACCCTCTCGATGACCTCGTAGTCCAGGTCGGTGTAGTACAGGTAGTTCTGGTAGATCGTCAGCCCCCAAGGATGGGACAGGCCACTCACTACTGTCATACGGCTAACTCCATCCATGGTGCCACTCTCGATCTGAGCAAACAACGAAGGAGTGAGACCAAGTAGTTTAATCAGAACCAGGATGAAGATGACAACTATGAGGGATACTTCCCACATATCTTTCCGCCGGCAGCACAGAAAATCTATGCAATTAGCAGTTTTAAAATGGACACCCAAGATCTTTGACCTTCAACATCCAAATTCTAATCAGTTCATTCTCAAGTCCAAATGGACGTTTGTGCCAAATTTGAGGATATCCCCCAAGGTCTTCTTGCTATATCATGTTCAAGAGAATAAATGCAAGGTCACAATGACCTTGACCTTTGACCACTGTGACGCCCCTCCCAATGTCTTTGAGAATGTTTCAGCCAGTCTCATCAGGCAGTTGGCTGACATGGGAGGGTCGTTACCATGATTAGGCTCACCTGGGCTTCCAAGCTATAAAAGCTGCCTAATCTGTTCACTTGGTCTCTCACTTCCTTTCAGCTGACATTCACTGAGTATCTTTGGTTTTGGTTTGCACCTTCAACACCGCCACAGAACACCTGACACTCACCCATGCAGGCTTTCATGACTGACTTTGCTGATCTACACACTCCATTGATTATTAAGTTAATTTTAGTTTAATAAATTCGGCTTGCTTTAAGTAAATCTTTTGTGTGGACTCCCTTCTTGTCACATACTCTGAGCCAGTTTGTGACACCACCAAAATCTAATCAGTTCATCATTAAGTTTAAGTGAACGTTTGTGCCAAATTTGAAAAGATTCCCCCAAGGCTTTCTTGAGATACTGCGTTAAAGAGAATGGGGCGTTCATACAGATGGAGGGATGTAGCTACGGATGGATGGAGATGGAGGAACACCTGAAAACATAATGCCTCTGCCACCATTATCGCCAGCAAGGCAAAAAAATATAAGCTCTGTCTCAACACGTCACACTATTGGGGTGGAAATTACTTGTATAGTGTGAAGGTGTTAAGTATCAAACGGGTTAAACATGTCTATGAAATTTACAAAAAAGTTTGGTAAACTACACTTCTTCACAAAAGTAAAAAGGTGAGTAAACTCACTTTAGGAGAATTTATTCCCATCGACATCCCTAAAATGCAGCCATGTTGCGTATACTGTACGTACCACGCCTGAGCCTGCCACACCCCAGTACAGTTTCATGGTAGAGATGTCAGCAGTGATGAGTCCTATATTTGCCAGGCCGCTTGTGTAGAGATTCCTGAGGTTTCCTCCGTCCATGTCAGCGCTGCTGACCTTTGGTGGAACTCCACTGTCTGACCCTTTGTCTGTCCAAAACAATTTCCTGTAAGGAAAAAGTGTAAATGTGAGAAACAACTCAAGAGAGTCAGTCATTGTGCAGTTTGTATCAACAGGTTTTGACTGATTGTTTTTACCTTTTGTACAATAATGTTAAGATACAAGTGCAAACACTTATGTTACCTATTACTGCTTATGGTTCTGGGTAGGTTATTTATATCACAAGAAACATCAATGAGATTGAGACGCTGTTGCCAGATAAATAAATCCTCTTAATTTCCAATTACGTAATGGTCTTCCAAACAATGAGATCACTTTGTCCTTGTCAGCCTGCTTTTGTCTGCTCAATTAATGCTGTCCAATCAATCACGTTCTGCTCTACTGGCTCTGTCTTTCAAGTGCCAGCAACTACCTACATTCAAATCAATAAGTATCGTTCATTAACCATTCTACCCACAGAATCAACACTTGATGATTTGCTCCGTCCATTATTTATCCCATGTCACTGAATTCAAGTAATAGAGCAAATACTCAATAGGTTGAAGAGAGGCTTTACCCTCGGGCTGGATCCAGGGCTATTCCAAAGGGCTCTCCTGCTCCCTCCGGTTTACCATTAGAAGTGATGAGGGTTTTCCTATAGTGCTGGTCTCCATCCACACGGATAACCTAAGTTATCAAACAGAAATTCAATGGTAAAACACTGATATATGGCACAAAAATCCACACATGGTAAACTAGTAGGGCACTCCAGTTCCATCCCAGGTCACCCCAATGAGTATGAGCTAACCCCCATTAATACTGTTAGCTCTGTCAGCACTGTTGCTGTTGTCAGCACTAATGCTAACAGCCACCTTTTCCTCCAAGACTGCTTGAGAGAAAAACCATTTGTGTATCTATCCTACGATTTTGATCCACTCTACAATTATATATGTTCTTCCTTAGACCACGCTACACTCTTCCACCAACTTTAATGAAAATTAGGGAATTTGTTTTTCTGTAATCTTGCTGACTTACAGACCATCTTGGCAGAGGTAAATATGAACTCTCAATTAAATTCAATAAAAATAATTATATACTTACTAAATAAAATAGGGAAATTAAATCAGACCAAGAAGATATCCAATATACATCTGTAAAGAAAAGGTGCTTACCTCTATGGCTTTAGCAGTAGGATTGGTGTAATACATTATTCGGCTTATCCAATCAAAAGCCAGACCAGAAGGCGAGCCCAAGAAAGCTGCTGGAGCAAACTCAGACCTGTTGGTACCGCTGGTTTTTACTTGCCATATAGAGCCCTGACATTAGAGTAAAATCACAGACCACGTTTAAGAACAAGATCTTTAGAATCTGTACTGATATAAAAAAGAACCAAAACACAGCAGGAAATACACATAAGTAAATATCGTTAGTTAACCATAAAATTCCATTAGATGTTATGGAAATAATGAACTCAACAGAGATACTACTCAAGTATAACACGGCATATGATTTACACAATTACCTGTAATAACACACTGTCATCAAAAATGATCCTCGCATCAAACTGAACTCATTCTACATATTCTAAAACATTTCTCCAAGGTTCATTTAAAGACCTCCACTCACAGTGTTCTGCACCCAATAGATTAACTGCTGTTGGTCATCGAAGTCAATGTCCCTCCCCTGGCTGATGCCAGACACAGGGGGCAATGCATTGTTGGAGGGGTCAGCAGGGTCCAGGGGAATGCCAAAAATCACTGAATCTCTCACCACCATCAAAAAGGGGGTCTCGTCTAGAAGAGAACAGAAGTACAGATGGGAACTCAAACTAAGGGGTGGTAAGCTGTAGAGAGAGTATACATTTTAGCAGAAACACTAATAAACTCATATAAAAATGAACTAGACACTTACAAATAGATAAAGAAATGTCACATGTTCATTGCACAGTGTAATGACTATAGAATAAAGACACCATCAGCATGAAGATTGGTTAGCTTCACTAACACAACAGCTACTATGAAAAAAACAAAAAAACAACCTTACCTTTGACACAGGTACGTTTGTCAGAAGCCAGCTTCCAGCCCGACTGACAGTGGCAGGAGTAGTACCTGGGTCTGATGCCTGACAGCAGGCACAGCTGAGTGCACAGGTGTTCTCTGCATGGGTTGATGGCTGAAAACAAAATCTCAGTGTCACCTTCAATCAGACTTAAAGTGATATTCAATATGCCATTTCAAAAAACTACCCAATTTGTCACACTAAAATTAGGTGCAGTGGAGTTTTTACATGCATTACTTTTTTTTTAAGACACTAACATGTCTGCAAAACTTTAGGGGCATGCATTCAAGAAGATACACTGTCAGCCCTCAACTCTACAAGGCTCAGTTTATACTCACTGATAACGGATAGGAAATGCTTTCACCTGCCTACACTACATCAAAACACAGCATTTCAATACACTTCTACAATCTCCAAGTATACAATAAAGATTTGTTGTTTAATTGGAAGTTACCTGTAGGCTGTTTAACGGGATGGTCCATAACGATGCCCATGGGCTGGTAGACATTGTTCATCAGAGTAGTTATGTTGCCACCATGGAACTTGTTCGTCCTCATCACCCTGCTGGTGTAGCGCTCCGACCAGTAGATGCTGTCCTCGAAGATGGTCATACCGTGTGGGTGCTGGAGAACCTGGTGTGAGATGGGCATGTACAAGAACATTATTTTTTTTTGTAACCTTATTCACCCAAAGTTTTATTTTAAGCTCAAATGCAACAGATTCATCACCACCCTGATTTATGTTGGTACGTTTGCACCATAGACTGTATGTAAAGGTGGATGACACATCTCTAATTCCCCCCACTGTACATTAGTCCATGTCAGTAATAATGATACTTGTATGAAGGAACCAAACTTATTTAAGGGATAATAAAATTGTAACAGTTGTTGGTCTATTACAATCCTAATAGAGCCCCATCTTTTGTTGTTTTCTTGTTCCTGGTTTGATTAATGATTTGGCACCATGGGAAAAAATTGTTTCCTCTAAACAACCAAATCAGACTATACCTACCATGTCACTTGCCATGACCTGATGCCGGTTATTGCCATCATAGTCACAGTAGTCGATATATTTGAGGTAGGCGTCAGCAAAGTAGACCCTACGTGTGGTGTAGTCCAGGGCCAGGCCGTTTGGCCAGTACAGCTTAGTGCTGACGATGACTTGTCTCATGGCTCCGTCCATGTCTGCCCGCTCAATCCTGGGGTTCTGACCCCAGTCTGACCAGAACATCAAGTTGGTGCTGGGAGGAATGACAGTTTAATAAATATAGCGATGCAATATCAATTTAAAAACCATCTAAATGTCCGTCTCAGTTTCTACTTACTAGTTACGGGGGTCTAAAACCAGTCCGCGGGGGCTGGTAACGTTCTTGGTGAGGAGGACTTTTCGAAAGCGACCATCCAGAGTGGAGACCTCGATGTTCTCCATGAGAGAGTCGGTCCAATAAAGGTTACGACCCACCCAGTCCACAGCTATAGTCTCTGGTACCAACAGACCGCTGGAGAACACCTAGAACAGAGACACATTCAACACTGAGAATACTGCCCAGTTTGATTAGTTTATGTTGGTCTTTGTGTTCCTATACAGCAGCTATGTTCAAATTCTACCCTTCAGAGAAACTTTGTGACCAGCAGTCACAACGTCTTGCTTTAATGCATCTGTGATATCATTTCTCTTACTTCCCGTCTGTCCGTGCCATTCTGGTAGGCACTCCATATCTTCTTCTGCGAGGCATCGGCCCAGTAGATTCTGGAAGTTACTCGATCAAAGTCTACGGTCATGATGCTTGAACCGCTCACCACTGGACGCATTTGAGGTGGTCTCATGTTGACTCGATTGGCGATAATCTGGCTTCGCTTGGCAACCAGAAGAACAGCTGCTAGTTGGTCTAAGGGCAGAAAAATATCTCATCACTAAAGTGTTTCTCTGTGTAGACAGGTCCATGCTCCACATAGAGGATAATTAAATTGTTGACTTCACTTCCGATTTTTCTTGGTATTACATTAATCGAGCATTGTTTAATCGCAGCTTTACCTGTTATGTGATGTTTGTTGCTTACCTGTAGCTTTGCAGGTGCGACCATCCGGCTCCAGGAGGTAACCATGTGAGCAGTGACACCTGAAGCTTCCTCTCTCGTTGTAGCACTGCTGACTGCAGAAACCTGGGATCAGGCACTCGTCGATGTCGTCGCAGGTCTTGGAGTCGTTGAGGAGCTGAAATCCTGGTGGACACGTGCACTGAGCCCCAAATGGTCCTTGGACACAGCCGTTACTGCAGCCCCCATTGTCTAGTGCACAGTCCTCTTGGTCTTCATGAAATAAGACAATGAGTTAGTATTGGGCATTGTGCTGTATTTGTTGTTTCTGAATTTTAGGGCTGTATGGCGCTGTTGCACCTGTTCAGGTTAGCCTGCTGCAAGTGGATCTCCTGCTAGCATAACTTGGCTTGTTTTTAGCAGGGGAGCTAACTCAGCCAATGAATACTCTTGACTGAGGCATGAATATGACATATAATGCATGACATTTCAAAAACTCACTGCAGATAGGTGATTCATCTGCTCCATTGGGGCAGTCCCTCTGGCCATTGCACACCTTGTCCAGGGCTATGCACACCTGGTCGGTGGGGCACAGCCACTGTCCGGCGGGGCACCTAAATGGCGGGGTGGGGCAGTTCTGTTCATCACTCATGTCCCTGCAGTCGTCGTCGCCATCACATAACCAGCTCATTGGGATGCACAACTTGTTGGTACATTGGAAATAGTTGGATCTGCAGGTGATGGGCGGGCAGGAGTTGTGTTCGTCGGATCCGTCCTCACAGTCCGGATGGCCGTCACACTCCCACTCATCTGGTATGCAGAAACCGTCGGTCTGGCACTGGAACTCGTCATCATGGCAGAGGCCTGGAATCTGAGTGGCTGGAGGGGCAAGACATATCTAATCAAAGGCTTTGAGAAATTAGAGTAACTATTTATTTCTATATATAATGTTGCTAACTTACGACAGTCTTGTTCATCAGAGTGGTCCCTGCAGTCGAACACTCCATCACATCGATATCTCGAACTGACACACTGGTCCCCACTGGCACAGGCAAACTCATAGCTGTTACAGTTAAACTCTTAAGGTGGAAAGGAGAGATATGTGAAGGTAAGATAAGTAAAATGAAACATTTAACTCATCTCCATGCTACCTCTAAAAAAATGTTAACAAACCCAAAAATATGATAAAATTATAGTGATTCCTACCACAGTCTTTCTCATCAGAGCCATCCAGGCAGTCCTGGTCTCCATCACACACGTACGAGTTGTGGATGCAGCGGTGGTCAGGACACAAAAAGTAGGAAGGAGGGCAGGTGGTGATGGTTGAATCTGTCAATCACAGATGTATGTTTGTAGTAAAACAGCACTGAGCAAGGTGGCTGAGCTGAAATTAGACTGTCCCTTTATACTTACTGCAGTTGTGTTCATCAGAGCCATCGCCGCAGTCATTGTCACCGTCACACACCCACATCTTAGAGATACACCTGTTGTTGTCGCAGGTGAAGTAGCTGGCGGAACAAGTGGTAGGGACACGAGTGGGACAGTTTACTTCATCAGAACCGTCACCGCAGTCGTCCATGCCGTCACAGCGCCAACTGGAATAGATGCAGTGCTTGTTGTTGCAGGTGAATGCATTTGGAGAGCAGGTTGCTCCTGGTGAAGATATATGAAGCAGGCATACGGATTAATACAATGGTTTGCTCAATAATTTCCTTTAACTTCTCTTCAAACACACATTTTTTTGTGTGTTTTACATTCACCTGTATTAGTGCAGTTGGCCTCATCAGTCTTATCGACACAATCAACAATTCCATCACAGCGGAAGGAGTTGGGCCGACAGCGCCCTTCGTCACACTCAAAGGCGTAGTCGCCACAGTTGTTGTCAGGTGGGGGAACAGAATCGTCCTTGATACATTCCCTCTGATTGGGCTTAAGTTTCATGCCGTACGGACAGCCACACACTCGACCGTTGGAGGGAGTCGGGAAACAGAAGTGGCTGCAGAGCCCGTTGGAGTCACTGCACTGGCTGGGGTATTCTGTCAGCAGAGTGATGAAGAAGCAGTCAGTGGGTTTCTGGGTAATTACACCTGGCTAACACACAGCACAACTATCGCCCTGGCCCTGCAGTCAATGACTATTCTGTTTCAAGAATGCAATATTAATATCTCATCTCGAATTGTGAGGTGCCTAGAGATCCCCACCCCTACTCTGCATTAGTTTCTGTAGAACAGTGTGTAGCCCCCCTGCGTGTAAACTTACTGCTGTAGAGGTCAGCTGTGTAGGCCTTGACATTCATGATGCCAGTGACTCCTTGTCTGATCATAATGTTTCCTCCTCCATCCCTCTTCCTCATCTCAAACACAGCTCTGGTCCTTGTATCCGACACATACAGGTAGTCTGCAAGACAGAAATATATGATTCAGCTTTTGTTTTTTTAAATAGCACAGGTACTCAAAATAATTCCACATTCACAAAATATAACAACTGAGTCTTGAGTAACTTTAGAACAGGCACAATAAAGGAGGAGTGTGTAGGATTTAGTGGCATTTAACAGTGAGGACTGTAGACCTCAACCAGCTGGAACTTCTGCCATGTGCCAAGCGTGAACTCCCAGTTACGATTGCTTCAAAGGTTATTGTTCAGGAGGTTTTTACTGAGAGAAAATGATCCACAGAAGTCTCTTTGTCTCCAAAACAAATGAATCAGGTGATTAAAACCAGTAAAAATACTGAATAAAGCAGTTTCATGTTAAAATATCAATGTTTTTCAAGGCTGGTCTTTGTGAAGGGGCTGCCAACTGCGGTGCCAATCATGAACAGTGTTTGGTTTGTCCACTCTGGGCTACTGTAGAAACATGGCAATGCAAAATGGCAGACTCTGTGTACAAGGATCTGCTCCCTATGTAGATATAAACATCTCATTCTAAGTAAACGACAACCCAACAATTCCTATTTTTAGGTGATTATACACTAAAGAAAACATACTTATTATTTTATATTCAATTTTTGCCAGTAAAGAAAGTTTGGTAAAAGCTATTTAATTAACATAAAGTCCAGTCAGAATAGAAACAGATATTATGCACAACACTCCCATATGGCTGAAAGGAACCATTCAGATTTTACACTTGTTTAAAGCATTAGTATTAAGTATAATAAAGCTGGGTACTATTGCTGAAGATAAACCTGAATTACATAATACAGTTTGAATGATATTGTGCATGTGTAATATAGGTGCACTAGAATAAGTAGTGGTCATGAGAAGAGACCGAGAGACTCACCTGAATAAACTGTTAGAGAGTAGGGTTGAGTGATCTGGCCAATGTTGGTAAAGGTCTGCCTGTTATATCCTTCAATGCCAATGTGACCAATCTGGTCCAACTGGGAATCCACCCAGTACAGCCTGTTGGTTCTGTTAACAACCAATCACAGGGAATCAACCAGTGAACATAAAGGCATACTGTAGTTCACACAACACACATTATTTTATTCCTTGAAACAAGATGGAGAATTGTTCACTTAAGGTCATCACTGTGCTTACTCATAGTCGACAGAAAGTCCATACGGCCATCCCAGTGTTGTGTTGACCAGAGGAACAGCGTTGCTGCCATCAGTGTAGCCTCTCATTATGACCGCTGGACGGTACCAGTCAGACCAAAACAAGTAGCTGTGGATCAATGTTTGATTAGACAATAGAAAAAAAGGATGCAATATGTCAAACCTCTGAGACCTGACTTTGTTAAGGTAATGAACTGAAGAAACATCCTTTTTTTTTTACTATTTTTATTCTTTTCCAATTGTTTTCACTTCTGTGTCCACTGTCCAAATATCTCAATGTAACATGTGCAATTATGCAAAGGCAACCTGCTATAAGTATTTTTGTTTTGTTTTATTTATATTGACCCTTATCTCTAACTCTCTGGATGTGTAAAGTTATATTATGGCTCTTATTTCATAGCCATCCCTTGAAAATGTAAAGAAATAGATTCTGAGTCAGTCGAAATAAAAACAAGGCCGAGAGATTATATTTGTGATTTTATTATTTTATTTTCTCCTGGCTCTGAAAAACATTTTCACACTGCTTGTATATTGATCTGTTTTGCACTTCAAAAGAGTTAGTTAGTTTAAAAACTGATACTGAAAATACTGCATGCACATGATATCAATGACAGATATTTCTGCACTGCCCTCACTAGACTGTGATGTTTAAGCACCAAGGTTGTAAACCAGTGATTGTGCTGTAATGTGTATGTATTTAATTCCCCTGCTGCAATCTAAAATCTCCTCAGAGCCAACCAATCACCAATCAATAAATATGAGCACTCACCCAGCCGTGGGATGTACTGCAATTCCTTTGGGGTTCCTCAGTCCCGTCACAATGTCTCGTCTCGACTTGTCTGTGACTCTGAAGGCCACCACTGACTTGTAGCTGCTTGTGGTCCAAAACAAGACTTTGGAGGTCCAGTCGTAAGCCATGGCATCAATCACTCCCACTCTGGAGCCTGTCAGAATCTCTTGGACTGAGAATGCACACAGAAAAACACAAAGGATTGTGAATAGAGCATTGAAAGACAAAATGTAATACTATAACTATATCTATATTATATGGGCAACAAATTATTGTACACAATCATTTTGCAAAACAGAACATTTCTTTTACATGTGACCTCACTTAGTGCCCTTGTAATGGTGCTTTATAACACAAATACAATAAAAAACTAACCAGTGCCATCGAGGTTCGACTTATAGACGAGGCCTCTGGACCTGTCGTTGTAGAAAAGGGCTTCATCCTTGCTGTCAAACTCCACAGCAGAGCCAGAGAAAGACGTCCCGAGCCCAGTGAGGGGCAGGGTGATGTCCTCCTGGAGGGATAAGTTAAGTGGAATTCCCCGTACTCCCAGAGACGTGGCCAACAGCAAGTACTCCTTCACCTCTGTTCAGAGAGTGAGTGGGGATGATTACTAGCAGGTAAGTACACTGTCTGAAGAATTTAATTCAGATTTAATTCAGACAAAGTATATGCTGTATATGATTTTAAGAATAATGTTGGTAACTATGGATAACTTTATTTCATAGGCCAAAGTCATCATAGTATTCCATTGATTAGCAAACCTTTTGAAAACATTACCTTTGATGAAATAAAATAAAATCAATTTAGAAAATGTGTGTATTATAATGTAACTTTCATTGACTGTTTTATGACTAATTAAAAAGACAACAAACATCTGACAGCAGGACACAGAAACTAATATGAAGTGAGTAATAGTCCAGCTTTAAAGAGCAGGTCAAACTCACTAAAGCAGGTCCGCAGGTCAGAGTGCAGGTCGTAACCATGGCGGCACTTGCAGCGGTAGCCCAGACCGTCATTGTCGAAGCGGTGACTCAACACACAAATCTGCTGGCAACCACCGTTGTGTCGGCCGCAAGGGTTCATCACTGAAAGGCATGACAGATGTGGTCATTTTATGAGCACTGTTGTTTTTCATATGGGTGCAGTATGAATTCATAAACATGACAAATGAGAAAGGAAAGAGTGGGTTGCACTTTTT